>NC_141554.1:48934000-49267000 GCF_021556685.1 Rattus norvegicus | reverse complement strand
CTCTTTCCTCACCCAATTACTGGGTTTTTTTTTTTTAAATCTACTGAGAGCTGGCTTGTTGTCATTCAGAAGAACTGTGATGGGGAAAAATGTCCTGAGATGTCACAGCTGCTAACAATCATGTTTAAACCAAACCAAAAACCAACCCAAAAGCCAAACCAAACCAACCCCCACCCCCAACCCAGCGAAAGACAGAGAGACATTTCTTAGAGATAGAGTAGGGGAGTTTTCACACAGCAGAAAGTGAAATCCCAGGAAAATTTTAAATTGAAGTTTGATTTATCACTGGCTTCATGCTTTCTCCTCAGTACAGAGAGAAACAGGAAACAATTTATGTCCTATGAATTCTGCAGCCTATGAATCATGTAGAAGCATTGCTATCTAGGTTGTATTTTGTTTCATTTCAAAAGTAAAAGTTTCCAACACGTTGCCTGTTCCTTCAAGGAAAATGGGGATGGGGTGGGAGGATGGGGGAGGGGGACATTTCTCTCCCCTGATTGGTCAGGATGGAAAGCAAGCTGCCTTACTGTGTGCCTATACTTGATACATAGTGAGCACGTGACATATATATGTTTATCTTTAAAATTATCCTTTAAACATTGCTACCACACAGAATTCTTAAGGAAAATATAAAAAGTTTAAGAACAAATTCTGTTTCATTCTGTAATTAAAATATGCATCATTGAAACAGCTTCCCAATAAATTATCAGTGTGATAATTCCCAAGAACTAGAATAATTTCTAAATTATTTGCTGTTTTGGAAATTGATAGATTAAAAACTATATGGCACCAATGTCAAAATAATACCGTAAAGTGCTGTAGGAACATTCTAGTTACAAATTCAGGGGACTCCCAGTACTTTTCTTCAAATCTGCCCCATACCCACAATGCAGGTAGGCGCATCCTAGAGGGATCAGGAATTGACAACCACTGGGGTAATTCCTTGGGTACTTCTTTATCTTTTCCCTTTGATGGTGTCTCACACTGGCCTGGAATGTGCAAATCAGGCTAGGCTGCCTGGCAAGTAAGCCCCAGGGTTCCGTCTGTCTTTGCCTCCCGGAGTTCTGATCTTACAAGTATGTAACAGCACACCCAGCTCCCTAGTCTGCCTCCCCTTCACTCTCCCTCTCTCCCTTTTTCCTCATATGATGGATATGTGCATGTGTATGTCTATGTGTATTCTTGTGTGTGAATGGGAGAATGCAGGTGACATGGAGTGTGTATAGAGTTCAGAGGATAACCTCAGGTGTGAGTTCTCACCTTTGACCTTGTTTATGACAGGATCTCTTTGGTTTTTGCCACTGCATATGCCAGGCTGCCTGACCTTGGAGTGCTACACAGCTGGCTTTCAGGAGATTCATGTTGTAGAACATGCATTTCACTGACTGTGCCATCTCCCCAGCCCTCGACAATCTATAGTAAAAAAAAAAAAAAAAAAAAAAAAAAAAAAAACAATTGTATTGTTCCGTGTTTTCTTTTACAAACACAGGTTGCTGGAAATGGTGTCAATTTCTATCAAAACACTTCATTGATGTTTGAAGACATTTTCTTTATATTTACACACCTGATGCTACCTGAAGATATCCCCTGCTCTGAGATACTCATTCAAATAGCAGAGTCTGGATTGAACAAATGTCTACAAGGCAAACCTTGAATCTAAAGTCGTGCTGAGATGTGGAGTGAAATGAATTGGGATAGGTTCCTAAGCATTGCCTGGGTGATTCCTTCATCAGTGTCCTTGGGTTCCCAGGCTGGTATGAGCTCACAGTGGACCCCTGTGGTACAGTGTCTATTAGGAGTTGCACTGTGAATGCTAAACCTGATAAAATCCTAGTTTTGCTATTATTGCTTGCTAGTCAGGTTCAAAAGGTAGATCATTTTGGTAGGTTAGTAAAATATCAAGAATAACTATCAGGCATAAAAATAGCAAAAGATCAGTAGGTAAAGCAGTTAAAACTCCTTTGCAGTACAGCATATGAAATCTTCCTTTCCTTTATTGATGACCCTGCATAGTATCCCCCCCCCCGCCCCAATTCTTTTTCTTATGGTAAGCTTCAGTGCAGGAGCAAACAAAATCCTCAATTCCTTAAAACCAAGTTGGCATCGGGGATGTGTGTGTGTGTGTGTGTGTGTGTGTGTGTGTGTGTGTGTGTGTGTGTCATATCTCTGCATTCCTATGTAAAGGTCAGAGGTTGACACTGGGGATCTTTGTCTTCTGTCTTCACCCTATTTGTTTTTTTTGAGACCAGATATCTCACTGAACCACTGTTCAGCTCACTGTTTCAGTTAGGCAGACCATCAAACCACGAGGGATAGTCTTGTCTCTGCTTCTCAGTGCCAGTGCTTTCAGTAACAGGTACACATCCCCACATCCAGCTTTTGTGTTCTGAACTTAGGTCCTCATGTTAGAAGAAATAACACTTTACTCACTCAATCATCTGCACAAACCCACTAAGTTTGCCTCTTGTTCACTTTATGTGCTGCCATCTGTTGGTCCCAAGTGACCTCATCACACTTATATGGGACTGGAGGTCCATGGAGAAGAGGGAGAAATGACAACCCCATTGGGTTCCTAGGGCAGCCCTCTTACTGTATTAGTTACTTTCCTTGCTGTTTTGACCAAACACCAGATAAGAATCAGCCTGTATACCCAGGGATATGGTTGAGAAGGAAAGAGGGCTTATGATGGACACATTCCAGTGACTCCACAGATGTTTCTTATTGTGGGCAGGGACAGGAAGCTCAGGGACAGAGAGGTCAAGGGTAGAATGAAGATCTGAGAAGAACTCTTTTCAAATAATAGAAATGGTCATATATGGCAATACATTATGCTAAAATATCTTTTACATCCTAAGAGACTGGAATTTTTGCTGGACTTGACAGCCAGAGTTAATACGCCTTGAGGTCACTTAAGACTGCCATCCTACTGTGTACTCATCCCATTTGTTTAAACTGGCTGTAAGAAGAGAAAAATGTAGCAATCAACCTTACTTGCCTTGGCTTTCCCATATGACCAATTTTTACAACCTAAGCTAAAGCTTAAACTATGCAATCTTTCATGCCCCTGACCCAGAATAATGCATGTATATCATTTGCTGAAAGCAGCAAATACACAAGTTGAAAGCAGCCTTCTAAGATGAATATCCAGCATAAATGTTAAACATAAGATTTGGATATTAGATGATAAACAATGATGCTTGTAGTACTGTTTGTTATCTACTCATTCCTTTCCCATGTGATGCTTTCTCTGTTATTCAATAGAATTTCTCTGTTATTCAATGTGTCCTTTGTTAGGGACACATATGTGCTCTCTCTCTCTCTCTCTCTCTCTCTCTCTCTCTCTCTCTCTCTCTCTCACACACACACACACACACACACACACACACACACACACACACAGGAGACACAGAGGTTCAAAAGACAGCCTTCAGGCAGACATAAATTCAGACTCGTACAGCAGACAAAGGATGGAAGGAAGACACAGGAAACTTGATGGAGACAATTCAAATCCAGACTAGGTTAAGTGAGTCCAAGGGAAGTTCATTTATTTCTGTCCTTGATGCAATATTGATGTATTCTTGGTGACTTGGAATTGGTCACTTATGTGGATGGTTGTAGTGATTGGAGGGAGAGAGAAAGAGATTTGAATAGCGCTGATACTTCTTTAATCGAGGCATGTATTAGCAGACCAAATATATATATATATATATATATATATATATATATATATATATGTGTGTGTGTATATATATATATATATATATATATATATATATATATATATATATATATACCTGTTATCAAATGAAAAATCTTTTGTCAGACGAACACAAGGTGTTCAAAATTGCTTTAGTAGTTTGGGGTAAGCTTGTTCCTGGGTTTTGTGGACTCTATTGTGTATATTGCTTTTATATGGGTGCTAAGGGTCAAACTCTGATCTTCATGCTTGTGTAGCAAATCCTTTACTGACCAAACAACCTCAACGGCCTTGAGCAGAGAGTCCTTTAAAGAAGACATTTGCTTGGTATTGTGTTCTCTGGATGTTTATAACTATGTCTGACCACACCATGGCCAAGAACACTTAGTTATCTCAATCAATTCTAGTATCTCTCTGTATTGATGAGGGGTTGATTCTAGGAACAAGCATGGATGCTCAAGCCTCTCATTAAAATCATGTTTTTAATTTGCTTTTTTTTTGTTTCTTTTGTTTTTTGAGCCAGGATTGTTCTGAGTAGCCCTGGCTGTCCTGGAACTTGCTCTGTAGACCAGACTGGCCTCAGACTCAGTGATCCATCTGCCTCTGCCTCCTGAATGCTAGGATTAAAGGCATGTGCTATTACATCAGGCCAGCCTAAAATGATGTATTACTTGCATGTACCCCACCCAATTATTATTTTAAACTTGTTTTGCAATGTTAGGGATGAACTTATGGCTTCACATATAACTAGCATGTTCTGAGGTATATGTCTGGCTTCACAAGTTAAGTTTCTAATACCCATGGCATGTGGTTCACAATCACTTGCAACTCTAGCTCCAGGTGATTTGATGCCCTCTTTTGATGTTCATGGCATTGTACTCATATGCATATCCATATATGTACATAGTTAAAAGTAAAAAAAAATGAAAAAGGATCTATGGTAGTTTGAATATGCTTGGCCCATGGGAAATGGCACTATTAGGAGGTGTGGCCTTGTTGGAGAAGATGTAGCCTTGTTAGAGGAAATGTGTCACTGTGGAGGCAAAGCTTCGAGGTCTCAAGTCTAGCCAGTGTGAAACAGTTTCCTGGTTGTCTTCTGATCATGATATAGAATTTTCAGTTCCTTAAGCACCAATGTCTGCCTGCACACTGCCATGCTTCATGCCATGCTGATAATGGACTGAACCTCTGAAATTGTAAGCAAGCCTCAATTAAATGTTTTATTTTATAAGAGTTGCCTTGGTTATGGTGTCTCTCCATAGCAATAAAACCCTAACTAACACAGTGTCCTTCACCAATTAGTCTAAATCATGTGTTCATCCACAAAACCCTTTCACGATGCACCTAGCTCTCAGGATGACTATGAACAACGGCCTGACTTTATGACTACCATATGGATTTCTGTTTTCAAACCTCTTCCCTCATAATTTATAATGAATGAAGTTAATTTTGAATCTCAGGACCATTGAATTTACTGTGCCTTTTCAAGTTATTTAATTTTTACTTTAAAAATTATTTTCTAAAAAGGATGTATTTGTTTATGTATATATGCGTGTGTTTGCACAAATTCATGTATACCGTGTGCATGTAGGAGCTGCAGTTAAAGGCAATTGTGGGTGCTGAGAAATGAACCATGATCCTCTGAAACAGTAGTAAATGCTCTTAATTGTCCAGCCATCTTGACAGACTTTTTCAGCTTCTTTTTCCTCTTCCTCCACCTCTTCTCTTTCTCCTCCCCTTCTTCCTCCTCCTTCCCCTTTTCTTCCTCTTGTTATCATTTCCAATGACTTTGCTCTAGATAGTAATCAATACATGGTGAGATACTTTCTTTGTGTATATTATCATTGTGGGATAGTAGCAGTGAATTTCAGGAAGCAAGGTTTCTACACTACAGATAATGTGTAGCAACAGCTGTGTGGATGGAAAATTCCAGAGCCTTTTTTGTTGTGGTGGTTTCCATTTTTATACGTGGGAGGAAATGTGTGAGTTACTGGACTCAGCTGTTTCAACATTTACAGAAAGGAGGAGCTAACACTTGCTTGTTGGCTCAAGCTATAGCCAAAATGATGTGTTTGGCTAAAAAGGGTTTATGAAATGTACGTATTTTGACCATGCTGTGTTAAACACTTGAGAGACCTCTAAAAAATCATTGGGTTTTGGGCTGAAGATGTAGGTCAGTTGGTAGAGTGCCTGCCTAGCAACCATGGAGCCCTGAGTTCTATCCTCAGCACTAATAAATCTAGCTTGATGATGTATACCTGTAATTCCAGAACTCAGGAGGTAGAGGCAGGAGGATCAGGAGTTTAAGGTCAGGTGGAGATACATAGTGAGTTTAGGGCTAGCCTGGGCTACTTGAGAGCTTGCTTCAAATCAACAAACAAAAAGTCTGAATAAAAAAAAAACAGTGAATAATGTTTGAGAAAGGATACCTGAGGAACACACACACACACACACACACACACACACACACACACACACACACACACTGTATCTGTGATCAAAGCTGTGACTCTGTTAGCAACATTTTGTGTTCCCTCCTCAACATCTTTTTTGCCTCATGGCTGACAGATGCTTCCTGTATCCTGATTCTCTCACATATTATCTCTCTTTGCCCTGGGTTGTGAAATAAAAAAGGGCTAGACATTTCTCACAGAGCAAAAAGACAGCATTTTAGAATTACGAGTTGATTTATTGCATACATGCAAACAACTAACCTGCTATTTTTAAAATGCTGTCTTTTAAAAACAAAAGAAAACAAAACAAAAGAAAACAAAACAAAATGCTGAATTTCCTCATGGGCTTAGGTTTTGGTACTGCATCAATGGTTAGGGTGAGAGGAGGTTGTTGCCAGGTCGAGCCATTCCTGTCTGAAGGCTTGCTGCCCATAACCTCTGGTCAGCCAGAAACAGGAAGTAAAGGAATGTGTGGAGGATGGGACAAGACACGTTGGCTTAGGAAAATAGTCCTTAGTTTTGCCTGCCCTGATTATTTTTACATGCTATGGAAAACATTCATGTATTTTGTTCTTCATAGTATTTTATTCTTGGGAGCTTAGATAAATGAAAATCATACTGCCACCAGCATTCTTTCTTTCTTTTTTTTTCTGTCGACAAAAAAACAAAAAAACAAAAAAAAAAACATATCCTTTATCTCAAAGAGAATAAAAGGCAAGGTTTTTTTTTTTTTTGAGTCAAAGATGAGTGACAATAGCCTAGGGATATGAAGTTGAGTTATCCCAAGCACCATGTTCCAACATGGTAACATGAGGTTTTTATAGTAAACAAACAAAGAAAATCATAAATCAAGACACTTTTCAAATACATTAGTGGGACCATCATGTAGGAATGTAATAGTAAATAAGGGAAATAGGCTTTAAATTGTGCTGTCTGATGACATTCTAAGCCTTGGTAGAACTGAGTGATCTATTTGTGCTTTCTGGAAGGATTTACCCAATAGCTACTATGGAAGGATGGATATCTGGTTAAACCCAGAGTCAGACCATTAGGAAGGATGAAAAACGACTGAGGAGATAGCTCAGTTGGTCAAGTACTTGCTTTATAAGCACGAGCATTTGAGTTCATCCCCAGAACCTAAGTAAAAACAACTAGAAATAGCGACGAATGCTTGGAATCCCAGTGCTGGAGAGATGGAGATAGGTGATCCCTGGGGTTCTAGCATACTTGGTGACCCCTAGTTGGGGACCCTGTTTCAAATACATGGTAGAATGGATCTGAAGAATGACACCTGAGAATGACATATGGCCTCTACACAGAAGTAACCCCTCCTCACACACAGAGACACACGTGCATACATGGGAAGGGAGTGATTTGGTTCTAGATCTACCATATCCCCTCTCTCCACAACCATGGATGTTCCAGTCAGCATGGTAGAATCTTAAGCAGGTGTAGCTTTTATGTCCTTTCTGGGAACTTGAGTTTACACTTCTTACACATGGAATTTGTGCTTCCGTGTATCAACATAAAGTGAGAACCAAGCCTAGATTGTTAGTGTCATAGTTGTTTTGACCTCAGTTCATGCATTCATCCAAAAATCATGAATCTGGTGGTTTTTATTATTGACAAGCACTCAAATTGGTGGTGGGGATAGATAGGGTCATGATCCAAACTGCCCTGTTCTTTCTCCTGACTTTTATAACTGAGAAGAGATTCCTGTTTCAAAAATGCAGGACCTAGTACTATACATGGATATTGAAAAAAGGTGAGATAATTGGCAAAGATTACACAGACAGGGAAAATGTCTGATGAGAAGGTCAAAATACTTAAAAGCTGAAGTAAAGGTGGTGCTCTGAAACGAAAGGGCACGGGCTATTCTGGGTGAAGTCCTCTGCATTTAATTGCTGGGGTATTTCTTATCTATGGCTGTTTAACACATCGTTCCCTTGAAGCTTAATACAACAAACACAGTCTCTTGTATAGTTCCTGGGCCAAGGAATTTGGGGGCAGCTTGGTTGATTGGTTCTGGGCCAACATCTCCCTCATGATTAGAAATGTGAGTGGACCTGGAGACCGCTTGAAAGGTGACCCACCCAGACAGCAATTAACAGGGCAGCAATTCCTTTTTGGCTGGGGATTATGAATACTGACTTTTTTAAAAGCTTTTTCTGTTTTTTAGTGTTGGAGTCTTGGCAAACACTCTACCACTGAGCTACATCTGATTTAGGTTATCTTCCTTTCCCCTCCTCCTTTTCTGTTTTGAAGATTTATTTTTTTTATCTGTGTGTAGCTCTGTGAGTAATGCCACATATGTGCAGGTGCCTGTGGAATTGAGAAGATGATGTCAGAAATGGAGTTACACTTGGTTGTGAGCTGTCACATATGTATGCTGGGAACTGAACTTGGGGACTCCGCAAGAGGAGCCAATGTTCTTAACCATTGAGCATTCTCTCCAGCCCGTTTTCTTTCTTTCGTGTTACTGCAGACTGAGTATAGGGCCCCCTGCATGCTAGATGAGCATCCTACTATTCAAACCCAGGCATTAGGGTTTTCTTTTTATCTGTGAGTCTTTCACCTCACAGGCTGATCATGCACTCATGATCCCTTCCCTCAGCTTTCTGAGTATGTGTCCAATTTCTAAACTCCTTGGGTTAAATTCTTCAACTTCCTTGAATTAGCTGTATGAACTAAACAGTATATTTTCCTTTTGTGTACTTTGCTTTCCTATTGCAGAAAGGAACATTATTAATAATAGCACTGATCCAAAGGGTTACTGGCAAATTTAATATGTAATGCTCATTGAATGCTGCATGCTTAAACCAACTGACTCATCATAGGAACTACTGAAGAATTTTTTAATGCATTATTTAAAATGTGTTACATGCATGGATGGTTTACCTGCATATAAATGCACATGTGCTTGCTTGGTGTTCAGGGAGGCCAGAAGATTGTGTTGGATCTTTGGGAACTGAAATTACAGATGGTTGTGAGCCACTACGCGAATGCTGGGAACAAAACTCGAATCCTTTGAAAAGAGTGGCCAGTGCTCTTAATTGCTGAGCCATCTCTCCAGCCTGATAATAATACAGTCTATAAACACAAGACACCTTTGAGTCAGATTCATTTTTTTCCTTATATTTAGAGGGGGTTTCCTTGTGGAATTAGGCACTGAACTTTGGATCAAGAACTTGATACTGTGGATGGATTAACGTTTTTGAAGGAAGTTCTGCTAAATACAAATCTTATATTTTGAATAATTACCTGGAACCCAGAAGGACATTTTCCAAGCTTGAGAAAGACACAGTTACAAAGTGCAAACTTCATAAATTTCCGTTTTAAAGTTCATTGTGCATGGCAGGCTATGTTCTTTGCAGGCCTTCTGATTATTGGATTTGGTCCTAGAACTTCCTGAGCTGAGTCATTCCATTTTTCTGTGAGCCCTTGGAGTTGATTGTGTAGTATACTTGTCTAAAGGAGATATTGGCTAACATGCCAAAAATCTCAACTCCATGTAGGTAGAACAAGATGATAAACACACCAAGGATGCCAATTTGGTTTGTAGGACTCTTTGTTAAGAAAAATATTTGCTTAATTAACTACTTTTTGTGTGGTCGAGAATATTGAGTATATATGCATGTGAGCATATATGTGTATATATATATATATTTATATATATGCATGTGTATGTCTTAGAGTCCATAGGAGGATATAAAGAGTCCTGCTGTATCACTTTCTGCCTTAGTCCTTGGAGACAAGGTCTGTCCTTGAGCCTGGAACTAGGCCAGTAGCCAGCTAACTCCCAGGATTCTTCTGTCTCTTCCTCCCACACTGGTGGGTTACAAGTCCATGAGTGGCTGTCCCTAGCTTTTTGTATGATGCTGGAGATTTTTTTCCTTATTCTTGTAGAGTAAGCCCATTTACACAATGATCTGCTTCCTCAACCACCATAAATGCTTCTTATCAATATAAGGTTTACTATATCAGAGTACTCTTGTTTAATTCAGCTGTTAAAATGCAGCCCATTGCATGTATGAAGAAAATACTTCAGTGTAATCTTTCTCCAATGCAAATGCTTGATGAAACACTTAAAATTTAATCTCAATATCCTTCCCAACTCAGCTAATTTAGCTTTGTTTTGTAGAAAAAATGAATTCATATCCTATACTTGCAATTTCTTTTCTAGTTTTGAAAAGTAAGTGATCCATTGTAGTTCATAAAGTTGTTGGCTATTGCACATGTTACAGAAAAATTTGGGGAGGTGAATGGACTGTGACTATTCCTTTTATCAGAATATAATGAGGAAAAGGGACTTTATGTTTGAAAGATTGATGTTCTGTGTTTGTAAACTTTAAAGATGATCAGTCAAATCATGTGTGTGTGTGTGTGTGTGTGTGTGTTGTTATAGTGTATGTGTGTGTGTGTAAGAGACAGAAAACAACTTTCATCAGATCCTTCTCTCTCCTTCAACTATGCAAGGCCAGGGGATCAAGCTCAGGTACTCAGTCATCTCACCAGCCCCTGAATCATTCTTAAGCTTTGAGTTATATATTTTTTTCCTATGCTTGGTTAGAAGTTACATACACTCAGGGACCTTAATACAAAAAGTAGTAGTCCGAGTGCACAGCTCATTAGGTGTAGAACACATTGGTCTGTGCTATTGTTCAATCATGAGTGCACTCGCATGCAGGAAGAGCTGGGAAGCTCAAAATGTGCAAGCCAGTTAACACTGTAGTGTGTGTCAGATTCCAGAAAGCCTCCCACGCAGGGCAGCCTCTGAAGGAGGAATCTGTAAATGCGGGAGAAGAACACCATGCTGCCTCCTGGGTGTTGGCAGAGGCTCCTACCACATCCTCGTGGGAAGCCGCTTCAGAGTCTCAGGGCAGCTCTATGACGTAAGGCATTCGCCTCATGGCTCATTAAGTGCCCCTTTGGAACAAGAACTGTGTGTTCCTTGTATAGTAAGCAGAATACAGGCATAAGCTGCAGAAAATGGCTCTCAGAAGACACTGATCCACAGAAAGCAAAGCCAGAATTCAGGAACCCCAAATCTCTGTAGCTAGGACCAGCTGCCAGTTCTTGTTGTTCACTTATTGATTTATTTCTTAGTTAGAACAACAAAGGAATGGGCTTATTTTGTGAGTCTCTCTTTTTCTCTGTGTCTCTTTCTTTTCCTGTGGCATATGTACATGTCTGTGTCAGTATGTGTGCATGTGTGTGGAGGTAAATGGGTGACTTTGGGTATTTTCCTTCATTGCTCTCCATCTATTTTTAGATGCAGGCTATGCTACTGAATGAGATTCAGCTATGCTCTTCCAGTGATCTCTATGGATCCACCCGTCTGCAAACCTCCTCTAACCCCAGGCTGAGGGTGATACTGCTGCACTTGGATTTTTATGAGTGTTGAGGATCTGAACTAGGTTTTCTATGTTTACATGGAGGGCACTTTACCACTGAACCATCTCACCAGTTCCTTATAATGAGCTTCATTATGACATTTTCTAGACACCTGCACACACACACACACACACACACACACACACACACACACACAACACTGTATTTTCCTCATATTTGCCCCTATTACCCTCCCTTGCTTTCCTCCAAGTTTATAGTTTTTCTATACCCAATTTTAGTAATTGTGGAAACCCTTGATATTTAAACCACCCAGGAGAAAATATTTTTGCAGATTTTCCATTTGGCTTTTCTTCTTTATGAACACTGGCACTACTGAACTGTCAAATTTGCCGATGCAATGATGGATATGTGGTCCACCTTAAGGATTCGTTTTGAAGAACAAATCAAACAAAAAGGAAAACAATTCCCCGGGGTTGGGGATTTAGCTCAGTGGTAGAGCGCTTGCCTAGGAAGCGCAAGGCCCTGGGTTCGGTCCCCAGCTCCGAAAAAAAGAACCAAAAAAAAAAATTCCCCAAATAATCCCCCACCCCAAGCCAAACAAAGAACAAACACACCCCAAAGAAAATCCTGCTGCAATGATAAAGCACAAAGAGATAAATAAAAAAGTTGGACTAGCTCTTTAACAGGATCTAATAATCATTTGTCTTTAATGTTTCCAAAATAAAACACGCAAATGAGATAGGGCAGTTTCTAAGCTAGCTTTCCTCCCTTTGATGGATTCACACACAGGCTCCATTCGCTCTGCCTTCCTTTTCTGAAACTGCTGAAGAGAATTATCTTCTCAGGACATCATATTCTTGGCTCGAGCTGCAACCAGACAGACTGCACCAGCTTTTTTCAAAATTCCCTTTGTATCTTTTCCCTCTCGTTTCCTAATCTTTTATTTCTCAGAATACACATGCTTTTTATAGCTGTGGGAGCAATTGTCAAATCTGGCTCTCGGAAAATAGTTAGAATTAGAACATATTAGGGGAAAATCACCAGTCATCTGCAGAAGTACATCGTGTTTTATAAGAAGCACTACTTGAGACTGAAGACTGGAAAATAAAAATGAGGTGGAAAATTTTATTTCAGCTTTTACTTTATTTGAGCTTTGTTTATAGGAATCACTTTTAATGTGATATGGACACATTAATTAAAAACACAATGAATCAGATTGTCGGGATAGCTTGGCAGGTAAGGGTGTATGCCACCAAGCCTTATAATTTGAGTTCAGTCCCCAAGACCCACATGGTAGAAGGAGATAATTGACAAGATATACTCTGTGTGGAGAATATGCCCCTCCTTTGGTAAAATAACTATATGTAAGGAAATACAGCAGGCTGTGATCCTGGTTAAGTATGCTTGTATTTCTCTTTAAATATGCTCCGAGGGCTGAAGAAGTCCAGAAGATCATTTCACAAGGGTATCCTTCTCCTAGCTGTTGTGCGATTGGTTGAAAAACCCCAGCAGCCTTAAATGTAAAAAAAAAGTGGATTGCCTTAGCTACTTCTCAAATGCTGAGATAAGACACCATGACCAATGCAACTTATAGAAGAAAGAGATTTTTGTGGGTTTATAGTTTCAGAGGTTTAGTCCATGGCCATCATGGCCAGGGAGCATTGCAACAGTTAGGCAGTCATGGGCATGGAACATTAGCTGAGGGCTTACATCCTTATCTGCAAGCAGGACACACAGAGAGCTAATTGGAAATGATGTATTCTTTTGAAACTTTAAATCTCACCCACCCATCCACCCCCACTGACATACTTCCTCCAACAAGGCCACATCTCCTAATCCCTCCCAAATAGGCCTACCAACTAGGGAGTGAGTATTCAAATATATGGCCCTAAGGGGCCATTCTCATTCAAACCACCACATGCATACAGGAATATGAGTGTTTGTGCAAGTATATGTGAGTGCAGTGTCCATGGAATGCAAGAAAGGGTATCAGTTCTCTTGGAGTTAGAGTTACAAGTAGTTTTGAGCTTCCTGACATGGGTGCTGGGAACTGAACTTGGGGCTTCTGCAGAATGCTTATGTTTCTAGGGGGACAAGAAAGGCAAGAAGGAAAAGCAGAGTTTTTCCAATCCCCACACTTAATCCTGTAAGCAACATGCTCTAATTACTTCATTCTATAGATGGAGAAACCAAGGCCCTAAAGATTAGGGTGTGTGAAAAAAAGTGTCTGGAATCCACAGCAGTTAGACTTGCTATGTCTGTTATTTTCTTTACGAGTGTTTATGTGCATGAATGTATGAATGTTTGTCTGTGTGCTTTCTGTATACACACGTGTTTACTGACTATTTAAAAATTTCCACTATAAAATAAAATGATAAAATTTTAATAATATACTGTTCTGGTTAGCTTTGTTTTCTTGACCCAGCCCAGAGTCATTTATCTGAGAGGAAAGCCTGGACTGAGGCATTGGTTAGACCAGAGGGATTGGTGAGCATGCCTATGGGGGAGTCTCTTGATTGTTACTTGGTGCAAGAGAAATTCAACTCTCTCTCTCTCTCTCTCTCTCTCTCTCTCTCTCTCTCTCTCTCTCTCTCTCTCTCTGTGTGTGTGTGTGTGTGTGTGTGTGTATGTGTGATCATTTCCCAGGAAGCTGGTCCTGGGCTATATAAGAGAAAGCTAGGTAAGCATGAACATGTGAGTGAAGGATTCTGAGAGAGTCAGCTTCTGACTTCCCTTAGCTCTTCCAGGATGAAACGAAAGAAGGAAGTGAGGGCATGGTGGTAAGGAGGAGAGAAGAGAAGGCAAGAAGAAGCTATGATACTTTGGGGGATGTCTGATGTGACATATGAGGACAGTCAAATAGTCAAACAGTGGAGAGGTGGGTCTTGGTGTTGAAGAATATATGGGTTATATATATGGGTGAGATATACATGGGCTAGGAGAGGAATCACGTTTTTCCTGCAGACAGTAAGATTCTCAAACAAATGTATACAAGTAAGGTGGGTCTTTGGACTATGTCTAATTTGGGCAGTAGTGGAACTCTGGGCATATCACTGATGTTCTGTTTCCTCCTTTAGAAGGTAAACATAAAAGAGATGTTCTTGTGGTGTTAGATGAGACATTGTATTGATTATTTCCTGTTGCCATTCTGATATGCATTAAACCGTACACAGGTGTATCTATAAGGAACAAATGGAACAACACACATTGCAAGGCTGATGAACATTTTATAAACTGAGTCTCACAACCCTCAAATCATGTTTAGCCTAATCCAATCATGCTAAGTAAGCTGGAACACAGTGCTAATATAATTAAAACAACTATAAAACCCATGTCATTTAATATACTGATACAGTTCTAAATTTTTACTTTGGACAATTGTCACAAAGTGTATTTTAACTGTTCATGACTAATATATTCTGAACTGAAGTTCCTTTATAAAGCTACCCCTGGGGCAAAAGAGATAGTTCAGTGGTTATGAACCGTTGCAGAAAATCTGAGTTTGTCCAAGCACCTACCTGGTATCTCATAACTATGTAACATCAACTCTAGGGGAATCTCTTGTTCTTTTCCAACCTCTGAGGGTACTGTATGAATGTGGTGCATATACACACTCATGTATATGCACATAGACAAATAAAGAAATCTTATTTAACCTTTTCTTCATTTATTTTATGTGTATGGTGTCATGTATTATCTGAGCATCATATACATACCTGCTAGCAAAGGAGACCGAATTAAGGCATCAGATTGTCTGGGACTGGAGTTATAGGTGGTTGTAAGCTGCCATGTGGGTACTGGGCTCTTGAAGAACAGTAACTGTTTTCACCTGCTGAACCATCTTTCCAGCTGGAACAAATACATTTTGAAAACAAGTAACTCCTGTGTTGAAGAGTCTTCAGATGGACCAAATGAGTAGACATTTCTGATAGTGAAAGTTAGAATGTTGGACATTAAGAACCAAAATTATCTTGGGCTATCTTTAGTTTGTATCTGGCCTAACTGTCAGATCAAACCTTTGGAATATATTATCTTAGACCAATAGCTTACACCAGTCCAGATTTAATATCTGAAACCCAAAGCTGAGACTTTTCCTAAGTTTTGTTACATATCTACCTGATATCCTCACACCAAAGATTGTAATTTGGGCCATGATGATTCCTGTTTTGCTGTGAAAGCTGATGACATACAGCTAATATTCCCTGTATGTTAACCTGTTAACATAGCAATGATGCTGGCTTATGACCAGACAATATATGGCCTTATGTAGGGCTTCATTCCTTCCCTTCCTTACACTTCCCAAGAATTAAAAAAAAAACTTGCTAACTGTTTACAACAAAATATCTACTTTTCTGATGCAGACTTTTGACCTTATCAATTATAATTTTGTCAGGGGTCCCTCAGGAACCACCTTGTGATTTCATTTAGTTCCCTTAGCAAACCATTAAAGATAATAGCTCCAAATTCCCCAAATCCTGTCAGGCAATGATATGATGTGCTGTAGAGTTGACTCACTTGACAAAAGCACTTGCTATGCAATCAAGAAGATTGGATTTAGAATCCCTAGAATTCATGTAAAGCTGGGAGCCACAGTGCATATCTTAATTATACTGCTTCTACAGAGAGATATGAAAAGGAAACAGGAGAATCATTGACACAACCAAAGAAGAGACCCTGTCCCAAACAAGGAAAAAGATGAGGATCAATACCTGAGGTTGTCTTCTGATTACTTCATGTGTATCATGGCATGTACATGCCCCCTCCCACGTATATATCCACAAGTGTGTCCTTTTGAAAAGTCTACTTCAATAATTTGGAGTCAGAGACTCTTATTTCTGAGTGCTTAAATCCATGCTAAGATACTATTATTAAACTTTAACTCTGATTTATACCAGAGTGCCTCAGCTTGCTATGGGTAATAAAATGAAGCTTGTGCTTCTGTTCTACACAATGCTGATAATCCCTTCTCATGGAAACAGTAAAGAATGTGTTATTTAAGTGCTCTCTCTCCCATGATTTTTAAAATGCAATGTTGCTTTTTTTTCCCTTAAGAATTCAACTTATAACTACTGTGGAAATCAGTCTGGAGGTTCCTCAGAAAATTAGACATTGTTCTACCTGAGGACCCAGCTCTACTACTCCTGGGCATATACATGAAAGATGCTCCAACATATAACAAGGACACATGCTTCACTATGTATATAGCAGCCTTATTTATATAATACCCAGAAGCTGGGCTGGAGAGATGGCTCAGTGGTTAAGAGAAATGACTGCGTTTCCAGAGGTCCTGAGTTCAATTCCCAGCAACCACATGGTAGCTCACAACTGTCTCTAATGGGATCCGATGCCCTCTTCTGGTGTGTCTGAAGACAGCTACAGTGCACTCATATAATAATAAATAAATATTTAAAAAATAATTGCCAGAATCTGTAAAGAACCCAGATGTCCCTTAACAGAGGAATGGATACAGAAAATGTGGTACATTTATACAAGGGACTACTACTCAGCTATTAAAAACAATGATGTATGAAATTATTAGGCAAATGGATGGAACTTGAAAATATCATCCTGAGTGAGGTAACCCAATCACAAAAGAACACACATGGTATGAACTCATTGATAAGTGATATTAGCCCAAAAGCTCAGAATACCCAAGATACAATTCACAAATCACATGAAACTCAAGAAGAAGGAAGAACAAAGTGTGAATGCTTCACACCTTATTAGAAGGGGGAACAAAAATATCTATAGGAGGAAATACAGAGACAAAGTGTGGAGCAGAGACTGAAGGAAAGGCCATCCAGAGACTGCCCCACCTGGGGATCCAGCCCATATACATACAGCCACCAAACCCAGACAATATTGCTGATGCCAAGAAGTGCATGCTGACAGGAGCCTGATATAGCTGTCTACTGAGAGGCTTTGCCAGAGCCTTACAAATACAGAGGCAGATGCTGGCAGCCAACCACTGAACTGAGAATGGGGTCCTCAATGGAGTAGTTAGAGAAAGGACTGAAGTAGCTGAAGGGGTTTGCAACCCCATAAGAAGAACAATATCAACAAACCAGACCCCGCCACCCAGAGCTCCCAGGGACTAAACCACCATCCCAAGAGAACACAGGGATGGACCTATGGCTCCATTTGCATATGTAGCTGAGGATGACCTCGTAGGTCATAAATGGGGGGAGGCCCTTGGTCCTGTCAAGACTGGACCCCCCAGTGTAGGGGAATGTCAGTGGGAGGGAGTGGGTGGGTGAGGGAGCACCCTCATGGAAGTACGGGGTTGGGGGGGGAACTGGGAAAGGAGATAACATTTGAAATGTAAATAAAAATATCCAATAAAAAAGAAAAAAAGGTATGCCATTTATTTATTTTCTCTCTCTCTCTCTCTCTCTCTCTCTCTCTCTCTCTCTGTGTGTGTGTGTGTGTGTGTAGGAAGGTAGGAAGGTAGGTAGGAGTTGATTCTGTCCATCCATCAGGTCTTCAGGTTTGGCAACAGGCTCCTGAACTTGCTGTGCCATCTCACCAGGCTTCTACTTCTACAGATGTGATGGTTTGTATATGCTTGGCCCATGGAGTGGCACTATTTGTGGAGGTGTGGCCTTGTTGGAGTAGGTGTGTCCTGTGGGCATGGGCTTCAATAACTTTGTCTTAGCTGCCTGGAAGCCAATATTCTGCTAGCAGCTTTCAGATGAAGATGTAGAACTCTCATCTCCTCCTGCACCATGCCATGTTCCCGCCTTGATGATAATGGACTGAACTTCTGAACCTGTAAGCCAGTCCTAATTAAATGTTGTCTTTATAAGAGTTGCCTTGGTCACGGTGTCTGTTCACAGCAGAAAAACCCTAACTAAGACAACAGATCACACTTCATTTTTAAAAAAAAAATGTTCATTCAAATGAATATACTTACAATTTATCTTATGGACATTTATTCTATTTTCTTTTTTGCTGTGTAGTTCTGGTTGGCTTTCAATTGACTATATAAACCAGGCTGACCTTGAATTCACACAGATCCTCCTGCCGTTGTCTCCAGAGTACTGGGATGAAAGGCATGAGCCACTACAACTGTTGTTTTGTTTTGAATCAGTTTTTAAAGAGCAAGAACTGATTACAGATATTTCATAGTTGGAATCTCAGTCATTTCAGAAGGATGTACCTAACAAGATGAGATATAGTCAGAACTCAGGCACACAGGACTCACATTGTGTCACACACATGAACCCCAACAACTGGATAAAGTAACTGGACAAATGAACAGATCAGCATGGTGGTGGCTGAAATCATGGATTAACTGTTCTCTGGTCTCTGGAAAGAGCCAGTGACCATCTTTTAGAAGTTATCTTGGAAAATGTTAAAATGTGATTTTGTTTTTGCCTTTGCTTAGAAACTAGGGTGTATAAGACACCACAGCTTGTTTCTTGTAACCTAGTCAACCCCATTAAAACTCTACATGTTCTCAATCACCATCTGAAGTTTATCCCAGAGTTCTTCAGTGTCCCTCTGAGAATTCATCCACAGCAGAGCTTAGAAAACATGAGCTTTCTCTTCCTCGCTCCCATTTCCCTTTGGATGATTCAGTGACTTCACTAGAACCTGGTGTTAAGGAGACCAGGCATGTCCCTATCCCTACCTGCAGGTGTGTAGTGATGGTCCAGAGGTACCCTGGTTGTAACCCTACAGCCCCTCATGCCAGTGCATGAAAACATTTCGTTGACATTCTACCACTGGGGCACTGTGGAGTCACTTTCACGAAACACTAAGGCTTGTACTTCTCTAGAAAAGTATTTTAGCCTTCTTTTTCTCTTGTCCTCACCCCCAACAAATGAAACACAAAATTGCATTACAAAAGCAAGCCCAAATGGTATTTGTTTTCAATTTTATTTATACCGATCAAATTATTCCTTATAAGTATCAAGTTAAACACAATTGGTTTTAATGATAAACTATTTGACATTGTTTTTATTTTTTCTTATATGGTAAGTGTATATCCAGAATAATGTATCAAAATTTATTGCATAGACTATAAAATCATTTTCAAAATCTCAGTTCCACAAATAAAGTTCTATTCTAATTTTAAAAAAGAGCAAGAACTGGATGTTATAACTGACTGGACAGTCTTCCTTGAGAACTGTTCACTTGGTCATTCACTTGAATTAAATTAAAACCCACATATAAACAAACAGGTTTGGACTTGATTGCATATGTAATAGTCCTATGACCCTAAACTCATTATGTGACCAAAGATGACATTGAATCTCTGGTCTTCCTGCCTTCACGTCTGTAATGCTTGGATTTCTGGAGTGCATTGCCACACCCAGTTTACAGAGTTCTGGAAATGGAAGCCAGGGCTCCCTCCATGCTAGACAAGCTCTTTACTAAGAGTGCTACACCCCAGCCCTAAGTTAACTTTAGACTCTGCAATTTAACACTCATTTGCAGGTGATTTCCCCTGATTATGTAAGTTTGACTGATTGAGACCAGGAATGGAGTCTTTGGAAGCCCTGCTCAGCTGCCTAGGGCGCCTGCCTGGCTGCTGATCTGTTTGGATATAGCTAATCCAGGCTGCCTGCCTTTTAATAGGTTAAAACCTTTGCCAAGTGTCCAGACAGCCAGAACCTCTGCAGATTCCTTCCCGGATTCATTTTGTTTATTAATTAAAAAATACATTTAAGTAAGAGAAAAGACTCTATTGGAGAGAAGAAGCAAATTTGCTGGCAAAGTTTTGATCTCATACCCAGGGACCAAAACATGGCTGATGCTTGGGCTTGTTGACAGGAAGCAATGTATATATGTGCTTTGTTCTTCACTCTTCCCAATGGCACCCATATTTCCATCTCTACCTACCTGCTGGAGGACCTAGCTTCTGAAGAGAGCCAGAAGATAGAGATGTAGTGCTGTGGATTCTCCCCACTTGGTGGTGCTCTTTGGGAAGGTTGTGGAACATTTAGGAGGTGGAACCTAGCAAAGGAAGTTGCTCATTGTGAATTGGTCTTGAGGTTTATAACCTTGCCCAACTTCTTCTTTATGCTCTGCTTCCTGACAGTGGATGAAGTGTGAACATCTGCTCCATGCTCCTGCTGACATGCCTTCTTGAACATGATGAGCTGTATCCCCTTGAAACTGTAGGCATAAATAAACCCTTTTTCTCTTAAGTTCTTTCTCATCAAGTAGTTGGTCACTATAATGAGAAAAGTAACCAATGCAGGGGGTCATGGTTGACAGCTTTCTAAGTTGGCCCCAATTTATTTTTATCTTATTAGTTCTCTCACAGTTTGACTCTGGGAGAATGAGGTGGATTCAGTTCATAAGAGAGGTAAATCAGAAATTCAAGAGATTTGGGTTATGGTCTTGGTGATAATCCATGTGGTAGAAATCTGTTCCAGAAAAAATATGTGAAGGATAGTGCCTTACTTTGACTTTGGACATGGCATATCTATGCTGTCTACCTTTGTGGGGGTTATGCCTATGTGTTTGTGGTGTGTATACATATTCATATGGTGTGTACCTTTACAAAAGTAAGTATGTGTGGAAGACATAGATTAATGTATCTTCCTTAATCATACCTTATTGTAATTTTTGTTTCATTTATTTATTTGTATGCACTTGTACACATGTGCCATGACATGTGTGTGCTGTTCAGAAGACAACTTGAGGGATCTGATTCTCTTCACCCACCATGTGGGTCTTATGTATCAAATTCAGGTTTTCAGGCTTGCCAGCAAATGTCCTTACCTGAAGAGCTATCTCATTAGCCCAAAGTTGCTTTAATTTTTGAGACAGTAGTATGAAAACTAGAGGTCATTTATTTGATTTTGCTGAGTGGCATCAAGTTCTGGAAATGTGCCTGGATGTATCTCTCCTAGTACTGTGGTTTTAGCCTCACTCCTTGTCTCAGTTATTTTTTCTTTTTTTTTTTTTAATTTTTCTTTTTTTTTTTTTTTATTAACTTGAGTATTTCTTATATACATTTCAAGTGTTATTCCCTTTCCCGGTTTCCGGACAAACATCACCCTCCCCCCTCCCCTTCCTTATGGGTGTTCCCCTCCCAAACCTCCCCCCATTGCCACCCTCCCCGCATAGTCTAGTTCACTGGGGGTTCAGTCTTAGCAGGACCCAGGGCTTCCCCTTCCACTGGTGCTCTTACTAGGATATTCATTGCTACCTATGGGGACAGAGTCCAGGGTCAGTCCATGTATAGTCTTTAGGTAGTGGCTTAGTCCCTGGAAGCTCTGGTTGCTTGACATTGTTGTACTTTTGGGGTCTCGAGCACCTTCAAGCTCTTCCAGTTCTTTCTCTGATTCCTTCAACGGGGGACCTATTCTCAGTTCAGTGGTTTGCTGCTGGCATTCGCCTCTGTATTTGCTGTATTCTGGCTGTGTCTCTCAGGAGCGATCTACATCCGGCTCCTGTCGGTCTGCACTTCTTTGCTTCATCCATCTTGTCTAATTGGGTGGCTGTATATGTATGGGCCACCTGTGGGGCAGGCTCTGAATGGGTGTTCCTTCAGTCTCTGTTTTAATCTTTGCCTCTCCCTTCCCTGCCAAGGGTATTCTTTTTCCTCATTTAAAGAAGGAGTGAAGCATTCACATTTTGATCATCCGTCTTGAGTTTCCTTTGTTCTAGGGATCTAGGGTAATTCAAGCATTTGGGCTAATAGCCACTTATCAATGAGTGCATACCATGTATGTCTTTCTGTGAGTGGGTTAGCTCACTCAGGATGATATTTTCCAGTTCCAACCATTTGCCTACGAATTTCATAAACTTGTTGTTTTTGATAGCTGAGTAATATTCCATTGTGTAGATGTACCACATTTTCTGTATCCATTCCTCTGTTGAAGGGCATCTGGGTTCTTTCCAGTTTCTGGCTATTATAAATAAGGCTGCGATGAACATAGTGGAGCACGTGTCTCTTTTATATGTTGAGGCATCTTTTGGGTATATGCCCAAGAGAGGTATGGCTGGATCCTCAGGCAGTTCAATGTCCAATTTTCTGAGGAACCTCCAGACTGATTTCCAGAATGGTTTTACCAGTCTGCAATCCCACCAACAATGGAGGAGTGTTCCTCTTTCTCCACATCCTCGCCAGCATCTGCTGTCACCTGAGTTTTTGATCTTAGCCATTCTCACTGGTGTGAGGTGAAATCTCAGGGTTGTTTTGATTTGCATTTCCCTTATGACTAAAGATGTTGAACATTTCTTTAGGTGTTTCTCAGCCATTCGGCATTCCTCAGCTGTGAATTCTTTGTTTAGCTCTGAACCCCATTTTTTAATAGGGTTATTTGTTTCCCTGCGGTCTAACTTCTTGAGTTCTTTGTATATTTTGGATATAAGGCCTCTATCTGTTATAGGATTGGTAAAGATCTTTTCCCAATCTGTTGGTTGCCGTTTTGTCCTAACCACAGTGTCCTTTGCCTTACAGAAGCTTTGCAGTTTTATGAGATCCCATTTGTCGATTCTTGATCTTAGAGCATAAGCCATTGGTGTTTTGTTCAGGAAATTTTTTCCAGTGCCCATGTGTTCCAGATGCTTCCCCAGTTTTTCTTCTATTAGTTTGAGTGTGTCTGGTTTGATGTGGAGGTCCTTGATCCACTTGGACTTAAGCTTTGTACAGGGTGATAAGCATGGATCGATCTGCATTCTTCTACATGTTGCCCTCCAGTTGAACCAGCACCATTTGCTGAAAATGCTATCTTTTTTCCATTGGATGGTTTTGGCTCCTTTGTCAAAAATCAAGTGACCATAGGTGTGTGGGTTCATTTCTGGGTCTTCAATTCTATTCCATTGGTCTATCTGTCTGTCTCTGTACCAATACCATGCAGTTTTTATCACTATTGCTCTGTAATACTGCTTGAGTTCAGGGATAGTGATTCCCCCTGAAGTCCTCTTATTGTTGAGGATAGCTTTAGCTATCCTGGGTTTTTTGTTATTCCAGATGAATTTGCAAATTGTTCTGTCTAACTCTTTGAAGAATTGGAGTGGTATTTTGATGGGGATTGCATTGAATCTGTAGATTGCTTTTGGTAAAATGGCCATTTTTACTATATTAATCCTGCCAATCCATGAGCATGGGAGATCTTTCCATCTTCTGAGGTCTTCTTCAATTTCTTTCCTCAGTGTCTTGAAGTTGTTGTTGTACAGATCTTTTACTTGCTTGGTTAAAGTCACACCGAGGTACTTTATATTATTTGGGTCTATTATGAAGGGTGTCGTTTCCCTAATTTCTTTCTCGGCTTGTTTCTCTTTTGTATAGAGGAAGGCAACTGATTTATTTGAGTTAATTTTATACCCAGCCACTTTGCTGAAGTTGTTTATCAGCTTTAGTAGTTCTCTGGTGGAACTTTTGGGATCACTTAAATATACTATCATGTCGTCTGCAAATAGGGATATTTTGACCTCTTCTTTTCCGATCTGTATCCCCTTGATCTCCTTTTGTTGTCTGATTGCTCTGGCTAGAACTTCAAGAACTATATTGAATAAGTAGGGAGAGAGTGGGCAGCCTTGTCTAGTCCCTGATTTTAGTGGGATTGCTTCAAGTTTCTCTCCATTTAGTTTAATGTTAGCAACTGGTTTGCTGTATATGGCTTTTACTATGTTTAGGTATGGGCCTTGAATACCTATTCTTTCCAGGACTTTTATCATGAAGGGGTGTTGAATTTTGTCAAATGCTTTCTCAGCATCTAATGAAATGATCATGTGGTTCTGTTCTTTCAGTTTGTTTATATGATGGATCACGTTGATGGTTTTCCTTATATTAAACCATCCCTGCATGCCTGGGATGAAGCCTACTTGATCATGGTGGATGATTGTTTTGATGTGCTCTTGAATTCGGTTTGCCAGAATTTTATTGAGTATTTTTGCGTCGATATTCATAAGGGAAATTGGTCTGAAGTTCTCTTTCTTTGTTGGGTCTTTGTGTGGTTTAGGTATAAGAGTAATTGTGGCTTCATAGAAGGAATTCGTAGGGCTCCATCTGTTTCAATTTTGTGGAATAGTTTGGATAATATTGGTATAAGGTCTTCTATGAAGGTTTGATAGAATTCTGCACTAAACCCGTCTGGACCTGGGCTCTTTTTGGTTGGGAGACCTTTAATGACTGCTTCTATTTCCTTAGGAGTTATGGGGTTGTTTAACTGGTTTATCTGTTCCTGATTTAACTTCGATACCTGGTATCTGTCTAGGAAATTGTCCATTTCCTGAAGATTTTCAAGTTTTGTTGAATATAGGTTTTTATAGTAAGATCTGATGATTTTTTGAATTTCCTCTGAATCTGTTGTTATGTCTCCCTTTTCATTTCTGATTTTGTTAATTTGGACGCACTCTCTGTGTCCTCTCGTTAGTCTGGCTAAGGGTTTATCTATCTTGTTGATTTTCTCAAAGAACCAACTTTTGGTTCTGTTGATTCTTTCTATGGTCCTTTTTGTTTCTACTTGGTTGATTTCAGCTCTGAGTTTGATTATTTCCTGCCTTCTACTCCTCCTGGGTGTATTTGCTTCTTTTTGTTCTAGAGCTTTTAGGTGTGCTGTCAAGCTGCTGACATATGCTCTTTCCTGTTTCTTTCTGCAGGCACTCAGCGCTATGAGTTTTCCTCTTAGCACAGCTTTCATTGTGTCCCATAAGTTTGGGTATGTTGTACCTTCATTTTCATTAAATTCTAAAAAGTTTTTAATTTCTTTCTTTATTTCTTCCTTGACCAGGTTATCATTGAGTAGAGCATTGTTCAATTTCCACGTATATGTGGGCATTCTTCCCTTATTGTTATTGAAGACCAGTTTTAGGCCGTGGTGGTCCGATAGCACGCATGGGATTATTTCTATCTTTCTGTACCTGTTGAGGCCCGTTTTTTGACCAATTATATGGTCAATTTTGGAGAAAGTACCATGAGGAGCTGAGAAGAAGGTATATCCTTTTGCTTTAGGATAGAATGTTCTATAAATATCCGTTAAGTCCATTTGGCTCATGACTTCTCTTAGTCTGTCTACATCTCTGTTTAATTTCTGTTTCCATGATCTGTCCATTGATGAGAGTGGGGTGTTGAAATCTCCCACTATTATTGTGTGAGGTGCAATGTGTGTTTTGAGCTTTAGTAAGGTTTCTTTTACATATGTAGGTGCCCTTGTATTTGGGGCATAGATATTTAGGATTGAGAGTTCATCTTGGTTGATTTTTCCTTTGATGAATATGAAGTGTCCTTCCTTATCTTTTTTGATGACTTTTAGTTGAAAATTGATTTTATTTGATATTAGAATGGCTACTCCAGCTTGCTTCTTCTGACCATTTGCTTGGAAAATTGTTTTCCAGCCTTTCACTCTGAGGTAATGTCTGTCTTTGTCTCTGAGGTGTGTTTCCTGTAGGCAGCAGAATGCAGGGTCCTCGTTGCGTATCCAGTTTGTTAATCTATGTCTTTTTATTGGGGAGTTGAGGCCATTGATATTGAGAGATATTAAGGAATAGTGATTATTGCTTCCCGTTATATTCATATTTGGAAGTGAGGTTATGTTTGTGTGCTTTCATTCTTTTTGTTTTGTTGCCAAGATGATTAGTTTCTTGCTTCTAGGGTATAGCTTGCCTCCTTATGTTGGGCTTTACCCTTTATTATCCTTTGTAGTGCTGGACTTGTAGAAAGATATTGTGTAAATTTGGTTTTGTCATGGAATATCTTGGTTTCTCCATCTATGTTAATTGAGAGTTTTGCAGGATACAGTAACCTGGGCTGGCATTTGTGTTCTCTTAGGGTCTGTATGACATCTGTCCAGGATCTTCTGGCCTTCATAGTTTCTGGCGAAAAGTCTGGTGTGATTCTGATAGGTCTGCCTTTATATGTTACTTGACCTTTTCCCCTTACTGCTTTTAATATTCTTTCTTTATTTTGTGCGTTTGGTGTTTTGACAATTATGTGACGGTAGGTGTTTCTTTTCTGGTCCAATCTATTTGGAGTTCTGTAGGCTTCTTGTATGCCTATGGGTATCTCTTTTTTTAGGTTAGGGAAGTTTTCTTCTATGATTTTGTTGAAGATATTTACTGGTCCTTTGAGCTGGGAGTCTTCACTCTCTTCTATACCTATTATCCTTAGGTTTGATCTTCTCATTGAGTCCTGGATTTCCTGTATGTTTTGGACCAGTAGCTTTTTCCGCTTTACATTATCTTTGACAGTTGAGTCAATGATTTCTATGGAATCTTCTGCTCCCGAGATTCTCTCTTCCATCTCTTGAATTCTGTTGGTGAAGCTTGTATCTACAGCTCCTTGTCTTTTCTTTTGATTTTCTATGTCCAGGGTTGTTTCCATGTGTTCTTTCTTGATTGCTTCTATTTCCATTTTTAATTCCTTCAACTGTTTGATTGTGTTTTCCTGGAATTCTTTCAGGGATTTTTGCGATTCCTCTCTGTAGGCTTCTACTTGTTCTCTAAGGGAGTTCTTTATGTCTTTCTTGAAGTCCTCCAGCATCATGATCAAATATGATTTTGAAACTAGGTCTTGCTTTTCTGGTGTGTTTGGATATTCCGTGTTTGCTTTGGTGGGAGAATTGGGCTCCGATGATGCCATGTAGTCTTGGTTTCTGTTGCTTGGGTTCCTGTGCTTGCCTCTCGCCATCAGATTATCTCTAGTGTTACTTTGTTCTGCTATTTCTGACAGTGGCTAGACTGTCCTATAACCTGTGTGTCAGGAGTGCTGTAGACCTGTTTTCCTGTTTTCTTTCAGCCAGTTATGGGGACAGAGTGTTCTGCTTTCGGGCGTGTAGTTTTTCCTCTCTACAGGTCTTCAGCTGTTCCTGTGGGCCTGTGTCTTGAGTTCACCAGGCAGGTTTCTTGCAGGGGAAAAATTGGTCCTACCTGTGGTTCCAAGGCTCAAGTTTGCTCGTGGTGTACTGCCTAAGTGGCAGCAACCGGGAAAATCTGTGCCGCTCCTTCCGGGAGCCTCCGTGCACCAGGGTTTCAGATGACGTTTGGTGTTTTTTTCTGGCGCCTGGATGTGCACAGAGTGCAGTCTCTTCTGGTTTCCCAGGCGTGTCCGCCTATCTGAAGGTTCAGCTCTCCCTCCCACGGGATTTGGGTGCAGAGAACTGTTTATCCGGTCTGTTTCCTTCAGGTTCCGGCAGTGTCTCAGGCGCAGGGGTCCTGCCGCTCCCGGGCCCTCCCCTACGGGAACCCAGAGGCCTTATACAGTTGCCTCTTGGGCCAGGGATGTGGGCAGGGGTGGGCAGTGTTGGTGGTCTCCTCCGCTCTGCAGCCTCAGGAGTGCCCACCTGATCAGGCGGTGAGGTCTCTCTCCCACGGGGTTTGGGAGCAGAGAGCTGCTGTGGTCCGGGATCCGCCGGTGTGGGCTCAGTTATTTTTTCATTGTCACAACAAAGCACCATGATCAAGGAGATGTATGAAAGAAAGCATTTAATTTAGGAACTCATAGTTCCAGAGGTTAGAGTCTATGACCATCATGGTAGGGAGCATGGCAGCAGGCAGGCACACAGGCAGACAGGCAGGCAAAGTATTGGAACAGTAGCTGAGACCTTACGTCTAATCTACAAGTTGGAGAGAGAGAGGAGGGAGGGAGGGAGGAAGTGAGGGAGGGAAGGGGGGAGGGGGAGGGAGAGGGAAAGGGAGAGCAAGCGCTGACTTGGAATGATTTGATCTTTTGAAACCTCAAAGCTCACACTCATTGACACACTCCTGCAATAATATCACACCTCTGGATCCTTCCCAAGCAGTTCGAGCAGCTGGGAATCAAGTATTGAAATACGTGAACGTATGAAGGCCATTTTCCTTCAAACCACTACACTCCTCCACGGCCAGCTTTTATAAAATGACAGGATCCGAGCCCCCCCCCCCCCCCCCCGCTTTCTTGGCAGACATTTTACTGACTGTGGTGGTTAGTTTTTTTCAACTTTTTACAATTTAGGGTCATACATATAGAAGCAATGTCATGGAGGAATTGTTGGCAATGCTGTCTCTGGGCAGGTGGTACTGGGCTGCACAAGAAAACAAGATGAGACCCTGGAGAGATGTGTCAGTGGTTAAGAGCACTTGCTGTCTTGTAGAGGTCCCAGCTTTGATAAACAGCACATGCTGCTTCACAACCATTTGTAACTACAGTTCCAGTAGATCTGCCACCCTCTTTGGTTCTTATCAGGTACCAGGAATGCAAGTGGTCCACAGACTTATATGTAAGCAAAACACTTATACACGTAAAATAAATATAAAAAAAGAAAGCAAGCTAAGCAAGCCATGGGGAACAAGCCAGTAAGTAGTGTTCTTCCATGGCTTCTGTTTCAGTTCTGGCCTGTAGATACATGCCTGGAATCCCTGCCCTGACTTCTCAGTGATGAACTGTAAGATACAGGACATAAAAACTTTTCCTCCCCAGTTGCTATTGGTCTGGTGTTTATCACAGTAGTACAAACTAAATTAATATATGCATCTACCTCACCAATCCTGCCTGCCTTTAAATGGGGGAACACTTCCTTTGCTTACCGGGTTTTAGAGTTGGTGGAGGGGGGTAGTAGGGAAACCTTATCTTTGTGGTAAGAGAATACAGTGAGGTCTAAGCAGTGCTCTAGGGCTTGTCACACAACACACTGTGACAAGATGAAAATAGAGGGTATGGATATTTGCCAACTCAAAATTAAAATCTTGGTATTTAGGATAGTGTTATCTCAGTTTTCAAGTCTGGAAGAAGGCTTAATGGCTCTGGTTTATCCTTCAACTGTCACTGCATTACTATGTGGGTAAGCATGCTCACATACATACATACATTACTATTTGGATAAGCATACATACATACATACATACATATGCATATTTTCTGTGAGTAAGTATGTGCACTCGTGTTTCCAGAGTGGACATGGGTAGGCTGGGTGAATGATTGTATGTGCATACAGGTTCAACATCTACTGTGTTTCCATTTAGTAGCTCTGTAAATCCTCTGTGGCCTTGCTCCCATTCTGCACAGCAATCGCTCTCCTACCCTGCTGGCTCTGTCTAATGTTTGTATGCAATCAGAAATGGCTTTGAGGCCTCAAATACTAAACTGAAGCCTGTGCTGAATTAATAGGTCAGAAGGACCCTGATGATTATAAAATATAGGGGTTATTTGCAATCAGGGATTGATGGAGGAAATTTAGAATGGATGGTGGGCAGAAAGAGCTGCAGCCTTGAGAGTGATGCCTCCTCCCATTGTTGGGGGAGGAGGAAAGTCTGTTGCCTAGAGACAGTTAAGCTCAGGTAACAAAATGTGTCCCAGAGCAGCCTAAAAGAACAGCAGCAACAGCTTCCTGGCTCAGGCAGCTGCTAAACCCGCATGTACCCTTAGGACTTGGGGGTTTCAGGTATCTGTTTAGATTGGGTGAGCAATGTCTTCTGAGTGCATGGGCTGATTAAAGCTAAATGACCTCACAGCACTACAGATAGCCTTAGCCAACGCTAAACTTTAACACCTTTGCTTTTCTTTTGTTTCTGTTCCTTTAATTTCTCTTTTCCCTTGGGCTGCTTCTCTCACAATCCTGTCTCACTTTGGCAACCCTCACAATAATCAGATGAAAATCTGGCATAATTTTTTTATCATGTCTTTCTTATACAGACACTGTTTACTGATTAAGCATTTCGTATATGCGTTCCCATTGCTTTCTCCATTTTTTTTAAAACCCGGCACAGTGTCAACATTTAATTACCTGTAACTAATGACAGAGTTATTAACCCTTTGGATACAGCCAGAAGCCCTTCATCATGGTTGTGAAAACTGGTTTCTCAAAGATTTTTTTCAAACTGGATATTTTTTATTTAAACTATCCCCTTTCCCAGTTTCCCAACCATAAGCCCCCTATCCCATCCCCCTCTCCTTCTTCTATAAGGGTGTTCCCCCACCCATCCAACCTCCCTTTCCCGCCCCCTGACACTGTCCTACACTGGGGGCTCCAGCCTTGGCAGGAACAAGGGTTTCTCCTCCCATTGGTGCCCAACAAGGCCATCCTCTGCTACATATGCAGCTAGAGCCATGGGTCTGTCCATGTGTAGTCTTTGGATGGTGGTTTAGTTCCTAGGAGCTCTGGTTGCTTGGTATTGTTGTTCTTATGGGATTGCAAGCCCCTTCTGCTCCTTCAGTCCTTTAATTCCTCTAACTGGGATCCCATTCTCAGTTCAGTGGTTTGCTGCTAGCATTCACCTCTGTATTTGTCATGCTCTGACTGAGGCTATCAGGAGACAGCTATATCAGGCTCCTGTCAGCAGCACTCCTTGACATCAGCAATATTGTCTAGGTTTGGTGGCTGTATGTATATGAGCTGGATCCTCAGGTGGGGCAGGCTCTGAATGGCCATTCCTTAAACCTCTGCTCCAAACTTTGTCTCTGTATCTCCTCTTATGAATATTTCTGTTCCCCCTTTTAAGAAAGACTGAAGCATCCTCACTTTGGTTGTCCTTCTTGAGCTTCATGTGGTCTGTGGATTGTGTCTTGGGTTATCTGAGCTTTTGGGCTAATATCCACTTATCAGTGAGTGTATACCATGTGTATTATTTTGTGATTGGGTTACCTCACTCAGGATGATATTTTCTAATTCCATCCATTTGCCTATGACTTTCATGAAGTCATTGTTTTTAATAGCTGGGTAGTACTCCATTGTGAGATATACCATAATTTCTGTATCCATTCCTCTGTTGAAGGGCATCTGGGGTCTTTCCAGCTTCTGGCTATTATAAATAAGGCTGCTATGAATATAGTGGAGCATGTGTCCTTGTTATATGTTGGGGCATCTTTTGGGTATATGCCTAGGAATGGTATAGCTGGGTCCTCAGGTTGTACTATGTCCAATGTTATTTACTCGTGTGTGTGTGTGTGTGTGTGTGTGTGTGTGTGTGTGTGTGTGTGTGTGTGTTTGGGTGTATCTGTCTATGTCAAGGTCAGAGGATAGAAAGGGAGTTGGTTCTTTCCTTCTACCTGTTGGGTCCCAAGTATTAAACTCAGATTGTCAGGCGTAGTAACAAGTGACTTTATAGGCTAAGCATTCTAAATTGTCACATGTCCTTTTTAAAAAATAAATTTTTAAGGCATGTCTCATGTAGTTCAGGCTGACCTTAAACTTTCTAAATAGCAGGGAATGGCTTTGAAATTCTGATACTTCCTCAAACTTCCAAGTACTAGTTGTGTAGCACCTTGGATGCCCTCATAGTGCTGGGGATTGAATCCAAAATCTTGTGCAAGCTAGGCAAGCTCTGGACCCACTGAGTCATATCCACAACATGTTTATTTGACCTTCATGAAATAAAAGCTCAAGGCATTTGCTACTTCCTCTTAATATCATCTATGCTAAGGGGATGCTCAGCTGTCTATCTAGGTTGGAGCCCTTGACACACATATTAGTGGTCCCACCCAGCTACACCATAAGAGTTTATCACCACAGTCACCAGCTTATGAAAGCTATGCATGTTCTGTCATTCTATCATCATGGTATGTCTCTGGATAAACACAAGGTGGGTGGTTCAGGAAGGGTGAGGTTAAGTGAGAGATGTATCATTCACCCTTACTTGGGAGCTCCTGAGAATTGATGATTCCTGTTCACTGGGAACCTGCTTCCTTCTATCCTCCCTCCTTCCCTCCCTTCCTCCCTCCTTCTCTCCCTCCCTCTTTCTGTCCTGCTCTTCCCTCCATTCCTTCTTCCTTCTTTCTTTCCTCTTTTTCTTCTTTCTTCCCGTCCCTTGATTTCCCAACCCTTACTATCTCTTTCCCTACTTTTTATTTTCCTCCCTTCCCTCCTTCTTTTCCATCACTCGTTTCCTTCTCTCTTTCCTGTGCTGGGTACTGAATCCAGGGCTTCCTACATGCTTTACTTCCTGCAAGGGCTTTATTACTGAGTCTCACCCACCCCCTCTACTTTTTCTTCTTTCTAGGCACTTTCATGTCTTCCACCTTTTCAAGCTCTTGGTCACTGGAGTCCCAAGGTTGATTTTCACTTATGGGACCAGGAGGCAGAGCTGTTGCATTCAATGTCACTCAGACTTTGAGTACTTGTTTTCCTCTCAGAATTCAGCACTCTGGGGTAGGGGATAGAGTCAATTGAGAAATGGCTCAAAGCTCCGAGGTGGATGGTGTTACTTTCTTTGGTTTGCTTTCTCACAGTGCAGTGGGCTTTATTATAAGAATATTATTACATTCTGCAAAGTTCATCAAGATCACACTGTAGTGGGATAAAGTTCTTTCCATTGCCTCTGGCTGCCACCCAGCAGAGACTTGAGAATACAAAAGAAACAATTTCATATAATAATATGGGTGAATACATCTATAAGCCTCTATGTTCAGGTCTTGAATCATGTTATTTATTCTCTGGGATGTTGACTTACTTGCAGAAGGAATTTTGTTGTGCAAAATATGAAAAATTAGCTCACACTTGCCTTGATGAAGAATCTGTTAAGGAGGTTTAATTGGGCTGTATATTCAAGTGCAGTTACCTCTGCTAAAAGAAAGGAAAAAAACACTATCAAATTGTTAGCATGAATCAGAAGGCTTGAGCACTGTTTTGAATGTTTTCAGATGCATTTAGGAGAGTGGTCTAAATTTATGAAGATCAAGGATTATGAGAGTCTTTTAGCAATATTTTAAAGTTACACATGCCATATTCAAAGATATATGACATCTGATGTGTAGATCAGGTACAACCAAATCAAGTCACCTTGGAAGCTACTTGTATTGTGAATGTAGAGTTGAGTTAACAAGTCTTGATTTTAACCTGTTTGAGTTTTAGTGGCCAGTTCTTGTTTATGTGCAGGTGGACTTCAAACTTTGGTATTGTTAAAAACATCTACCTTGTTTTATCAGACTGTGTCACCAGGACCTAGGGCCTGTTGATAGGCCAGCTAGTCCCCCTGAAGTTGTCCCCACCTCCTGAATATTGGGATGACATGTTTATTAGATCTTTCAACATGAGTTCTGGGGATCATAGTTAGGTCCATGTGCTTGCTCAGCAGGTTCTTTATCAGATGGGTCATTTTCTTATCCCCAAAGGTTCCACCTCATGTAGGCTATACCATCTTTTGTCAGTGCCACAGGATGGCCACCAAGCTTGGAACATGAGAACCTTTGAATAACATTTAAGATTCAAAGTATGGTACTGTCTGAATGAACTACCTATATTGACAGTTGTATAAAAACAGCTTGCACACTTATTAACATTACAGAACATAGTAAATGATCACTGCCAGGTTACAAATTTACTGTGGTACTAAAAACAATATGTGTTGTCATGCCAGCAGCGGTCTGGTCTCAAGCATGAGTGTTCTCTGCCTTAGCTTTTTGATAACTTTTGGTTGAAAGTCAATTTTATTTGATATTAGAATGACTACTCCAGCTTGGGACCATTTGTCTGGAAAATTTTTTCCACTCTTTTACTCTGAGTAAGTGTCTGTCTTTGTCGCTGAGGTGCATTTCCTGTATGCAGCAAAATGCTTGGTCTTGTTTATGTATCCAGTCTGTTAGTCTATGTCTTATTATTGGGAAATTGAGTCCATTGACGTTGAGAGATAGTAAAGAATAGTGATTGTTATTTCCTGTTATTTTTGTTGTTAGAGGTGGAATTATGTTTGTGTGGCCATCTTCTTTTGGGTTGGTTGAAAGGAGATTTCTTTCTTGCTTTTTCTATGGTGTAGTTTCCCTCCTTGTGTTGGCGTTTTCCATTTATTATTCTTTGTAGGGCTGGATTTGTGGAAAAATATTGTGTAAATTTGATTTTGTCATGGAATATCTTGGTTTCCCCATCATGTTAATTGAGAGTTTTGCTGGGTATAGTAGCTTGGCCTGGCATTTGTGTTTTCTTAGGGTTTGTATGACATCTGCCCGAAATCTTCTACATTTCATAGTCTCTGGTGAGAAATCTGTGTAATTCTGATAGGTCTGCCTTTATATGTTACTTGACCTTTTTTCCCTTACTGCTTTTAATATTCTTTCTTTGTTTTGTGAATTTGGTGTTTTGACTATTATGTGACAGGAGGGATTTCTTTACTGGTCCAATCTATTTGGAATTCTGTAGGCTTCTTATATGTTTGTGGGCATCGCTTTCTTTAGGTTAGGGAAGTTTTCTTCTATAATTTTGTTGAAGATATTTACTGGCCTTTTAAGTTGGGAATCTTCACTCTCTTCTATACCTATTATTCTTATGTTTGATCTTTTCATTGTGTCCTGGATTTCCTGGATGTTCTGAGTTAGGAGCTTTTTGTGTTTTGCCTTTTCTTTGACTGTTGTGTCAATGTTTTCTATGGTATCTTCTGCCCCTGAGATTCTCTTGTCTATCTCTTGTATTCTGTTTGTGATGCTTGCATCTATGACTCTTGATCTCTTTCCTAGGTTTTCTATCTCCAGGGTTGTCTCTCTTTGTGACCTCTTTATTGTTTTTGGTTCCATGGATGGTTTTGTTCAATTCCTTCACCTGTTTGGTTGATTTTTGTGTTTCCTCTTTAAGGGCTTCTACCTGTTTACCTGTGTTGTCCTGTATTTCTTTAAGGGAGTTATTTATGTCCTTCATAAAGTCCTATAACATCATCATGAGATGTGATTTTAAATCAGAATCTTGCTTTTCCAGCATGTTGGGGTATCCAGGACTTGCTGTGGTAGGAGAACTGGGTTCTAAAGATGCCATGTGACCTTGGTTTCTGTTGCTTAGGTTCTTATCCTTGCCTCTCACCATCTGATTATCTCTGGTGTTAGCTGGTCTTGCTATCTCTGACAGTGACTTGACTCTCCTGTAAGTTTGTGTGTCAGCACACCTGAGAGACCAGCTCTTTCCTAGTGGTGTGGCTTGGATACCAAGAGCTGTGGCACAAAGTCAGCTCCGGGCACAGATGGAAACTGGAAGCACCAGTGTTCCCTTACTGTAGCAAAAGGCCATTTAGAGTGTGACCTAGGTCACTACAGAGAGCTGGGACAATTGCAGAAGGCTGGAATTCCTAGCAGTACATTTCCAGAATGTACTGTCAAGCAATACATGCTTTATGTATTACGTGTAGTATAAATTATACCTGTATTTTATATAATCTGTAATTAATTCTATAATTATACAATATGTAATGTAATATGCATATTAATGTGTTATGACCAGAAATATATTTTATAGCATATGAAGTGAGCTTTAAAGTTTATCAGCATGTAAAATGTGCCCCATTCTCAAATTAGTGCCAGGCTTATCCCAGCCTATCCCCTAGTTGCTTGAGGCTAGTAGGGGGGTTGTTTCCACTGGATATAGAGGCTATCAGTTTTCCCTTGTTTCCCAATAACTCCATGACCAACATCAGTATAGTGCTCCCCCCCCTTTTTTTAAAGATTTATTTATTTTATGCGATTACACTGTAGCTGTCTTCAGACACACCAGAAGAGGGCATCAGATCTCATTACAGATGGTTGTGAGCCACTGTGTGGTTGCTGGGATTTGAACTCAGGACCTCTGGAAGAGCAGTCAGTGCTCTTAACCACTGAGCCATCTCTCCAGCCCCTAGTGCTTCCCTTTTATGAGAGCACTAGTTTGATCCTTAGGCCTAGAATCCATATAAAAATACTGGGCATGGTGGTGTGTGCTTGTAATCCCAGTGCCTAAGAGGCAGAGCTAAAGGATCCATGGGCCTCATTGGCCAGTTAGCCTAACATAGTTGATGAGCTTCAGGCTAATGAGAGACCCTGTCTCAAAGGAAGTATTCCTAAAGAAAACACCCACAGTTGTCCTCTAGCTTCCACAAGTACACATACACATGTGCATGTATACATACACACATGCACACACAAAATGTACTAGAAAAAGCAGAGATCTAATACATTAGAACACTGTGAATGACTTTCAAAGATAGAACCCAGCAAAGGATGATATATGGTCACCTAGCAGATAAGGACTTGGTGTTTCAGGTTAAAATCATCTAGAAAAAGCCAAGTATGGTATCATATGACTGGAATCAAACACATGGGAAATAGAAGCAGGGAGATCAGGAGTTCAGGTTCATTCTCAGCTATAAAATGAACTTGAGGTCAGCTTGGGCTATATGAAACTCATGTCAAAAAACAGAAGGAAGAAGTGAAGGGGAGAAGGAATAAAAGAGGAGTAGGAAGAGAAGGAGAAGGAAGAGGAAGAGGAAGAAATAAATACCTAAAAGATGACAAAGCAGAATAAAACATGTCTGGAATCAAGTGAGTAATTTGGGATCTCCATATCTCTATGAAGCCAAGTCTGAAAAACTAAGAATTGCTTCTCTACATTATGTGAAGGGTATCATATCCTTATACATTAAGCATGCATCAGTCAAATTAGGCAGGATAACAACTACAAGGAGGTCTGTGGGCTTACCAATATAATGTATTAGTTAATAATCAAGAAACATGACAGAGGCCATCTTACTACCACTATTAGGACTTTTTGCTTCTCCACCTATAATGGGGCTCCCCTGGGGAGCATGCCAAAGTATAGATTGCCACTCAGGAGTGAGGGTTGGGTCTGACTCTGTGTTTCTAAGAAATGTCTGATGATGGTGGTCCACAGATCACACTCTGAGGAGCCTAAGACTATTTTGATACTGTATGTGTTTGTGGTATATATGTATAAACATGTGGGGGCGGGGAGGCCAGAGACTGACATGTCTCCCTCTAACCATGTCTACCTTATTTTTGGGAGGAGGGGAGGACAGGCTTTCATTGACTCTGGATCTCATGAATTGTCTAGGTTGTCTCGCCATTGGGCTTCAGGCATCCGCCTGTCTCTTCCCCTGAGTGCTAGGCCCGTATTTATGTTGGTTCTGCTGTTCGGAATCCAAACTCAGATACTCATGCATGTGCAGCAAGCATTATAACTGATTGTCCCTATAGCCCCTCCATTTTTTATATCTTCAAAAAACTTCTACCCTTCTGCTTTTACCCAACTCTTTGGCCCAGCTAGGCGAGTACTGTACCACTGAGCTACCACCCCAAACCAGGATAAGTGCTTTAAACACAAACAGATTTTTTTTCCTTAAAAAGGGGAAAAGGTCACAAACACAAATCACATTAAAATCATAGATGTTACTTGAGAGAATATATTTCATTTTTTTTTCATTTTTTCACTTTTTTCCATCTTTATTAAATTGGGTATTTCTTATTTACATTTCAAATGTTATTCCTTTTCCCGGTTTCCATGCCACCATCCCCCTAACCCCTCCCCCTCCCATTCTGTATGGGTGTTCCCCTCCCCATCCTCCCCCCATTACCACCCTCCCCCCAACAATCATGTTCACTGGGGGTTCAGTCTTAGCAGGACCAAGGGCTTCCCCTTCCACTGGTGATCTTACTGGGATATTCATTGCTACCTATGAGGTCAGAGTCCAGGGTCAGTCCATGTATAGTCTTTAGGTAGTGGCTTAGTCCCTGGAAGCTCGGGTTGCTTGGCATTGTTGTTCATATGGGGTCTCAAGCCCCTTCAGTTCATTCAGTCCTTTCTCTGATTCCTTCAACTGGGGTCCTATTCTCAGTTCAGTGGTTTGCTGCTGGCATTCGCCTATGTATTTGCCATATTCTGGCTATGTCTCTCAGGAGAGATCTACATCCGGTTCCTGTCGACCTGCACTTCTTTGCTTTATCCATCTTATCTAGTTTGGTGGCTGTATACGTATGGGCCACAGGTGGGGCAGGCTCTGAATGGGTGTTCCTTCAGCCTCTGTTCTAAACATTGCCTCCCTATCCCTTCCTAAGGGTATTCTTGTTCCCCTTTTAAAGAAGGAGTGAAGCATCAACATTTTGGTCATCATTCTTGAGTTTCATGTGTTCTGTGCATCTAGGGTAATTCAACCATTTGGGCTAATATCCACTTATCAATGAATGCATACCATGTGTGTTTTTCTGTGATTGGGTTACCTCACTCAGGATGATATTATCCAGTTCCATCCATTTGCCTATGAATTTCATGAAGTCATCGCTTTTGTTAGCTGAGTAATATTCCATTGTGTAGATGTACCACATTTTCTGTATCCATTCCCCTGTTAAAGGGCATCTGGGTTCTTTCCAGCTTCTGGCTATTATAAATAAGGCTGCTATGAACATAGTGGAGCATGTTTCTTTGTTATATGTTGGAGATTGTTTTGGTTATATGCCCAAGAGAGGTATAGCTGGGTCCTAGGGTAGGGCAATGTCCAATTTTCTGAGGAACCTCCAGACTGATTTCCAGAATGGTTGTACCAGTCTGCAATCTGACCAAGAGTAGAAGAATGTTCATCTTTCTCCACATCCTCGTCAGCATCTGCTGTCACCAGAGTTCTTGATCTTAATCATTCTGACTGGTGTGAGGTGGAATCTCAGGGTTGTTTTGATTTGCATGTCCCTTATGACTAAAGATGTTGAACATTTCTTTAAGTACTTCTCATCCATTTGGCATTCCTCAGCTGTGAATTCTTTGTTTAGCTCTGAACCCCAGTTTTTTTGAACCCCAGTTTTTAATAGGGTTATTTGTCTCCCTGCAGTCTAACTTCATGAGTTCTTTATATATTTTGGATATAAGCCCTCTATCAGTTGTAGAATTGGAAAAGATCTTTTTCCAATCTGTTGGTTGCCGTTTGTGCTAACAAGAGTGGCCTTTGCCTTACAGAAGCTTTGTAGTTTTATGAGATCTCATTTGTCGATTCTTGGTCTTAGAGCATAAGCTATTGGTATTTTATTCAGGAAATTTTCTCTAGTGCCAATGTGTTCGAGACTCTTCCCCACTTTTTCTTCTATTAGTTTGAGTGTATCTGGCTTGATGTGGAGGTCCTTGATCCACTTGGACTTTAGCTTTGTACAGGGTGATAAGAATGGATCGATCTGCATTCTTCTACATGCTGACCTCCGGTTGAACCAGCACCATTTGCTGAAAATGCTATCTTTTTTCCATTTGATGGTTTTGGCTCCTTTGTCAAAACTCAAGTGACCATAGGTGTGTGGGTTCATTTCTGGGTCTTTAGTTCTATGCCACAGGTCTATCTGCCTGTCCCTGTACTAATACCATACAGTTTTTATCACTATTGCTCTGTAATACTGCTTGAGTTCAGGGATAGTGATTCCCCCGGAAGTCCTTTTATTGTTGAGGATAGTTTTAGCTATCCTAGGTTTTTTGTTATTTCAGATGAATTTGCAATATGTTCTGTCTAACTCTCTGAAGAATTGGATTGGTATTTTGATGGGGATTGCATTGAATCTGTAGAACGCTTTTGGTAAAATGGCCATTTTTACTATATTAATCCTGCCAATCCATGAGCATGGGAGATCTTGCCATCTTCTGAGATCTTCTTCAATTTCTTTCTTCAGAGGCTTGAAGTTTTTATCACACAGATCTTTCACTTGCTTGGTTAAAGACACACCGAGGTATTTTATATTATTTAGGACTATTATGAAGGATGTCGTTTCCCTAATTTCTTTTTTTTTTTTTTTTTTTTTTTACATTTTTTTTTTATTAACTTGAGTATTTCTTATATACATTTCGAGTGTTATTCCCTTTCCCGGTTTCCGGGCAAACATCCCCCTCCCCCCTCCCCTTCCTTATGGGTGTTCCCCTCCCAACCCTCCCCCCATTGCCGCCCTCCCCCCATAGACTAGTTCACTGGGGGTTCAGTCTTAGCAGGACCCAGGGCTTCCCCTTCCACTGGTGCTCTTACTAGGATATTCATTGCTACCTATGGGGTCAGAGTCCAGGGTCAGTCCATGTATAGTCTTTAGGTAGTGGCTTAGTCCCTGGAAGCTCTGGTTGCTTGGCATTGTTGTACTTTTGGGGTCTCGAGCCCCTTCAAGCTCTTCCAGTTCTTTCTCTGATTCCTTCAATAGGGGACCTATTCTCAGTTCAGTGGTTTGCTGCTGGCATTCGCCTCTATATTTGCTGTATTCTGGCTGTGTCTCTCAGGAGCGATCTACATCCGGCTCCTGTCGGTCTGCACTTCTTTGCTTCATCCATCTTGTCCAATTGGGTGGCTGTATATGTATGGGCCACCTGTGGGGCAGGCTCTGAATGGGTGTTCCTTCAGTCTCTGTTTTAATCTTTGCCTCTCCCTTCCCTGCCAAGGGTAATCTTTTTCCTCATTTAAAGAAGGAGTGAAGCATTCACATTTTGATCATCCGTCATGAGTTTCGTTTGTTCTAGGGATCTAGGGTAATTCAAGCATTTGGGCTAATAGCCACTTATCAATGAGTGCATACCATGTATGTCTTTCTGTGATTGGGTTAGCTCACTCAGGATGATATTTTCCAGTTCCAACCATTTGCCTACGAATTTCATAAAGCCGTTGTTTTTGATAGCTGAGTAATATTCCATTGTGTAGATGTACCACATTTTCTGTATCCATTCCTCTGTTGAAGGGCATCTGGGTTCTTTCCATTTTCTGGCTATTATAAATAAGGCTGCGATGAACATAGTGGAGCACGTGTCTCTTTTATATGTTGAGGCATCTTTTGGGTATATGCCCAAGAGAGGTATAGCTGGATCCTCAGGCAGTTCAATGTCCAATTTTCTGAGGAACCTCCAGACTGATTTCCAGAATGGTTTTACCAGTCTGCAATCCCACCAACAATGGAGGAGTGTTCCTCTTTCTCCACATCCTCGCCAGCATCTGCTGTCACCTGAGTTTTTGATCTTAGCCAATCGCACTGGTGTGAGGTGAAATCTCAGGGTTGTTTTGATTTGCATTTCCCTTATGACTAAAGATGTTGAACATTTCTTTAGGTGTTTCTCAGCCATTCGGCATTCCTCAGCTGTGAATTCTTTGTTTAGCTCTGAACCCCATTTTTTAATAGGGTTATTTGTTTCCCTGCGGTCTAACTTCTTGAGTTCTTTGTATATTTTGGAAATAAGGCCTCTATCTGTTGTAGGATTGGTAAAGATCTTTTCCCAATCTGTTGGTTGCCGTTTTGTCCTAACCACAGTGTCCTTTGCCTTACAGAAGCTTTGCAGTTTTATGAGATCCCATTTGTCGATTCTTGATCTTAGAGCATAAGCCATTGGTGTTTTGTTCAGGAAATTTTTTCCAGTGCCCATGTGTTCCAGATGCTTCCCTAGTTTTTCTTCTATTAGTTTGAGTGTGTCTGGTTTGATGTGGAGGTCCTTGATCCACTTCGACTTAAGCTTTGTACAGGGTGATAAGCATGGATCGATCTGCATTCTTCTACATGTTGCCCTCCAGTTGAACCAGCACCATTTGCTGAAAATGCTATCTTTTTTCCATTGGATGGTTTTGGCTCCTTTGTCAAAAATCAAGTGACCATAGGTGTGTGGGTTCATTTCTGGGTCTTCAATTCTATTCCATTGGTCTATCTGTCTGTCTCTGTACCAATACCATGCAGTTTTTATCACTATTGCTCTGTAATACTGCTTGAGTTCAGGGATAGTGATTCCCCCTGAAGTCCTTTTATTGTTGAGGATAGCTTTAGCTATCCTGGGTTTTTTGTTATTCCAGATGAATTTGCAAATTGTTCTGTCTAACTCTTTGAAGAATTGGATTGGTATTTTGATGGGGATTGCATTGAATCTGTAGATTGCTTTTGGTAAAATGGCCATTTTTACCATATTAATCCTGCCAATCCATGAGCATGGGAGATCTTTCCATCTTCTGAGGTCTTCTTCAATTTCTTTCCTCAGTGTCTTGAAGTTCTTATTGTACAGATCTTTTACTTGCTTGGTTAAAGTCACACCGAGGTACTTTATATTATTTGGGTCTATTATGAAGGGTGTCGTTTCCCTAATTTCTTTCTCGGCTTGTTTCTCTTTTGTATAGAGGAAGGCAACTGATTTATTTGAGTTAATTTTATACCCAGCCACTTTGCTGAAGTTGTTTATCAGCTTTAGTAGTTCTCTGGTGGAACTTTTGGGATCACTTAAATATACTATCATGTCATCTGCAAATAGTGATATTTTGACCTCTTCTTTTCCGATCTGTATCCCTTTGATCTCCTTTTGTTGTCTGATTGCTCTGGCTAGAACTTCAAGAACTATATTGAATAAGTAGGGAGAGAGTGGGCAGCCTTGTCTAGTCCCTGATTTTAGTGGGATTGCTTCAAGTTTCTCTCCATTTAGTTTAATGTTAGCAACTGGTTTGCTGTATATGGCTTTTACTATGTTTAGGTATGGGCCTTGAATTCCTATTCTTTCCAGGATTTTTATCATGAAGGGGTGTTGAATTTTGTCAAATGCTTTCTCAGCATCTAATGAAATGATCATGTGGTTCTGTTCTTTCAGTTTGTTTATATAATGGATCACGTTGATGGTTTTCCGTATATTAAACCATCCCTGCATGCCTGGGATGAAGCCTACTTGATCATGGTGGATGATTGTTTTGATGTGCTCTTGAATTCGGTTTGCCAGAATTTTATTGAGTATTTTTGCGTCGATATTCATAAGGGAAATTGGTCTGAAGTTCTCTTTCTTTGTTGTGTCTTTGTGTGGTTTAGGTATAAGAGTAATTGTGGCTTCGTAGAAGGAATTCGGTAGGGCTCCATCTGTTTCAATTTTGTGGAATAGTTTGGATAATATTGGTATGAGGTCTTCTATGAAGGTTTGATAGAATTCTGCACTAAACCCGTCTGGACCTGGGCTCTTTTTGGTTGGGAGACCTTTAATGACTGCTTCTATTTCCTTAGGAGTTATGGGGTTGTTTAACTGGTTTATCTGTTCCTGATTTAACTTCGATACCTCGTATCTGTCTAGGAAATTGTCCATTTCCTGAAGATTTTCAAATTTTGTTGAATATAGGTTTTTATAGTAAGATCTGATGATTTTTTGAATTTCCTCCGAATCTGTAGTTATGTCTCCCTTTTCATTTCTGATTTTGTTAATTTGGACACACTCTCTGTGTCCTCTCGTTAGTCTGGCTAAGGGTTTATCTATCTTGTTGATTTTCTCAAAGAACCAACTTTTGGTTCTGTTGATTCTTTCTATGGTCCTTTTTGTTTCTACTTGGTTGATTTCAGCTCTGAGTTTGATTATTTCCTGCCTTCTACTCCTCCTGGGTGTATTTGCTTCTTTTTGTTCTAGAGCTTTTAGGTGTGCTGTCAAGCTGCTGACATATGCTCTTTCCTGTTTCTTTCTGCAGGCACTCAGCGCTATGAGTTTTCCTCTTAGCACAGCTTTCATTGTGTCCCATAAGTTTGAGTATGTTGTATCTTCATTTTCATTAAATTCTAAAAAGTTTTTAATTTCTTTCTTTATTTCTTCCTTGACCAGGTTATCATTGAGTAGAGCATTGTTCAATTTCCACGTATATGTGGGCATTCTTCCCTTATTGTTATTGAAGACCAGTTTTAGGCCGTGGTGGTCCGATAGCACGCATGGGATTATTTCTATCTTTCTGTACCTGTTGAGGCCCGTTTTTTGACCAATTATATGGTCAATTTTGGAGAAAGTACCATGAGGAGCTGAGAAGAAGGTATATCCTTTTGCTTTAGGATAGAATGTTCTATAAATATCCGTTAAGTCCATTTGGCTCATGACTTCTCTTAGTCTGTCTACATCACTGTTTAATTTCTGTTTCCATGATCTGTCCATTGATGAGAGTGGGGTGTTGAAATCTCCCACTATTATTGTGTGAGGTGCAATGTGTGTTTTGAGCTTTAGTAAGGTTTCTTTTACATATGTAGGTGCCCTTGTATTTGGGGCATAGATATTTAGGATTGAGAGTTCATCTTGGTTGATTTTTCCTTTGATGAATATGAAGTGTCCTTCCTTATCTTTTTTGATGACTTTTAGTTGGAAATTGATTTTATTTGATATTAGAATGGCTACTCCAGCTTGCTTCTTCTGACCATTTGCTTGGAAAGTTGTTTTCCAGCCTTTCACTCTGAGATAGTGTCTGTCTTTGTCTCTGAGGTGTGTTTCCTGTAGGCAGCAGAATGCAGGGTCCTCGTTGCTCATCCAGTTTGTTAATCTATGTCTTTTTATTGGGGAGTTGAGGCCATTGATATTGAGAGATATTAAGGAATAGTGATTATTGCTTCCCATTATATTCATATTTGATGTGAGGTTATGTTTGTGTGCTTTCATTCTCTTTGTTTTGTTGCCAAGACGATTAGTTTCTTGCTTCTTCTAGGGTATAGCTTGCCTCCTTATGTTGGGCTTTACCATTTATTATCCTTTGTAGTGCTGGATTTGTAGAAAGATATTGTGTAAATTTGGTTTTGTCATGGAATATCTTGGTTTCTCCATCAATGTTAATTGAGAGTTTTGCTGGATACAGTAATCTGGGCTGGCATTTGTGTTCTCTTAGGGTCTGTATAACATCAGTCCAGGATCTTCTGGCCTTCATAGTTTCTGGCGAGAAGTCTGGTGTGATTCTGATAGGTCTCCCTTTATATGTTACTTGACCTTTTTCCCTTACTGCTTTTAATATTCTTTCTTTATTTTGTGCGTTTGGTGTTTTGACAATTATGTGACGGGAGGTGTTTCTTTTCTGGTCCAATCTATTTGGAGTTCTGTAGGCTTCCTGTATGTCTATGGGTATCTCTTTTTTTAGGTTAGGGAAGTTTTCTTCTATGATTTTGTTGAAGATATTTACTGGTCCTTTGAGCTGGGAGTCTTCACTCTCTTCTATACCTATTATCCTTAGGTTTGATCTTCTCATTGAGTCCTGGATTTCCTGTATGTTTTGGACCAGTAGCTTTTTCCGCTTTACATTATCTTTGACAGTTGAGTCAATGATTTCTATGGAATCTTCTGCTCCTGAGATTCTCTCTTCCATCTCTTGTATTCTGTTGGTGAAGCTTGTATCTACAGCTCCTTGTCTCTTCTTTTGGTTTTCTATATCCAGGGTTGTTTCCATGTGTTCTTTCTTGATTGCTTCTATTTCCATTTTTAATTCCTTCAACTGTTTGATTGTGTTTTCCTGGAATTCTTTCAGGGATTTTTGCGATTCCTCTCTGTAGGCTTCTACTTGTTTATTAATGTTTTCCTGTGCTTCCCTAAGTGTGTTCAGGTCTTTCCTGAAGTCCTCCAGCATCATGATCAAATATGATTTTGAAACTAGATCTTGCTTTTCTGGTGTGTTTGGATATTCCATGTTTGTTTTGGTGGGAGAATTGGGCTCCGATGATGGCATGTAGTCTTGGTTTCTGTTGCTTGGGTTCCTGCGCTTGCCTCTCGCCATCAGATTATCTCTAGTGTTACTTTGTTCTGCTATTTCTGACAGTGGCTAGACTGTCCTATAAGCCTGTGTGTCAGGAGTGCTGTAGACCTGTTTTCCTCTCTTTCAGTCAGTTATGGGGACAGAGTGTTCTGCTTTCGGGCGTGTAGTTTTTCCTCTCTACAGGTCTTCAGCTGTTCCTGTGGGCCTGTGTCTTGAGTTCACCAGGCAGCTTTCTTGCAGCAGAAAATTTGGTCTTACCTGTGGTCCCGAGGCTCAGGTTTGCTCGTGGGGTGCTGTCCAGGGGCTCTCTGCAGCGGCAGCAACCAGGAAGACCTGTGCCGCCCCTTCCGGGAGCTTCAGTGCACCAGGGTTCCAGATGGTCTTTGGCTTTTTCCTCTGGCGTCCGAGATGTGTGTGCAGGGAGCAGTCTCTTCTGGTTTCCCAGGCCTGTCTGCCTCTCTGAAGGTTTAGCTCTCCCTCCCACGGGATTTGGGTGCAGAGAACTGTTTATCCGGTCTGTTTCCTTCAGGGTCCGGCGGTGTCTGTGGCAGGGGTCCTGCCGCTCCTGGGCCCTCCCCCACGGGAGCCCAGAGGCCTTATACAGTTTCCTCTTGGGCCAGGGATGTGGGCAGGGGTGAGCAGTGTTGGTGGTCTCTTCCGCTCTGCAGCCTCAGGAGTGCCCACCTGACCAGGCGGTTGGGTCTCCCGTTTCCCTAATTTCTTTCTTGGCTTATTACTCTTTGGTGTAGAGAAAGGCTACTGATTTATTTGAGTTAATTTTATACCCAGCCACATTGCTGAAGATGTTTATCAGTTTTAGTTGTTCTCTGGTGGAACTTTTGGGATCACTTAAATAGACTATCATATCATCTGCAAATAGTGGTATTTTGACTTCTTCCTTTCCAATCTGTATCCCTTTGATCTCCTTTTTTTGTCTGACTGCTCTGGCTAGAACTTCAAGAACTATATTGAATAGGTAGGGAGAGAGTGGGCAGCCTTGTCTAGTCCCTGATTTTATTGGGATTGCTTCATGTTTCTCTCCATTTAGTTTAATATTAGCTACTGGTTTGCTGTATATGGCTTTTACTATGTTTAGGTATGGGCCTTGAATTCCTGTTCTTTCCAGGACTTTTATCACGAAGGGGTGTTGAATTTTGTCAAATGCTTTCTTAGCATCTAATGAAATGATCATGTGGTTTTTATCTTTCAGTTTGTTTATATAGTGGATTATGTTGATGGTTTTCCATATATTAAACCATTCCTGCATCCCTGCGATGAAGCCTACTTAATCATGATGGATGATTGTTTTGATGGGCTCTTGGACTTGGTTTGCAAGAATTTTATTGAGTATTTTTTGCGTCGATAATCAGAAGGGAAATTGGTCTGAAGTTCTCTTTCTTTGTTGGGTCTTTGTGTGGTTTAGGTATAAGAGTAATTGTGGCTTCAAAGAAGGATTTCAGTAGTGCTCCATCTGTTTCAATTTTGTGGAATAGTTTGGATAGTGTTTGTGTGAGGTCTTCTATGAAGGTCAGATAGAATTCTGATAGATAGAACCCATCTGGACCTGGGCTCTTTTTGGTTGGGAGAGTTTTAATGACTGCTTCTATTTCTTTAGGAGTTATGCAGTTGTTTAAATGGTTTATCTGTTCCTGATTTAACTTCGGCACCTGGTATCTGTCTAGGAAATTGTCCATTTCCTGCAGATTTTCAAGTTTTGTTGAATATAGTCTTTTGTAGTAGGAGCTGATGATGTTTTGAATTTCCTCTGACTCTGTTGTTATGTCTCCCTTTTCATTTCTGATTTTGTTAATTTGTACACTCTCTCTGTTTCCTCTGGTTAGTCTTGCTAAGGGTTTATCTATCTTGTGGATTTTCTCCAAGAACCACCTTTTGGTTCTGTCGATTCTTTGTATAGTTCTTTTTGTTTCTACTTGGTTTATTTCAGCTCTGAGTTTGATTACTTCCTGCCTTCTACTCCTCCTGGGTGTATTTGCTTCTTCTTGTTCTAGAGCTTTTAGGTGTGCTGTCAAGCTGCTGATATATGCTCTCTCCTGGTTCTTTCTGCAAGTACTCATAGCTATGAGTTTTCCTCTTAGCACAGCTTTCATTATATCCCATAAGTTTAGGTATGTTTTACCTTCATTTTCATTAAATTCTAAGAAGTCTTTAATTTCTTTATTTCTTCCTTGACCAGGTTATCATTGAGTAGAGCATTGTTCCATGTATATGTTGGCATTCTTTCCTTATTGTTATTGAAGACCAGCCTTAGCTCATGGTGATCTTATAGGATGCATGGGATTATGTCTATCTTTCTCTATCTGGTGAGGCCTGTTTTGTGCCCAATTACATGGTTAATTTTGGAGAAAGTACCATGAGGTGGTGAGTAGAAGGTATATCCTTTTATTTTAGGATAGAATGTTCTATAAATATCTGTTAAGTCCATTTGTTTCACAACTTCTCTTAGTCTATGTCCCTGTTTAATTTCTGTTTCCATGATCTGTCCATTGATGAGAGTGGGGTATTGAAATCTCCTATCTATTGTTGTGTGAGGTGCAATGTGTCCTTTGAGCTTTAGTAAGGTTTCTTTTATGTTTGTAAGTGCCCTCGTATTTGGAGCATAAATATTTAGGATTGAGAGTTCATCTTGGTGGATTTTTACTTTGATGAATATGAAGCTTCCTTCCTTATCTTTTTTATGACTTTTGGTTGAAAATCGATTTTATTCGATATTAGAATGGCTTCTCCAGCTTGCTTTTTTGGACCATTTGCTCGCAAAGTTGTTTTCCAGCCTTTTACTCTGAGGTAGTGTCTGTCTTTTTCTCTGAGATGTGTTTCCTGTAGGCAGCAAGATGTTATGTCCTCATGACATATTCAGTTTGTTAATCTGTGTTTTTTTATTGGGGAATTGATTCCATTGATGTTCAGCGATGTTAAGGAATAGTGATTGTTGTTTCCTGTTATCTTCGTATTTAGAGTTGAGATTATGTTTGTGTGCTTGTTTTTTCTTTGTTTTGTTGCAAAATGCATTGTTTCTTGCTTTTTCTAGGGTGTAGCTTGCCTCCTTGTGTTGGGCTTTGCCATTTATTTTCGTTTGTAGTGCTGGATTTGTAGAAAGATATTGTGTAAATTTGGTTTTGTCATGGAATATCTTGATTTCTCCATCTATGTTAATTGAATGTTTTGCTGGATACAGTAACCTGGGCTGGCGTTTGTGTTCTCTTAGGGTCTGTATGACATCTGTCCAGGATCTTCTGGCTTTCATAGTCTCTGGTGATAAGTCTGGTGTGATTCTGATAGGTCTGCCTTTGTATGTTACTTGACCTTTTTCCCTTACTGCTTTTAAAATTCTTTCTTTGTTTTGTGCATTTCGTGTTTTGACTATTATGTGAGGAGTTTCTTTTCTGGTCCAATCTATTTGGAGTTCTATAGGCTTCTTTTATGTTTATGGGCTTCTCTTTCTTTAGGTTATGGAAGTTTTCTTCTATGATTTTGTTGAAGATATTTACTGGTCCTTTGAGTTGGGAGTCTTCACTCTCTTCTATACCTATTATCCTTAGGTTTGATCTTCTCCTTGTGTCCTGGATTTCCTGTACGTTTTGGGCCAGTAACTTTTTGCGTTTTACATTATCTTTGACAGTGTGTCAATGATTTCTATGGAATCTTCTGCTCCTGAGATTCTCTCTTCTATCTCTTGTATTCTGTTGGTGATGCTTGTATCTATGGCTCCTTGTCTCTTCCTTTGGTTTTCTATATCCAGGTTGTCTCCTTTTGTGCTTTCTTTATTGTTTCTATTTCCATTTTCAATTCCTCCACCTTTTTGATTGTGTTTTCCTGTAATTCTTTCAAGGATTTTTCTCTACGGGCTTCTACTTGTTTACTTTTGTTTTCCTGCATTTCTTTAAAGAATTTCTTTATGTGTTTCTTAAAGTCCTCCATCATCATGATCAAATATGATGTTAAATCTAGATATTGCTTTTCCAGTGTGTTTGGATATTCAGTGTTTGGTTTGGTGGGAGAATTGGGCTCCGATGATGCCATGTAGTCTTGGTTTCTTTTGCTTGGGATCCTGTGCTTACCTCTCGCTATCAGGTTGTCTCTGGTGTTACCTTGTTCTGTTATTTCTAGCAGTGGGTTGATCGTCCCCTAGGCCTGTGTCAGGAGTGCTGTAAACCTGTTTTCCTGTTTTCTTCAGCCAGTTATGGGAACAGAGTGTTCTGCTCTCAGGCGTGTAGTTGTTCCTGTCTACTGGCTTTCAGGTGTTTCTGTGGGCATGTGTCCTGAGTCCACAGGCAGGTCACTTGGAGCAGAAAAGTTGATCTTACCTCTGGCCTTGGGTCTGAAGTAGCTCATCAGGGCTGGGTTTCAGCTCTCCATGAGGGCAGCAACCAGAAGGGCCTGCCCCTACTTTTGCGCCCCTGCGCGCACAGGGACCCCTGATGGTGCTAGGTGTTTTCCTCTAGAGTCAGATATGTGGGTAGAGAGTAGTTTCCTCTGGTTTCCCAGGCGTGTCTGCCCCTCTGAAAGTCTAGCTCTCCCTCCCATGGGATTTTTGTGCAGGGAGCTGTTTGTTTGACCATGTCCCTTCAGATCTGGCACAGTCTGGACCACAGGACTCCTGCAGCTTGAGTGCCCCTATCTTCCTGTTCCCAGAGGCCCTATACAGTTTTCTCTTAGGCCAGGGATGTGGGTAAAGTGGGCAGAAGTGGAGGTCTCTCCTGCCCTGCAGTCTCAGGAGTGCCCACACGTCTGGGTGATGAGCTCTCTCTCCCACGGGGTTTGGGAGCAGGGAGCAGTGGACTGTGATCAGCGAGGTTTGGGCGTGAGGTAGAAACTGGAATTGTCCAGTCTCAGAGGAATTTTGCCTTTCTGTCTCCTGAGTCCACCATGCAAGTCACTTGGAGCAGAAAAGTTCGTCCTACCTCTGGTCTTGGGCCTGAAGTTGCTCCTTGGGGCTGGGTTTCAACTCTCCATGAGGGCAGCAACCAGAAGGGCCTGCCCCTCCTTCTCTGGGGTCCCTGTGCACAGGGGGCCTGGATGGCGCTAGATGTTTTCCTCTAGAGTCAGAATTGTGGGCAGAGAGTAGTCTCCTCTGGTTTCCCAGGTGTGTCTGCCCCTCTGAAGGTCTAACTCTCCCTCCCATGGGCTTTGGGTGCAGTGAACTGTTTTACTGGGTCCCTTCAGATCAGGGTGCAGTCTGGACTGCCTGTATTTCATATCTTAAATCAAGCACTTAAAGGTGTGAAATGTAAATTTTCCCATTTTAAGGTGAATCACTGAATAGCATGTAGTATTTTTACAAGTTGTGAAGATACACCTTCTTTGTGATTAGTAAACATTTTTAATTATAAATAAAACACATATATACCAACCATCAGTCTTCTTCCCTCTTGTCTTCCAGTCCATGGCAACCTCCAGTCAGCTTTTTGTTGTATGGATTTGCCTGTGCTCAATATAAATAAAACAAGACAATAGTCATTTGTGTGTGCGTGTGTGCGTGTGTGCGTGTGTGTGTGTGTGTGTGTTGTGTCCCTGTGTGTGTAGCTCCTTTTCTTTAGCATACACAGCACATAGCATGTAACAGTTCATTTTTTATAGCTAAATGATATTGTTTATACATATATGTATATTAACTATGTTTTTTGTATCTTCTCTTTTCATGATGGATATATGGGTTGTTCCCTACTTAAACGAACTATTATGATTAATACTTCTGTGAGCATTTGTGGAAAACATGGGCTTTTATTTGTTTAGAAAATGATACTTTCAGAAAAACACAAGTCAGTTTGAAATTAGTGGTTTTAGGTAATCCAGCAGGGGTATGAGGTTTCAATAATCAGTGTCAAACATTAAAAAACACATTTCTAAAGCGGACTTCAAAACATGTTTCAATTGTTATAAGTGACAAATGGCCACTTCTTAAATAAACTCAGTGGTCCTGGGGCTTCTTGACATAAAAGGGACTGTGTTTAGGTTCGCAAGTATTCAATAGGTATTTATTTGCAGGATTCTTTGGAAAATCCACTAGGCTTTGGTAATACTCTATACTCCACAGTGGAGCTGTCTACATGACTGACTGCTTAGGGTACAATCTGACTCTTTTCTTTCCGAATTAAGGCTGTCAGATAGCCCAAGCTATCTTCTAATTTGCTATGTAGATAAGGATAACTTTGAATATCTGATTTTCCTGTCTCCTTTCCTTCCCTTGAATGCTAACATTACAGGTGTGTACCACCACTCCTAGTTTATGTGGTGCTGTGGATTGAATCCAGGTCTTCACACAGGCCAGGAAATACTCTGTCATTGACCTATACCCTCAACCCCGAGACTACAGTTTGAAAGTTTCTCCTATGAGCCCCAAAGTGTTAGAACTCAGAACCAGTCAGATGACCAGACACATTGAAATGGGAGATAAACAGATGTTTGTCTGGGTGCAGGCTTATGTACATGCATATGTGTGTGCACCATGTTCATGTGTATTTATATGAATGTGTGCATACATTTATGCGTGCACTCCTAATCTTATATATATCTGTATGTGTGTAATCCATTATTGTGTGCAGACATATGTTTGTACATGCATCCGTGCTTGTGTGTGTTTGCTCCGATGCTGTCTGAATACATATGTGTATGCGAACCATGCTTATATGTATTTGTGTGTATGCATGGATGTCTATTTGTATCCGTGTGTGTGCACTCATGCCTGTGTGTATTAATTTCAGTGTGTGCATGTATCTTATGTGTGTGCTGCCTTACATAGTATGAGTGCAAATACACACAAGCATAGACTGCAGTCTCCACAGGAGCAGAGACTGCATGTGGTGCAGGGGGATTGGGTGTTTTATAGGGTGGAAAAGGTAACTTTTGGGGTGTAAGATTCCATTTGCAGATCAGTTCCTGTGCAGTTTCAAAGTGGTAAATACCAATTGAGGTTGGTATGTTGATCTTTATAGCTGTTTTTAGGACATTATAGTGGGACAGAATGCCCGAGGTTTCCATGTTCTTCTAAATAATTTGCTGAAAATACTACAGTTAACAAAGCCTCAATCCACTCAGCCCAGTTCGTGTTGTAATAATTACATGTCAGAAATAGAAAGAAGATTTGCAAGGGACTTTCTAATTGGGGAGCTTTTCTTTGCTTTAGTGGTAAGCTGCAGCCTGGATGCTTAATGATGTTTGTCCTGATTTTTTCCCCCCTCAGCCCTATCGACCTTGACGAGGAGCTAGGTCTGCTGTGAAAGGGGAAATGGCTCCACTCTCTCAGATTCACAGTTTAATTTACTCAGCAGTTCTGAGTACACATGGGGGTGGGAAGGCCGCTGAGTCTGCTTTGTAGTTTCAGAGGAGGTTAGAAACAGTTCAGAGAAATGAGGGCTGCAAAGATAGATAGCTGCAAAGATGCCAAAGACAAATAGTTCTTGGAGGAACTTATGATGGACTGAAGAGACAGGCAAGCACAGGGAACACTGTAGTAACCTGGGACCCCAGTTGGCTTGGGTTTTACACACACCCCTCTTGAGATAATGCATCTGGCATTCTGAGACCCTTACCTGTTTTAAACAACGGAATAACTTATATGCTCTAGCAACCCCTTAGTAATCGCCTGTTTGTGTTCAAACACACCCTGGACCACAATCTGGAACTAAGGAAATGAAACAAATCTTGCCTTAGACTGGTTTGGTGTTACATGGACAATAAGGAAAACTGTGAAGATGGCTCAGTTGTTAAAATCAGTTATTGTTCCTGCAGGGAACTGGGTTTCAATTTAGAGGGCTCACAATTGTTTGTAATTTCAATTCCATGGTACCTGATGCTCTCTTCTAGCTTCCTTGGGTACCTCCATACAAGTGTTACACACATACATACATTTAAGTATATACACCTAACATAAAATTAAGAAAAAAGGGAAACTGTGTCTTCAAATGGAAATTTAGGGAGGAATCCCCTGTTTACCATCTTTTTAAAAAGATTTATTTATTTTATTTATATAAGTACACTGTAGCTGTCTTCAGACACACCAGAAGAGGGCATCTGATGTCATTACAGATGGTTGTGAGCCACCATGTGGTTGCTGGGATTTGGACTCAGGACCTCTGGAAGTGCAGTCAGTGCTCTTAACCAGTGAGCACAGCCCACACATGTCTATTCTTAAAATCAGATGCATTATGGTAAGGAATGGATGCAGTAGAGAAATGGTTATATAATGTGGCCTGTCAGTGAAAATAAAGAACCACCCAAATTACATTCAAGAAAATGTTTCAAGCCTAGTAGTACATGCCTCTAATGTCAGCTATTCCTTGGGAAGCTGAGACAGAAGAACTACAAGTGCAAGGACAGCATCCTCCTTCAAGCCTCCACCCCTTAAATTTTATTTATTTGAGACAGGAGCTCATATAGCCTGGACTAGTCTATAACTTAGTATGTAGTAGAGGATGACTTTGAATTTCTGATTCTCCTACCTCCACCTCCCAAGTGCTGAAATTAAGGACATTTAGTCCCATACCTGACTATATGCAGTTCTGGGGATTCTAGTACAGGATTTTGTGCATGTGAAACAAGCATTCTACCAGTTGAGCTATGTCTAAAAGTACTGTTTCTGACACAGGTCCTCACTGAGCAACTGTGGCTGGCTTCAAACTCATTATGTAGACTGCTAAGGACTCAGATTCTCAAGTGTTACTTTTCCTGTTTTTAATGTGGGTTCCTGGGATCTAAATTCATTTCTTCATGTTTGTGTGGGAAGTGCTGTATCTATTGTGTTATCTCCCTGATGTTGTAGTTACTTACCAGCCTTTCTGAGCTTGCCCTAATTTCTGGGCTAGCTACAGGTAGTTCTGCAGTTTTAGATGGGAATATGTTGCACTATCTGCATATACCTTGTTATAACTTGGCTTGGCTGGCTCTAGACAAAACATCATCCAAATGAGATTTGCTCTCAAGGTTCTGGTGTGCTGGAAGAGGCTGCCAATAAAAGAGTGGAGGTTTCAGATGGATGCTGGAATGATGTCCGGCATGGCTGGGTAATGCTATCTAGGAGATGCATGCATGAAACACATTGTGATATAATAACCTGCTAAGTCAGGGAGTAAGCATTTCTACTCTGAAGATTCATTTTGGAGGTGGGGTGAGACATATCAATTTTCATACCAATGATGTGTTTATTTTGAGATTTCATTTCCTGACCCCCTTTTCTCTCTAGCTCTCCAAAAGACAAGCAATTTGGCTTATTACTGGCTTATTTGAACTTATGCAATTCAAATATGAGCATTTTTCAAAACACAATTTGTCACGCAGCTAGAGTCTCATTTGGCAACTGTCTTAGGTATATAGACTCTGCACTGAGATTCTAAGCAGTGAGGTCTGAAAAAGAGGAACTGTCTCCAGGCTGCCAAAAGTTTATCTTCTGTGTTTCAAGAACCTGTGGGCAGAATTCTAGGAAGCTGTTTCTTACAATGGAATTCTTTCTTTCTTTTTTCTTTCCTTCCTTCCTTCTCCTCCTCCCCTCCCTTGACCTTCCTCTTTCCTCCTACTTCTCCTTCTCTCCCTTCTCCTCCTTCTCCCTCCTCTTCTTTTTTATTCTTTGATAGTTTCTCTAGCCTAGACTACTCCCCAACTCTCTGTGTAGCCAAGAATGACCTTGAAGTCTTGATCCTCCTGCCTTCACCCTCCTGAGTGCTGGGATGACCATATCGTATTACCTTGCTTGGTTTATGTAGCACTGGGGCTCAATCCAGGGCCCCGTGAATGCTAGAAAAACTCTACCAGCTGAGACAGACCCCCATTTGCTGCTTGCAGACTTTTTTTACAGGTACTAATGGAGAGCAGATGTCCCAGATTTCCTTCACATTTAGTTGTCCTGCCCTCGAAACTCTGCTAATGCACCAGCCATCAGTGCAGGTGCATTCACTGTGGACACTAAACACCCTTAGAGCAGCAGCAACTACCATCCAAAATTTTTCACTGGGTACCTCCTGAGGAAAAGCTTTTATATTGGAAGTGGTGCATTAAGAGAACTTTCTGTACACAGTGTTCTATTTTATAAAAAAATATGATAAATAGGTGCCACCAGGTTAGTTTTGCCCTGCAGAATTGGCTGATAAATCTAACTGTTCATGCTAAGTATATTCTCTCTGCCTGCAAGTTTCAAGAGACCCCACTGCTTTGGCAGGACTGTCTTTAGGCCTGAGGTCCATGGATGAAACTCATCATGGCCTATGTCCATTCTGCCATTATTTTTTGGCCAATGAAAGCAAGTATTAACAACTTAATGGCCTTGCCCATGTTGTGGTAAAATAAAACTTACAAGAATGTATAGTCAGGCATGGTAGTGACTACCTGGAATCTCAGTACTTGGGGTAAGGAAGATTGAAAGTTTCAGGCCAATCTGGGGCTACTTGAGATCTTGTCTTTAAAAATAAAAGGCCAGATAACTCAGTGGGTAAATGTGCTTGCTACCACATTGATAACTTAAGTTTGGTCCCTAAAACCCATATAATGGAAGGAGAGAACTGAATCCCTCAAATTGTCCTGTGACCCCCTACATGCTTGTTATGTAGCACATTGTTGACATCAAAATAAATGTTTAAAATAATGAGCGGACAATTACAATAATAAAATGTGATGGCCCAGTTTGACAGACGGCCCTTCATTGGCTGTCTCATAGTTTAATGGATTGTACCAACTGACTGGTTAAAATGAACCTCCTGCTTCAAAAAATATTTTAAATTTGGGAAGAGTGGTTTAAAGAAGAGTAGTTGGGAAGAAGGCTCCATGGGTAAAGTGTTTGTTGCATGATCATTGGTACCTGAGATCTCCAACACCCATTAAAAATCTGGGCTTGGAGGTGTGCTTCTATAATCCTGCTTAGAGCTGGGTGTCTAGGCATTCTAGCTGATGAGAGCTCTGGGTTCACTGAAAGACCATTTCAAAATATAAGGTGTGGAGCAGTAGAAGAAGACACCAGAGGTTGATTTCTAGTCTCTATAGGTGCATGAACATCCTCCCACATGTGTCTGTATACAAATATATTTGCATGCAAATAACAGAGAGAGAGAGAGAGAGAGAGAGAGAGGGAGAGAGAGAGAGAGAGAGAGAGAGAGAGAGAGAGAGAGAACTGAAAAGAGGCATCTCAATCTAAACATCTGAACCTGTGTCTGACGACTGATGCTTCTTTTGGAAGAGCATTCTAACCGTACTAAGTCCTACCCACTTAAGACATTTCTGAAGCAGTGTCTTTTTCTCCACAGCACCCCCAGGAAGTCTAGACCCCGAGTTGATGCAAATGAATGTTGAATGGTGTCAAACAGGTTTTTTGGGGGGCCAGGAGTGGTATGTAGCTATGGGGGTCAGGACTTCCCTCCTGGGAAAGAAATGTATTTCTGGTAAGTAATGCAAAGCCTACCTTTTAATAATGTCAACTTACCCAAACACCAGAGCGTGAATGTAAAGAAGTAATTGAGCAGAAAGTAGCTACTGGGAATGGAAGGGAAGAAGAGGGGCCTGGAGGAGAGGGGAAAAGGGAAAGTGAGAACAAAAAAACCCCAAATTTTGTTTGAAAATGCCAGAAAAATACTTTATATGTTAATACACTCTAATTTATATGCTAATTTAAAATGAATAAAAAGCTCTGTATAGTGATATACACCTTTAACTCCTACATTTAGGTTTCGGAATCTGTGAGTTCAAAGCTACAGTGGTCTGCACAGTGAGTTCCAGTTTGGTCAGAGCTATACAATGAGACTTTGTCTCAAAATAAATGAATACATATTTATTCCCAGTTTGGAGAAATACATCAATTGTCTCTTTCATGTAAGATATAATTAGGATTTAGTCAGGCCTGGAAATGTACTCTAGACATCCCAGTATTTGAGAAGTAGAAACAGGAGGATGATGAGTTGGTTGAGGCTAACCTGAACTATGTAGCAAGACCCTGTTTTAAGAAGCAATTCTACCCACAACAGCTGCCTTTGTGGAGAGAATAAAAGCAGTGAAATTTTATTAGCTTTTCATTTCTGTGACAAACACTTGACAAACAACTTGAGGAGAAGAGATTTATTTCGGCTCATGTTTGGAAGGTTTTGGTCATGCACTCAGTTCTATTGCCTTGGTTCTATTATGCAGCACTGATATGGTGGGAGTATATGATGTGGCAAAGCAGCTGACCTCATGGTAACAGGAATCAGAGAAAGAGAAAGGGTCAGTGAACCGGATCCAATCCTCAGTGCTATTCCTCTAGTGACCTACGTGCTCCAACTATGTCCTACACTTGATATTTTTACTACTTTCCAATAATGCCACCAAACTGTCAATATATCAGTGATTTATCCATTGATTGTATCATGGTCCTCAGGAGATAGTCACTTCTTGTCATATATCCCCGAGCCTGGGATTGCATCCGAATCATAATAGCCACAAACTCTACTGAACATATTAACTACCTTTATAGACTCCATCTATATAGATATGGGGATGTTATAATCTTTGCTGGAGTAAGGCTGTACAGTGGTGTGGTTATAGGATCACCCATGTTCCTGAATATAACTGATTGCCCATGCTCTGTAAATAAAGACAAAAAACTCACCAGTTCACTAAGTTGGACTTGGGTAGAATCACTATTTTGGCCTGTTATCAGTGCTGTATCTAGGGGTGAGTAGATGCACACTTGGCCATACCTACCCAGGGAAGGTATTTTTACAGCATGTTCTGAAGATGTGGCAGTGTTCATGCATGACTGAAATTGTGGAGGACAGAACTCAGTCTTGTGAATTGTTCTTCAGGCACTATCTAACCTTTAAAAAAAGATTTATTTAAGGGGCTAGAGACATACATTAGCAGATAAGAATATTTGCTGCTCTTTTAGAGGTCCCAGGTTTGATTCCCAGCACCTATTTGGCAGCTTACAACCAACTGTAACTCTACTTTCTTGGGATCCAAAGCCTTCTGCCCATGTGGGCACCAGATACCCACATGGTATGTAGATAATGTAGATATACATGCAAGCAAAACACCCATATCCATAAATTGGGAATTAAAAATTAAATGGTTTATTTAATTATCAAGTGTGTGTGTGTGTGTGTGTGTGTGTGTGTTTATGTGTTTTGTAGGTGTGTGTATGTGAGTGCACTGGCCACAGAGGCCAGAGAGGGCATTGGATTACCTGGAGCTGGAGTTACAGGTAGTTGCTAGCCAATGGATGTGGATGCTGGGGATTCCAGTTCTCTGGAAAGCAGAACACACTCTTAGGCACTGATCCATCTCTCCAGCCTCCAACCTTGATTTTATTGAGACATGGTTCCTTACAGGTCTGATGCTCAGCAGTAGGATGGCAGGACAGTGAGTGCCCAAGGTCCTCTTCTCTCTTCATCCTCAGTGTTGGAGCGACAATGATTGGCTTTTTAGATGGTTTCTGGGAACCAAACTCATGCTATTATACTTGTGTGGCAAGCACTTTACGAACTAAAGTGCTAAGGCCATCATCTTAATTCCTACTTTTGGACCTTTTGATTCAAAGAACTATTTTGATTTCTTTTGTGATAATGTCACTGGATGCTATTTTAGGGGCCAAAGAACACTGTTATCCTCTTAGTATTTGCTCTTTTAGCATTGTTGTGGGGGAAGGAGAGGGGAGGGAATGGGAAAAGAGACAGAAACAGTAGACAGAGACAGAAAGCTTGAGAGATTGATTGAGAGGGAGAGAGAGATACTGATTTATATTACTAATTTGTCAAGGTATTCATTATGTTGGGATGAAGAAAACATTACCCCCACTACACAAGAACATCAATTTCTAGACTGTAAGACAGACTGTGTTGGACTATAAAACTTTCATCTGGCATATACCATGTTAATGGGATTCTTTTTTTCCCAGCTGGAATGGGACATTCTAATGCCCCCAGCCATCAGACACTTTGTGATTTTGGAGCTTGAGTTACAACTCTTTTTTCCTCTTGGAGATAATGATTTCATTAGGATGACGACTTTCTGCATATAATAGGATTCTTTGCTCCTTTCCAGTGTTTGAGCACTGGGTAATTGGCCCTTTAGTTAATTAGCAGCAGCTGATAGAATATATGCTACAGTCAGATGCAATTTCTCCCCTTCTCAATTTATTGTGTGCTCTTAGCTGGAAAGATATTTTTAGGACCATGTTCATCATTCAAGTCTACTGACAGAAAAGAAAATCAATCATTAGGTTCACAGCATTTAGTCTAAAGGTATAAAATATAATCTTCTGGTGAAAGAAAGGCGAACATTGGGGCTGGGGAGCTAACTCAGTGGGTAAGAGCACTTAGCATGCAAGCATGAACATACCTGAGTTGGAATCTTTGGCACTTACAAGCCCTTGGTCCTGTGAAGGCTCGTTTCCCCAATGTAGGGGAATGTCAGGGTGTTGAGGTTGGAGTGGGTGGGTGGGGGTGGGACATCCTCATAGAAGCAGGAGGAGGGGGTATGGGAGAGGGGAGGAAAGGGGATAACATTTGAAATGTAAATACATAAAATATCCAAGAAAAAAATTTTAAAAAGCTATGGATGGGGATTCAGGAGGGTTACTGGGACTTGTTTGCTGTTAGCTTAGCTCCAGATTTAGTGAGACACCTTGTCTCAAGGGCATAGGGTAGAACCAGATGGAGCAGGACACCCCATGTCCTTCTCAGGCTTTCATGAATGTTCAAAACATGTGCATATAAGCCCTCCACCTCCCAATGAAGAAAGACATATTCTACTCTTCTCCATATGTGTTCTTCTCTTTTGCTGGATTTTGTTTTGGTATCATCTCCTGGACATTTCTCATCTGCTCTCAACTTTCTCAGAGTACATTAGCAGTAGTGACATCTGCAGCAGCCTTACAGGACTGGATATTAGATGTTTGTGGTAGTATTGACACAGAACTCAGTAGAATTGATATTTAGTTCACTGTTCATCCTCAAACCACCATTTTGATAACCAGTGGAATGCCTCATATCCTTATATTTTTCTAAAGCTAGAAGGCTTCAAGTTAGTCACATTTTATTAAACTGTTTCTCTACACACTCTTCCCATTGTTATTGAGGTGCAGTGACAGAACTGAACTAGACCACTCTGTATATAGAAAAACAGTTGATTGGGGGACAAACTGCTAGGCTGTCTCAGGAGAGTAGAAAGCTGAAGTTCAGTGAGAGATAGTCAGCAGGGGTGGGGATTCTGAACTGATACAGCCTGTTCTGTTTGTTGGCACTTAGAATTATACTTTGCTGATGGGGGCAGAAATACACTTTACAAGATTTCTGAGGAAGGGTGAGTTTAGGTTTCTGTTTACCTGGTAAGAACCTGGCCAATGTTAGGCCCCTGCTGCCATCTTGGGACACTGACAACAGCACTGCTATTTTAGGGTTTGCTTTGTGACCTAAAAACCATTCTAAGCATTGTCAATTCTTTCCTGTGCAGCATTTATTTTTTATTACATGTAGTGTGTGTGTGTGTGTGTGTGTGTGTGTGTGTGTGTGTGTGTGTGTGTGTGTACACACCATAGTGTACATGTAAAGGTTAGAGAACAACTTATGTGAGTCAATTTTCTCCTTATGCCATGTGGATCCCTAGGGATCAAACTCCAGTCATCAAGCTTAGTGGCAAGTACTTGCTGGACTATCTTACTAGCCCTCTTTGTACTATCTTTTGACTCACAAAAAAGGATTAGGAAGTGTATGCTGATTAAAAATTAGTGTATACTTCCAGTTTCTAGCTGTGCCTGGAGCTGAACCGCTCCCACAGCTCTCTGTACCCATATCCCATGGGGGAGAGAGCTGTATTCTCAGAAGTGTGGAAAATCCTGAGAGCTCAGGAGAGACCTCCATTTCTACTCACATTCCTGGCCCAAGAGGAACCTGCCTCGTGCTCTCTGGATAACAGAACCTAGGGGCAGACAGGGGCAATACCCTTCTGGTTTCTGCCTGAGGCGACAGCTGAAAGCCAGTTGCCAGGAGCACTGACACACCTGAGACCAGAGGTAAGACCAACTCTTCTGCTCCAAGTGACTGGCCTGGAGGCTTCAGGACACACAAACCAAGGAGCAGTTCTCTGTTCCCAGATCTGGCTGAAAGAAAACAGACACACAGGCTTACAGGAAGGGTCAAGCCACTGTCAGAGACATCAAGACAACCTAACACCAGAGACAACCTGATGGTGAGAGCAAACCCAGGAACCCAAGCAACAGAAACCAAGACTACTTGGCATCATCAGAGCCAAGGTCTCACAACAAAGGAAATACTGAATATCCCAACACACTGGAAAGGCAAGATTTGGATTTAAAAATCACATCTCCTGATGATGATGATAGAGGAATATAAGAACATAAATAACTCCCTTAAAGAAATAGAGCACAACACAGGTAAACAAGTAGAAGCCCTTAAAGAGGAAACACAAAAATCCCTTAAAGAATTACAGGAAAACACAACCAGACAGGAGAAGGAATTGAACAAAACCATCCCAGATCTGAAAATGGAAGTAGAAACAATAAAGAAACCACAAAGGGAGACAATCCTAGAGATAGAAAACCTAGGGAAGATATCAGGAGTCATAGATGCAAACATCACCAACAGAAAACAAGAGATAGAAGAGAGAATCTCAGGGGCAGAAGATACCATTGAAAACATTGACACAACTGTCAAAGAAAAAGTTTAGCGCAAAAAGCTCCTAAAAGAAAACATTCAGGAATTCCAGAACAGGATGAGAAGATCAAATCTAAGGATAATAGGTATAGAAAAGAGTGAAGACTCCCAACTTAAAGGGCCAGTAAATATCTTCAACAAAATTATAGAAGGAAACTTCCTTAACCTAAAGAAAGAGATGCTCACAAACATACAAGAGGCATACAGAACTCCAAATAGAATGGACCAGAAAAGAAATTCCTCCCATCACATAATAGTCTAAACACCAAATACACAAAACAAAGAAAGAATATTAAAAGCAGTTAAGGGAAAAAAGTCAAGTAACATATAAAGGCAGACCTATCAGAATTACACTAGACTTCTCACCAGAGACTGTGGAAGCCAGAAGATCCTGGGCAGATGTCCTACAGACCCTAAGAGAACACAAATGTCAGTCCAGGCTACTATATCCAGCAAAACTCTCAATTAACATAGCTGGAGAAACCAAGATAACCCATGACAAAGCCAAATTTACACAATATCTTTTTACAAATCCAGCCCTACAAAGGGTAGTAGATGGAAAACTCTAACACAAGGAAGGAAACTACACCTAGAAAAAGCAAGAAAGTAATCTCCTTGCAATGAAACCAAAAGATGAGAGGCACACAAACATAATTTCACATCTAACAATGAAAATAATAGTAAATCAACAATCACTATGCCTTCAATTCTTCAATAAAAAGACATAGACTAAGAGACTAGAGACTGGATATGTAAAGAGGACACAGTATTTTGCTGCATACAGGAAACACACCTCAATGACAAGGAAAGACACTACCTCAGAGTAAAAGTCTGGAAAACAATTTTTCAAGCAAATGGTCTGAAGAAACAAGATGGAGTAGCCATTCTAATATTGAATAACATCAACTTTCAACCAAACATCATAAAAAAATAAGGAAGGACATTTCATATTCAACAAAGGAAAAATCCACCAAGATTAACTCTCAGTCCTAAATATTTATGCTCCAAAGGCAAAGGCACCTACATTCATATAGGAAACCTTATTAAAGCTCAAAGCACACTTTGTACCTCACACAATAATAGTAGGAGATTTCAACACCCCACTCTTATCAGCGGACAGATCTTGGAAATAGAAACTAAACAGGCATAGAGAAACTAACTGAAGTCATGAACCAAATGGATTTAACAGACATCTATAGAACATTTTATTAAAAACAAAAGGATATACTTTCTTCTCAGGACCTGATGGTACCTTCTCCAAAACTGAACATACAATTGGTCATAAAACAGGCCTCAATAGATACAGGAAGATTGAAATAATCCAATGCATCCTATCAAATCACCATGGACTGGTCTTCAATAATAGTAAAATGATAGAAAGCCTACATATACTTGGAAGTTGAACAACATTATACTCAATGATAACTTTGTCAAGGAAGAACAAAGAAATTAAAGACTTTTTTGAATTTAATGAAAATGAAGGCACAGCATACCCAAGCTATTGGGATACAATGAAAACAGTGCAAAGAGGACAACTCAGAGCTCCGAGTGCATCCAAAAAGAAACAAGAGAGGGCATACATTAGCACCTTGACAGCACATCTAAAAGCTCTAGAACAAAAAGAAGAAATATACCCAAAAGGAGTAGAAAACAGGAAATAATCAAACTCAGGGCTGAAATCAACCAAGTAGAAAGAAAAAGGACTATACAAAGAATCAACAAAACCAGGAGCTGATTCTTTGAGAAAATCAACAAGATAGACAAACCCATAGCTAGACTAACCAGAGGGCACAGAGACTGTATCCAAATTGACAAAATCAGTAATGAAAAGGGAGACATAACATCAAAATCTGAGGAAATTCAAAAAGTCATCAGATCCTACTGCAAAAGCCTATATTCAACAAAACTGGAAAATCTGGATGAAATGGATAATTTTCTAGCCAGATATCAGGTACCAAAGTTAAATTGGGATCAGATAACCCATGTAAACAGTCCCATAACTCCAAAAGAAGTAGAAGCAGTTATTAAACGTCTCCCAACCAAAAAAAGTCCAGGACCAGATGGGTTTAGTGCAGAATTCTTTTTTTTTAATTTTTTATTATATATTCCTTTACTTACATTTCAAAGTTTATTCCTCTTCCCAGTTTCCTGTCCATAAGCCCCAATCTCTCCCTTCCCCCTCCCCCATACGGGTATTCCCCCTATACATACCCCTTTTTGCCCTCCCCCATATTCCCCTGCACTGGGGGTCCAACCTTGGCAAGACCAAGGGTTTCCCCTTCCACTGGTGCCCCAACAAGGCTATTCTCTGCTACATATGCAGTTGGAGCCCTGGGTCAGTCCATGTATAGTCTTTTGGCAGTGGTTTAGTCCCTGGAAGCTCTGGTTGGTTGGCATTGCTGTTTTTATGGGGTTGCAAACTCCTTCAACTCTTTCAATCCTTCCTCAAATTCCCCCCAAGGGGGTCCTATTCTCAGTTCAGTGGTTTGCTGCTAGCATTAACCTCTGTGTTTGGCATGCTCTGGATGTGTCTCTCAGGAGAGATCTATATCCAGTCCCTTTCAGCATGCATTTTTTAACTTCATCAATCTTATCTAGTTTTGGTGGATATATATATATATATATATATATATATATATATATATATATATATATATATATATATATCACATGAGTATCAGGCATCAGACTCTGAATGGCAATTTCTTGAGTCACTGCTCGAAACTTTGCTTCTATATCCCCTCCTATGAATATTTTCCCCCTTTTAAGAAGGAGTGGGAGCATCTGCATTTTGGTCATCCTTCTTCTTGGGCTTCCTGTGGTCTGTAGATTGCATCTTGGGTAATTTGAGCTTTTTGGCTAATGTCCACTTATCATTGAGTGCATACCAAGTGTGTTTTTCTGTGATTGAGTAACCTCACTCAGGATGATATTTTCTAGTTCATTCCATTTGCCTATGAATTTCATGAAGTCATTGTTTTTGATAGCTGAGTAGTACTCCATTGTGTAGATGTACCACATTTTTTAAATCCATTCCTCTGTTGAAGGGCATCTGGGTTCTTTCCAGCTTCTGGCTATTATAAATAAGGCTGCTATGAACATAGTGGAGCATGTGTCTTTGTTGTATGTTGGAGCATCATTTGGGTATATGCCCAAGAGAGGTATAGCTGGGTCCTCAGGTAGTGTAATATCCAATTTTCTGAGGAACCTCCAGACTGATTTCCAGAGTGGTTGTACCAGTTTGCAATCCCACCAACAATGAAGGAGTGTTCCTCTTTCTCCGCATCCTCGCCAGCATCTGCTGTCACCTGAGTTTTTGATCTTAGCCATTCTGACTGGTGTGAGGTGGAATCTCAGGGTTGTTTTGATTTGCATTTCCCTGATGACTAAAGATGTTGAACATTTCTTTAGGTGCTTTTTGGCCATTTGATAATCCTCAGCTGAGAATGTTTTGTTTAGCTCTGTACCCCATTTTTTCCATTTTTTTCTTTTTTCTTTTTTTTCGGAGCTGGGGACCGAACCCAGGGCCTTGCACTTGCTAGGCAAGCGCTCTACCACTGAGCTAAATCCCCAACCCCCTGTACCCCATTTTTTAATATGGTGATTTGGCTCTCTGAAGTCTAATTTTTGTAGTTCTTTGTATATTTTGGATGTTAGTCCCCTATCAGATGCAGGATTGGTAAAGATCTTTTCCCAATCTGTTGGTTGCCGTTTGTCCTAACAATAGTGTCTTTTGCCTTACAGAAGCTTTGCAGTTTTATGAGGTCCGATATGTCGATTCTTGATATTAGAGCATAAGCCATTGCTGTTTTGTTCAGGAAATTTTCCCCAGTGCCCATGTGTTCAAGACTCTTCCCCACTTTTTCTTCTATTAGTTTGAGTGTATCTGGTTTGATGTGGAGGTCCTTGATCCACTTGGACTTAAGCTTTGTACATGGTGATAAGAATTGTTCGATTTGTATTCTTCTACATGTTGACCTCCAGTTGAACCAGCACCATTTGCTGGAAATGTTATCTTTTTTCCATTGAATGGTTTTGGCTCCTTTGTCAAAGATCAAGTGGCTATAGGTGTGTGGGTTCATTTCTGGGACTTCAATTCTCTTTCACTGATCTACCTGCCTGTCTCTGTACCAATACCATACAGTTTTTATCACTATTGCTCTGTAATACTGCTTGAAGTCAGGGATGGTGATTCTCCCAGAAGTTCTTTTATTGTTGAGTATAGTTTTCACTATCCTGAGTTTTTTGTTATTCCAAATAAATTTGCAAATTGCTCTTTCTATCTGTATAAAGAACTGAGTAGGAATTTTGAAGGGGATTGCATTGAATCTGTAGATTGCTTTTGGCAAAATGGCCAACTTTACTATATTAATCCTGCCAATCCATTAGCACAGGAAGGTCTTTCCATCTTCTGAGATCCTCCTTTCTTTCTTGAGAGATTTGAAGTTCTCATCATACAGATCTTTCACTTGCTTGGTTAAAGTCACACCAAGATATTTTATGTTATTTGGGACTATTGTGAAGGGTGTCATTTCACTCATTTCTTTCTCAGTCTGTTTACCCTTTGAGTAGAGGAAGGCTACTGAGAAGCCCTTAGTCCTGCTAAGGTTGGACCCCCCCAGTATAGGGGAATGTCAGGGGCAGAGGCAGGAAGGGGGTACACCCTTATAGAAGAAGTGGGGTGGGATAGGGGACTTATGGCCTGGAAACAGGGAAAGGGAATAACATTTGAAATGCAAATATAAATCCAATAATAAAAAAGAAAAAATTATCCTATATTGAGTTCAAAACAATTGGTTATTTTATTGTTGTTTTCTGTCCTGGTTTCTTCTTTTTATTTTCTATTTTGTTTCTAGTATTTTGTATCACTGAGTATTGAACTCATGGCCTGAGACATACTAGGTGTTCTGTATAGCTTTATGTAAACTTGATATTAGCTAGAATTATTTTAGAAGAAAGCCCTTCAGTCGAGAAAATATCCCTGCCACAGTGGCCTTTAGGCAAGCCTGTGGTGCATTTTCTTGATTGATGATTGGTGTGGGAAGGCACAGCTTGCTGTGGACAGTGTTATTCTTAAGCTGGTTGTCCTGGTGCTGTAAGAAAGCCTGCTAAGCAAGGCATGAGGAGTAAGCTAGTAAACACCATTTCTCTGTGGCTTCAGTTACTGCTTCCAGGTTCCTGCCCTGTTTTTGAGTTCTTGCTTGGACTTTTCTCAGTGATGAAGTGTGGTGTAAACATGTAAGCTGAAATAAATTCTATTCTTTTCAAGGTGCTTTTTGTTATGATGCTGTATCAGAGCAACAGAAACAACAGTATCCAAATGCTATATCATGGACACCATCAGCCTATCTTACCCATTCCTTATTTTAGGAGCTTGCTTATTGCTTGAGCACCATGTTCCACCATTTATGTTCTAAGTGTATTGAATCAGTTATAATTTTCTGTCTGAAGGGCCTGCTGTGGCTAGACCACTCATGCAGGGCCAATAATCCTAAAAATCAAGGGCCTATTGACTTTTTCCATTCGATTTTAAGGCTTTGTTGAACATATAGTGTCTTTTATCATTTTTACTAATTTTATTTTTTGAAAGACTTATCTATTTATTATATATAAGTGCACTATAACTGTCTTCAGACACTCCAGAAGAGGACATCAGATCCCATTAGAGATGGTTGTGAGCCACCATGTGGTTGCTGGGAATTGAACTCAAGACATCTGGAAGAATAGTCAGTGCTCTTAAACGCTGAGCCATCTTTCCAGCCCCAACAATGGAATATCCTTTTTTTATTGGATATTTTTATTTACATTTCAAGCATTATCCTCTTTCTCAGTTTCCTGTCCATAAACCCTCTATCCCATCCCCCATCCCCCTTTATTTCTTATTTATAAAAGTATGTATGTAGGAGTATGTGCATGTATGAATGCAGGTGTCTGTGCAGTCCAGAAAAGGGTGTTGGCTTCCCTGGAGCTAGAGTTGTGAGCTATTCTACAAGAGCACCATGCAGTCTAAACTACTGAGCTATCTTTCCAGAACCTGGCCAAATGCCTTCTGCTGCAAGTATTCATCTTTGAAGTTGTATGTGAAAGCAGGTGTAGACCAGAAGCGCGATATCTCTGTTGCAATATAGCTTGGTATAAAAACAGTTCCTGGGAGATGTGGCTCATAGGCACATTTTCCAACCCCTGTGGTGATGAGAAGCAATATAACATATCAGCTGAAGGCCAGTGCTCTGGAGTCACACATACTTACTTTTTCCTTCCCGTGGTCCCACTGCTCTCTGTGCAATGTCAGGCCGGCATTCATCTCTCTGTGTCTCAGTTTGCTATCTTTTAAGACAGGGACAGTCATACTGACTTCACTGTGTTTTTATACAGGCTAAGAGTTGTAATATATGGGACTGGAGACATGGCTCATAGAATAAAGCTGTACAAGCACAAGGATTTGAATTTGGATTCTCAGCACACATGTGAAAATGCCAAGTGCTGAAGCTGTGTGTGTCTTACCCCCAAGGCCGAAGGCAGGTGCATGTTAGAATGCAATGTCAGAATTAGTAGGTGCTCAGGCCATAGTACCTTCAGGAATTCTTCTCTTCTCATACATACAGATAGGCAGGCACCCCACTAAGACATTGTCTGTGAGTCTCTAGTCTTGTACATGCCAGGTTTTCTCACCCCATCTAGAGAAATGAGTTTACATCAAAGTAGGTATAATTAGACAAAATTCTGCATCAGTCCCCTTTTTCTGCCTCCTGCCTGGGAATCAGAGAGCATGGCTGCAGGCTTCTATCCTGAAACCATTCTTGTCTCAGAAGGAGCAGGAGGAGGAAGAGAAGGAAGAAGAGAAAAAGGAGGAGGAGCAGAAAAAGGAGGAGGAGAGATCGTCCCACTTCTGCCCTGTGGGTTCTTATTTCTCTCTTCAGAATCCACACCATGTAGTCTACCTCTGGTCTGAACTCTTCTTAGAGCTCTGGCCATGCTGCTATTGGTCTATATGTCCATGGTCTTAGTAACTCTTTTAATAATCTCCTTACCCCCACAAATACATCTCAGTGATCATCTTTGACCCATATCCTACTCCTTTCAATGGAGAAGACACATGGATCTCTGGAACTTGCTGGCCGACAAATCTACCTGAAATGTTGAGCTTCACATTTAGTAAAGAGACCTTGTTTCCGGGAAAAAAAAAGGTAGAGAGGAATTGAGGAAGACACCTGACACCCACCTCTGGCTTCCATATGCACCTTCACACACACCGACAATCCCTTAAGTAGTCATAATATATATATATATATATATATATAAAGTTTATCCTGATTTCTGGTACCATGTGAGCATTTTAAATTCTGTGAAATGATCATATTCAATTATTTAAATCCTATTTTTTGGCATCCACATGCACTTGCACACACGTTGACAACCCTCCCCCAAACAGTCTTAATATGTGAAAAGTATTTATCTTGGTCTGGTACCATACGGGCATTTTAATTGCTGTGAAATGATCATGTTCAATTATCAATTATTTAATTCACATTTCCTAAATTTTCTTTAATTTCCAGCTGTAGTCATTTTGGAATGTTCCTTGGGTTTCTCAGGCAGGTAGATGGACAGCAATACCAATAAATACTGCAAACTACTCCACTTATCATGGTGAGTGGTGCCTTTGTGTATGATACAGGGAATAAATCTTACATATTGAAAGCCAGTTGCTCAGGGCACAAAGAAAGCTGCGTTACAAAATTCTGAATAGAACAACAATAAAGTCCTTGTTTACTGAAGACACAGATTCTGCAATGGTTCTCCAGATCTGCACATCTTACAGTTCATTGTTGGCTCAATATAGCAGAAGGTACCATTGGATTTGTGATTTGATGTAAATTAGGAATACAGCAGGGCATGTGAAATATGAAATATAACCCAGGCTCCATGTATTTCTCTTATTTTTAAGGTTCAGAACTAATTGGCTGAGGAGGTGGCTGAGCTGGCTAAGTGCTTGCCATGTAAGCGTGATGATCGAGTTTGGATCCCCCCGCACCTGTGGTAGCATACCTCTGTAACTCCAGTTCTGGTGGTGGGGAAATAGTAACGTTCTTGGGGATAAGCTGGTGAGCTTGTTCAGTGACAAACCCTGTCTTTAAGATATGAGTGACTGAAAAAGGCACCCTACTTTGACCCTTGTCCTTCACATGCACATACACACCATAGTACACACAAGGTTATATGCATGTACCCACATAAACATGTTCATTCACACATATATAAAGTGTGATGCTTGAACTGTGATTGAAGCCTGGAGACAAATCTGTGCCACAGGATGAGCTAGTTGCTTCTGGGCTGGAAGTGCAGTCCATTGATAAAACCCTGGCTCAGCACATGCAAGGACCTGGTTTTGATCCTTATACTGCAAAACAAAGGCAAAACCCCAAAACATTATTACCAACATACATAAGTACACACACTGTGCTTCCAAAAATAGCACAAGAAAAAAACCTTCAAAATGTTCTCAGGTTTATACTACAAATGTGATTGTTCTGTGATTTAGAAATAAAAACATTTGCACTTAGCTATTGTACAGAAGCAGCACTTTCATTAGCAGAATAGACATTTATAATTTACAAACCATTCTTAAAACTGGCTGTTTTTCTTGGTACACATCTGGGATCTTTTATCATGATGTTATTATCAATGGAAATGTGTCATCTATTATTTCAGTGTTAGGAATGCATTCACTTTAAAGTAACTTTAAAAATTAGTGGGGGTTGGGGATTTAGCTCAATGGTAGAGCGCTTGCCTAGCAAGCGCAAGGCCCTGGGTTCGGTCCTCAGCTCTGAAAAAAAAAATTAGTGGAGTCACTAGATCTGTAGCAGAGAGCCAGATGAACACTATGTTGTGCTTGAGGAAGCCTTTGGGCCTGGTGAGCTTGCTGGGAATGGCAGATACATAGTGGGAACTTCTTCATGTAGCTTCAGCTAAGAGGAGGGGGTCTGATTAGCAGCTCACTGCTGGACCAAGGATTGTTGAAAAGTCACTTTCTCCTATTCTAGCTCAATGAGGTGATGAGTTTGAGATTAGATGGGGCGGTGGTTTTGCTCATGGTGATTTACTGACTGTATTAGTTACTTTGTTACTCTTGTGACAAAGCACTATGACCAAGGCAAGTTATAAAAGAAAAAAATTTATTTGGACTTAAAGTTCCAGAGGGATAGAATTCAATGTTGGCAGAGTGGAGGCAACCTGTGGCAGGCATGATGGCTAGAGCGGAAGCAGAACTGTAAGCACAGAGCAGATAGAGCAAACTAGAAATGCCTTGAGAGTCTTTAAACCCTTAAGGCCTGCCTTCAGTGACATATTTCACCTAATAATGCAAACCTACTAAGTTTAAGTTTCCCAAACAGTGCCACTAACTGTGGACTAAGCATCATTCAAATGTCCAAGACCATGAAGGACATTTCATTCAAACCACCATCCTAACTGATGTGTTTTCCTTTAGTGTCACTTCTCTGTTGTCTTCTTTAACTTATGTGTGTTTTGAGGGGTGACTGCTTCTTGTCTCACCAGCATTGGGCAAGTCTAAACAACATTCTCCTTTGTCTCTCCCTGGGTTGTTGTTGCCCTCAAAGTGCATACAAAACTGTTGAAAGCTGAAGGGGAAGTTCAATGCTCCTCACTTTTAAAACAGCCCACAGGTCTTTATCTTTTTTTTTCCTTTTTTTGGAGCTGGGGACCAAACCCAGGGCCTTGCGCTTGCTAGGCAAGCGCTCTACCACTGAGCTAAATCCCCAACCCCGGTCTTTATCTTTTGAAAGACATCATGCTCTTTCTGCTGGACCCCTATACTACAGGCTGTGTTGGCTTCTTTTACCAGGTTATCACTCTATGGACAATTTGAGCGACTTTTTGTAGTAATTATCTCTGCTCTTATGTCTGGAATAAAGTAATATTATAGTACTTTTCTCAAGACATAGCTGCAGAAATCTTGAGAATGTTAAGTTCTATTAAATCACTCAGGAACATGGGGCAAATGGCTCAATAAAGAGCTTGATGGGCAAGCATGAGAACTTAGTTCAATACTCAGAAACCATGTAAAACGATGTGAAATAGCCAGAGGGCTTTTGTCATCCAAGGCCTGGGGAGGTGGAGATAGGAGGATCCCTGGGGCTCATTAACCAACTGGTCCAGTCTACTTGGTAAGCCCAGTTACTTGTCTCAGGGAATAATATCTTGGTACCTGAGGAATGCCATCTGATATTGACTTCAGAACTTCACACATACTCACTTAGGCATATTTGTGCACCCCTATATGAACACATGCATACACAGACAATAAATCACTGAGGGCAATTTTTATTGGATTTTTTAAATTTACATTTCAAATGTAATTCCTATTCCCAGTTTCTCAGACATAAGCCACTTACCTTCCCCCTCCCCACTCACTCCCCCTTCCTGCCCCCCTGACATTTCCTTACACTGGGGGTCCAACATTGGCAGGACCAAGGGCTGCTCCTTCCATTGGTGCCCAAACAAGGCCATCCTCTGCTACATATGCAGCAGGAGTCATGGGTCAGTCCATGTATATAGACTTTCAGTAGTGGTTTAGTCCCTGGAAGTTCTGGTTGGTTGGCATTGTTGTTCTTATGGGATTGCAAACTCCTTCAACTCTTTCAAACCTTCCTCTAATTACCCACAAGGGGTTCCTGTTTTCAGTTCAGTGGTTTGCTGCTAGCATTTGCCTCTGTATTGGACATGCTCTGGATGTGTCTCTCAGGAGAGATCTATATCCAGTCCCTTTCAGCATGCACTTCTTAGCTTCATCCATCTTATCTAGTTTTGATGGCTCTCTATATATAGGCCGCATGTGGGGCAGGCTCTGAATAGCCATTCCTTCAGGCTCTGCTCCAAACTTTGACTCCATATCCCCTCCTATAAATATTTTTGTCCCCCCTTTTAAGAAGGAGTGAAGCATCTGCACTTTAGTTATCCTTCTTCTTGAGCTTCATGTGGTCTGTGGATTGCATCTTGGGTAATTCAAGCTTTTGGGCTAATATCCACTTATCTGTGAGTGCATAGCATGTGTGTTTTTCTGTGTTTGGGTTACCTCACTCAGGATGAAATTTTCTAGTTCCATTCATTTGCCTATGAATTTCATAAAGTCATTGTTTTTGATAGCTGAGTAGTACTCCATTGTGTAGATGTACCATATTTCCTGTATCCATTCCTCTGTTGAAGGGCATCTGGGTTCTTTCCAGCTTCTGGCTATTATAAATAAGGCTGCTATGAACATAGTGGAGCATGTGTCTTTTTTATATGTTGGGGCATCTTTTGAGTATATGCCCAAGAGAGGTATAGCTGGATCCTCAGGTAGTTCAATGTCCAATTTTCTGAGGAACCTCCAGACTGATTACCAGAGTGGTTGTACCAGCTTGCAATCCTACCAACAATGGAGGAGTGTTCCTCTTTCTCTACATCCTTGCCAGCATTTGTTGTCACCTGAGTTTTTGAACTTAGTCATTCTGACTGACATGAGGTGGTATCTCAGGGTTGTTTTGATTTGCATTTTCCTGATGACTAAAGATGTTGAACATTTCTTTAGGTGTTTCTCAGCCATTCGGCATTCCTCAACTGAGAATTCTTTGTTTACCTCTGTACCCCATTTTTAATAGGGTTATTTGTCTCTGGAGTCTAACTTTTGCAGTTCTTTGTATATTTTGGATATTAGCCCTCTATCAGATGTGGGATTTGTTAAGATCTTTTCCCAATCTGTTAGTTGCCATTTTGTCCTAATAACAGTGTCCTTTGCCTTACAGAAGCTTTGCAGTTTTATGAGATCCCATTTGTCGATTCTTGATCTTAGAGCATATACCACTGATGTTTTGTTCAAAAATTTTCCCTAGTGCCCATGTGATCGAGACTCTTCTCCACTTTTTCTTCTATTAGTTTGAGTGTATCTGGTTTGATGTGGAGGTTCTTGATAGACTTGGACTTAAGCTTTGTACAAGGTGATAAGAATGGACTGATTTGCATTCTTCTACATGCTGACCTCCAGTTGAACCAGCACCATTTGTTGACAATGCTATCTTTTTTTTCCATTGGATGGTTTTAGCTCCTTTATCAAAGATCAAGTGACCATAGGTGTGTGGCTTCATTTTTGGATCTTCAATTCTGTTCCATTGATCTACCCGCCTGTCTGTGTAGCAATACCATAGAGTTTTTTTTAATCATCATTACTCTGTAATACTGTTTGAGGTCAGGGATGGTAATTACCCCAGAAGTTCTTTTATTGTTGTGTATAATTTTCGCCATCCTGGGTTTTTTGTTATTCCAAATGAATTTGCAAATTGCCTTTTCTAACTCTTTGAAGAACTGAGTTCGAATTTTGATTGGGATTGCATTGAATCTGTAGATTGCTTTCGGCAAAATGGCCATTTTTACTATATTAATCCTGCCAATCCATAGCATGGGAGGTCTTTCCATCTTCTGAGGTCTTCTTCAATTTCTTTATTCAGAGTCTTGAAGTTCTTATTGTACAGATCTTTTACTTGCTTGGTTAAAGTCACACCGAGGTACTTTATATTCTTTGGGTCTATTATGAAGGGTGTCGTTTCCCTAATTTCTTTCTCGGCTTGTTTCTCTTTTGTGTAGAGGAAGGCTACTGATTTATTTGAGTTAATTTTATACCCAGCCACTTTCCTGAAGTTGTTTATCAGCTTTAGTAGTTCTCTGGTGGAACTTTTGGGGTCACTTAAATATACTATCATATCATTTGCAAATAGTGATATTTTGACTTCTTCCTTTCCAATTTGTATCCCTTTGACCTCCTTTTGTTTTCTGATTGCTCTGGCTAGGAATTGGAGAACAATATTGAATAAGTATGGAGAGAGTGGGCAGCCTTGTCTAGTCCCTGATTTTAGTGGGATTGTTTCAAGTTTCGCTCCATTTAGTTTAATGCTAGCTACTGGTTTGCTGTATATGGCTTTTACTATGTTTAAGTATAGGCCTTGAACTCCTGTTCTTTCCAGGACTTTTATCATGAAGGGGTGTTGAACTTTGTGAAATGCTTTCTCAGCATCTAATGAAACGATCATGTGTTTTTTTTCTTTAAGTTTGTTTATATAGTGGAATATGTTGATGGATTTCCATACATTGAACCATCCTTGTATCCCTGGGATGAAGTCTACTTGATCATGGCAGATGAATGTTTTGATGTGTCTTTTGATTGGTTTGTTTGAATTTTATTTAGTATTTTTGCATCGATATTCATAAGGGAAATTGGTCTGAAGTTCTCTTTCTTTGTTAGGTCTTTGTGTGGTTTAGGTATAAGCATAATTGTTGCTTCATAGAAGGAATTCAGTAGTGTTCCTTCTGTTTCTATTTTGTGGATAGTTTGGACAGTATTGGTATGAGGTCTTCTATGAAGGTCTGATAGAATTCTGCAATAAACTCATCTGGTCCTGGGCTCTTTCTAGTTGGGAGACTTTTAATAACTGCTCCTATTTCTTTGGGGGTTATAGGGTTGTTTAGATGGTTTACCTGATCCTGATTTAACTTGGATACCTGATATTGTCTAGAAAATTGTCCATTTCCTCCAGATTTTCCAGTTTTGTTGAATATAGACTTCTGTAGTAGGATCTGATGATTTTTTAAAAATTTCTTCAGATTCTGTTGTTATGTTTCCCTTTCCATTTCTGATTTTGTTAATTTGAATACATTCTCTGTGCCCTTTGGTTAGTCTGGCTAAGGGTTTGTCTATCTTGTTGATTTTCTCAAAGAACCAGCTCCTGGTTTTGTTGATTCTTTGTATAGTCCTTTTTCTTTCTACTTGGTTGATTTCAGCCTCGAGTTTGATTATTTCCTGCCTTCTACTCCTCTTGTGTATATTTGTTTCTTTTTGTTCTAGAGCTTTTAGGTTTGCTGTCAAGCTGCTAATGTTTGCTCTCTCATGTTTCTTTTTGGAGGCACTCAGAATTAGTAGTTGTCCTAATTCTGCTTTCATTGTGTCCCCAAAGTTTGGAAATGTTGTGCCTTTATTTTCATTAAATTCTAAAAAGTGTTTAATTTCTTTTTTATTTTTTCCTTGACCAAGTTATCATTGAGTAGAGCACTGTTCAATTTCCATGTATATGTGGGTTTCTGTAATTTTCTTGTTTTTGAAGACCAGTCTGTGGTGATTTGATAGAATGCATGGCATTATTTCAATCTTCTTATAGGTGTTGAGGCTTGTTTTGTGACTGATTATATGGTCAGTTTTGGAGAAGGTACCATGAGGTGCTGATTAGAAGTTATTTTCTTTTGATTTAGGATGAAATGTTCTATAGATATCTGTTAAATCCATTTGGTTCTTGACTTCTGTTAGTTTCTTTATGTCTGTTTAGTTTCTGTTTTCAAGATCTCTCCATTGATGAGAGTGGGGTGTTGAAATCTCCTACTATTTTTGTGTGAGGTACAATGTGTGCTTTGAGCTGTAGTAAGGTTTCTTTTATGAATGTAGGTGCCCTTGCCTTTGGAGCATAGATATTTAGGATTGAGAGTTCATCTTGGTGGATATTTCCTTTGATGAATATTAAGTGTTCTTCTTTATCTTTTTGATAACTTTTGGTTGAAAGTCAATTTTTTTTCGGTATTAGAATGGTTACTCCAGCTTGTTTCTTCGGACCATTTGCTTGGAAATTTGTTTTCCAGCCTTTTACTCTGAGGTAGTTTCTGTCTTTGTGAGGTGTGTTTCCTGTATGCAGCAAAATGCTGTGTCCTCTTTATGTATCTAGTCTTTTAGTCTATATTGTTTTATTGGGGAATTGAGTCCATTGATAGTAAGAGATATTAAGGAATAGTGATTATTGTTTCCTGTTATTTTTGTTGTTAGAGGTGGAATTATGTCTGTGTGTCTCTCTTCTTTTGGTGTCGTTGCAAGGAGATTACTTTCTTGCTTTTTCTAGGGCGTAGTTTCCTAGTTTCCCTCCTTATATTGGAGTTTTCCATCTATTATCCTTTGTAAGGCTGCATTTGTAGAAAGATATTTTGTAAATTTGGTTTTGTCATGGGATTCCTTGATTTCTCCATCTGTCTTAATTGAGAGTTTTGCTGAATATAGTAGCTTGGGCTGGCATTTGTGTTCTCTTAGGGTCTTATGACATCTACCCTGGATCTTCTGGCTTTTATAATCTCTGGTGAAATGTGTGATATAATTCTGATTGGTCTGCCTTTATATTTTACTTGACCTTTTCCCCTTACTACTTTTAATATTCTTTCTCTGTTTTGTGCATTTGGTGTTTTGACTATTATATGATGGGGGGATTTTCTTGTTTGGTGCAATCTATTTGGAGTTTTGTATGCTTCTTGTATATTTGTGGCCATCTCTTTCTTTAGGTTAAGGAAGTTTTCTTCTATATTTTTGTTGAAGATATTTACTGGCCCTTTAATTTGGGAGTCTTCGCCCTCTTCTATACCTATTATCCTTAGGTTTGATATTCTCTTTGTGTTATGGATTTCCTGGATGTTTTGTGCTAGGAGCTTTTTGCATTTTAAATTGTCTTTGAAGGTTGTTTGCAATGCTGTTTTCTATGGTATCTTCTGCCCCTGAGATTCTCTCTTCTATCTCTTGTATTCTGTTGGTGATTCTTGCATCTATGACTCCTGATCTCTTCCATAGATTTATTTTATCTCCAGGGTTGTCTCCCTTTGTGCTTTATTGATTCTATTTCCATTTTTACATACTGGAGGGTTTTGTTCAATTCCTACTCCTGTTTGCTTGTGTTTTCCCATAGTTCTTTAAGGAATGTTTATGTTTCCTTTTTCAGGGCTTCTACTTGTTTACTTGTTTTGTGCTGTATTTCTTTAAGGGAGTTATTTATGTCCTTAAAGTCCTCCACCATCATCATAAAATGTGGTTTTAAATCTAAATCTTGCTTTTCTGGTGTGTTTGGATATCCAGTAATTGCTTTGGTGTGAGAACTGGGTTCTTATGATGCCAAGTAGTCTTGGTTTCTGTTGCATAAGTTGCTGTGCTTGCTTCTCTCAATCAGGTTGTCTCTGGTGTTAGCTTGTCTTGCTGTCTCTTACAGTGGCTTGACCCTCCTTTAAACTTGTGGGTTAGCACTCCTGTAGACCTGTTTTCTCTCAGCTGGATCTGGGAACAGAGAGCTCTGCTGTCTGGTGTGTAGGTGCTTCTGGCCACTGACTTTCAGCTCTCATTGCAGGCAGAAACCCAAGGGTCCCGCCCCTGACTGTTTCTATGTCCCTGTGCCCAGGGTCCACAGATGGCACTAGATAATTTTACTCTTGGGTCAGGATTGTGGGCTGAGAGTAGTCTCCTCTGAATTCTCAGGAGTGTCCCCACTTGTGAGGGTCCATGTCTCTCCCCCACTGGATTTGGGTGCAAGTAGCTCTTTGACCAGTCCAGTTCAGTTCCAGGCACAGGAAGAAACCAGCAGGTTCCTGCAGCTCACTACTCCCATATTCCTGTATCCATAGGCACTATGCAGTTTACTCTTGGACCTGGGATGCGGGCAGAAGTGGGCAGAAGTGGCGGTCTGTCCTCCAGTCTCAGGATTATCTGTACTTCTGGGAGTTTAGCTCTCTGCCCCATGGGATTTGGGTATAGGGAGCTGTGTGTCCTCTGAGGGTAATTTTAAGTGGTTCATACATGTACAGGAATTACCAATGTCAGACTCCCATAAGTTCTTGGTGAAGTTCTGTATTATTTGGGATTATTCTGCCAAAGTCAATAGAAGCCCAAGGATCAACACTGAATCTAGGAAGGATATTCTTGCCTTGGTCATGAGGGGCAAGGTGATGCAATGGCACCATGATTGTGTCAGAGCTGTAGGCATTTCCTATTAATTGGCTCTACCACTGATGTAATTGATGTCTTTGTCCTCATGGTTTCATAGCTGCAGGGCACTTGTTCCATCTCCTGGTTCAGATCCCTATAAAGATGGGATGAAAGGGAAACAAACCAGTTTCTAAGATACAGCTTTGACAATTACCTGTCACCTATTTCTCATTGACCAGAACTGATTCAGTCATTGGACTGGGGTTGCACGAGTGATAGAATCCACAAATTTATATGGTCACCTAGAGGTGCCTTTTCTTTCACTGCTCTATTCAGGTTCCAAAGGGCAGTTTCTATGTTGATATCACTGTTGGTAGACTATGAGATCAGCACAGGCTAACCTGAGTTTGAATGCCCTATTTAACTGAGGTTGGCCTTGAACTCTTAATCTTCCTGTGTCTACTTCCTAAGAGTTGTGATCATAGGCATGTGTCACCATGCCTGATTTTACATGGTGTTAGGGATGGAACCCTGGCTTTGTGTGTGCACTCTACCAGCTGAGCTGCATCCCTATACCTCTCTTCTCCTGTTTCTGTCTTCTTTTCTAGATCTTCATTCAAGTAACTCATTAACCAATGGAATAAAAACATTTCAAGAATACTTGACTGTGCCAACAATTCTGTTCTGTGTTGTTCAATAAAATACTGGGTTGTTTGGCATTTGTGTCTCACTTATTAAGATGTGTGTGTATGTGTAGGGGTGTGTGTGTGTGTGTGTGTGTGTGTGTGTGTGTGTGTGTATGTGTGTTATACACATATCTATGTATTGGTATGTTTGTAAGTGTGTTCAATGTACAGAGGCCAGAGAGAGTCTTCTGTTATTGCCATGTATTGCTTTTTTTGTTTGTTTATTTAATGACAAGTTCTCTCACTGAAAATGAAGTTCATCAGTTTGCCTAGACTAGCTAGTTAGTGAGTTTCTGGATATGCTATTTGTGCCCCCATCATTGGAGTTATAGGTGTATTGTGTCTCACATTGCTGTTTTTCTTGGGTGCTGGAGATCTGAACTCAGGTGCTCATGTCTGGATGGCAAGCACTATATCTGCTAACCCATCATTGTGGGTTTAAAAAATATTTCCTGAGTTGATTGGCTATTCAATTTGATGAGGGTTTCTTTGTGCATAGCTCTTGATTGGGCAATAGAAATGGGAAATTTCTACCCCTTTGTCAGCATCCAGTTAGCAAGTGTGATCATTATCTTTTTTTCAACGGAGATAATTAATTATATACGGGAGCAGACTGAAGGAGCAATGCATTTTGATGCATGGATGCTGTGCTAATGATATACTGCATATGCATTATACAAATGCATATACTTCTAAAGAATTTTTGCAAGAGAACAAACCTATTTTTTTTTAAAAAAACAACTTCAGTTAAAGCAACAGACTTGAAAAATAGCATTCACCAGTAAGAAACCATTTATGGAATTAAATGCAGACAAGCTATTTTTAGAATGAACACCTTTCTATTTCAATAGGAAAAATATGACTGCACAGATTTGAGATGCCAGATAAAATTAATGGGAGGAGGAAAGGAACAGCACAGAGTGTGAGCAGGAAATTATTTTTCTTTTGGGTTCCAGGCATCCTAGCCACCAAACTAAAAATTGGCCCTCTTTCAAGAGAAAACAAGTTTTCCTGCCAGCTATGTTTTGATTATTAATCTGAATGCTGTTCAGTTTGGCTTGGAGACAGCAGTCTTGTGGAATACAGATTCATAAATGGTTCTTCATATTTGACGTCAATGTAAAGTCTGTCAATTTCTGAGCCTGCATATTTTGCCAAAAATATCAGGCCTCAGCATCTTCTTTCTCGTTTGGAATGGATTCAGGAAAATGTCCTTGGCTTCCACATAGCTTTAAATAAGGCTGGGGTGCTCTGGGAGGCCAGGCCTGGGGCCTTTGTTACTTCCAGGTAAGGACAAAGATCTTAAGTCATCTATGCCCTAAAAGGCCTAGGCCTATAAATAAACAGAAATGTGACATTCTCCATGCTCCCCAACCCCAGTATTTTCACATAAACATGCCTGGCCTGAGAGTAACTTAAGACAGTCAATTGTGAAGAACAACAAAAGCAGAGTGAGGAAATCCAGCATCTGTGTGTCACTGCTGAAAGCACACATTCTACTGAAGCCTTTTCAGTCTCTGAAGGTTTCCAGCCCCCTGCAACTTCTGCTTCTAAGCTTCCTGGCAAAGAAGAGATAAAAGCGGAGGCTGACTTCCCCTAGGTCTTTGTAAGTTCCTGTGTAATCTCGCCCAAGGTTTTTTATCAGATACTTGCCATGATGCTATCTGTGTGTACATCCAATGATGATATAAATAATATTCAATGGCTTACAAGACCCCAAATGAGGGAACTGCTAACTGCCTCTTGGATGCTTTCTATTTCCTCACTATCAGCAAGCAGCCTTAAATCTGGGATCCTTGGTTTTGCAAAACTCAGTCTAGTCTCTCAGCCTCTGCATGGATATATTCTTAAGTATGGATATCATGCACATAATATTTGGATATCATTGTAACAAAGTATTTTATCTAAATCTTCCAGAGATGATATACATGTACAGACCCAATGATCAATTAACGTTTTCTGTATATACTATATATTTATCATTGTATATAAATGTACTATTTATAATATAAATCATTTGTCTATGTATCCATACTCTTTTCTTTCTACTCATCTATTATCTACCTATATTTTCTGTATGTATCCTTGTTTCTATTATCTATCTATCTATCTATCTATCTATCTATCTATCTATCTATCTATCTATCTATCTATGCATCTGTCCTACAGTTATCTGTCATCTATCCATCCACCTATATCTTTATCTATATATACATCTGTCCTAGTTAGGGTGATTATTGCTGTAATGTAACACCATGACCAAAAGCAACTCATGGAGGAAAGGACTTATTTCACTTACAGTTCCACATTAACTGTTCATCATCAAATGCAGTGAGGGCAGGAATTCAAGTAGGGCAAGAACCTGGAGGCAGGAGGAGTGCAGAGACCATGGAGGGGTGTTGCTTACTAGCTTGCTCTCCATGGCTTTCTCAGCCTTCTTTTTAATAAAATATTTACTTATTTATTTATATCTCAAATGCTGCCCCTCCTGGCCCCCTTACAGAGAACTTTCCCCCTCCCATTTTCCTCTGAGAGAGTAGGACCCCCTCAGTATCCTCCTACCCTGGTGCATCAAGTCTCTGCCAGAGTAGGCACATCCTCTCCTACTGAGGCTAGACAAGACAGCCCTGTTGGGGGAACAGATACCACAGTCAGGCCACAGCTTTAGGGAGAGCCTCTGTTCCAGTTGTTGGGGAGCCTACATGAAGACTGAACTGCCTGTCTGTTACATATGTGCCATTTGCCTCATTCCAGTCTGTATGTGTTCTTTGGTTGGTGGCTTAGTCTCTGACAGCTCCAAGCAGTCTAGGGTAATTGACTGTGTTGGTCTTTCTGTGGGGTTCCTATCCCATTTAGGGCCTTCAATCCTTCCCCCAGCTCTTCCATAAGAGTTGCTGACTTTCCAGTGTTTGGCTGTGGGTATCTGCATCTGTCTCAGTCAGATGCTGGGTAGAGTCTCTCAGAGGACAGACATGCTAGGCTCCTGTCTATAAGCATAACAGAGTATCACAATGTCAGGGATTGGTGTTTGCCCATGGGCTCTCAAACTGGGCCTGTCATTGCTTGGCCACTCCTTCGGTCTCTGTTCCATCTTTGTCCTTGCATTTCTTTTAGACAGGGCAGATTTTGGGTAGAAACTTTTGTGGGTGTGTTGGTGTTCTGATTTCTCCACTGGAGGTCCTGCCTGGCTATAGGAGGTGGCTTCTTTAGGCTCCAGGTCTCCACTGTTAGGCATCTTGGCTAAGGTCACCCACACTGATTCCTGGGAGCCTCCTCCACCTCAGATCTCTGAGACTTCCTAAAAATTCTACCCACCCCCACCACTGACAGCTGCAGATTTCTATTCATTTTCCTGGCCTTCTGGGTCTCTCTCCTGTCTTTCTATACACCTGATCCTGCTTTCCCTATTCCCCTCTCCTTCCCCTCTCCCACCCTCCCCTCTATCACCCTCTGTCTTTTATGACTATTTTGTTCCTCCTTCAAAGTGTAATTCAAGCATCTTTGCTTGGGCCTTCCTTCTTGTTTAACTTCTATGAGTCTATGGGATGTATCATGGGTATTCTGTGCTTTATGGCTAATATTCACCTATCAGTGAGTACATACCATACATGTCCTTTTAGGTCTAGGTTATCTCACTCAGGATAGTATTTTCTAGTTCCATCCATTTGCCTGAAAAAAATTCATGATGTCCTTGTTTTTTTTGTTATTTTTTTTAATTAACTTGAGTATTTCTTATTTACATTTCGATTGTTATTCCCTTTCCCGGTTTCCAGGCAAACATCCCCCTAATCCCTCCCCCTCCCCTCCTTTATGGGTGTTCCCCTCCCCAACCTCCCCCCATTGCCGCCCTCCCCCGAACAATCTAGTTCACTGGGGGTTCAGTCTTAGCAGGACCCAGGGCTTCCCCTTCCACTGGTGCTCTTACTAGGATATTCATTGCTACCTATGAGGTCAGAGTCCAGGGTCAGTCCATGTATAGTCTTTAGGTAGTGGCTTAGTCCCTGGAAGCTCTGGTTGCTTGGCATTGTTGTAAATATGGGGTCTCGAGCCCCTTCAAGCTCTTCCAGTTCTTTCTTTGATTCCTTCAACGGGGGTCCTATTCTCAGTTCAGTGGTTTGCTGCTGGCATTTGCCTCTGTGTTTGCTGTATTCTGGCTGTGTCTCTCAGGAGCGATCTACATCCGGCTCCTGTCGGTCTGCACTTCTTTGCTTCACCAGTCTTGTCTAAATGGATGGCTGTATATGTATGGGCCACATGTGGGGCAGGCTCTGAGTGGGTGTTCCTTCTGTGTCTGTTTTACTCTTTGCCTCTCTATTCCCTGCCAAGGATATTCTTGTTCCCCTTTTAAAGAAGGAGTGAAGCATTCACATTTTGATCATCCGTCTTGAGTTTCATTTGTTCTAGGGATCTAGGGTAATTCAAGCATTTGGGCTAATAGCCACTTATCAATGAGTGCATACCATGTGTGTTTTTCTGTGATTGGGTTACCTCACTCAGGATGATATTTTCCAGTTCCAACCATTTGCCTACAAATTTCATAAAGTCATTGTTTTTGATAGCTGAGTAATATTCCATTGTGTAGATGTACCACATTTTCTGTATCCATTCCTCTGTTGAAGGGCATCTGGGTTCTTTCCAGCTTCTGGCTATTATAAATAAGGCTGCTATGAACATAGTGGAGCAAGTGTCTTTTTTATATGTTGGGACATCTTTTGGGTATATGCCCAAGAGAGGTATAGCTGGATCCTCAGGCAGTTCAATGTCCAATTTTCTGAGGAACCTCCAGACTGATTTCCAGAATGGTTTTTACCAGTCTGCCATCCCACCAACAATGGAGGAGTGTTCCTCTTTCTCTGCATCCTCGCCAGCATCTGCTGTCACCTGAGTTTTTGATCTTAGCCATTCTCACTGGTGTGAGGTGAAATCTCAGGGTTGTTTTGATTTGCATTTCCCTTATGACTAATGCTTGAATTACCCTAGATCCCTAGAACAAACGAAACTCAAGACGGATGATCAAAATGTGAATGCTTCACTCCTTCTTTAAAAGGGGAACAAGAATATCCTTGGCAGGGAATAGAGAGGCAAAGAGTAAAACAGACACAGAAGGAACACCCACTCAGAGCCTGCCCCACATGTGGCCCATACATATACAGCCATCCATTTAGACAAGACTGGTGAAGCAAAGAAGTGCAGACCGACAGGAGCCGGATGTAGATCGCTCCTGAGAGACACAGCCAGAATACAGCAAACACAGAGGCAAATGCCAGCAGCAAACCACTGAACTGAGAATAGGACCCCCGTTGAAGGAATCAAAGAAAGAACTGGAAGAGCTTGAAGGGGCTCGAGACCCCATATTTACAACAATGCCAAGCAACCAGAGCTTCCAGGGACTAAGCCACTACCTAAAGACTATACATGGACTGACCCTGGACTCTGACCCCATAGGTAGCAATGAATATCCTAGTAAGAGCACCAGTGGAAGGGGAAGCCCTGGGTCCTGCTAAGACTGAACCCCCAGTGAACTAGTCTATGGGGGGAGGGCGGCAATGGGGGGAGGGTTGGGAGGGGAACACCCATAAGGAAGGGGAGGGGGGAGGGGGATGTTTGCCCGGAAACCGGGAAAGGGAATAACACTCGAAATGTATATAAGAAATACTCAAGTTAATAAAAAAAAAAAAATCAAAAAAAAAAAAAAGATGTTGAACATTTCTTTAGGTGTTTCTCAGCCATTCGGCATTCCTCAGCTGTGAATTCTTTGTTTAGCTCTGAACCCCATTTTTAATAGGGTTATTTGTCTCCCTGTGGTCTAACTTCTTGAGTTCTTTGTATATTTTGGATATAAGGCCTCTATCTGTTGTAGGATTGGTAAAGATCTTTTCCCAATCTGTTGGTTGCCGTTTTGTCCTAACCACAGTGTACTTTGCCTTACAGAAGCTTTGCAGTTTTATGAGATCCCATTTGTCGATTCTTGATCTTAGAGCATAAGCCATTGGTGTTTTGTTCAGGAAATTTTTTCCAGTGCCCATGTGTTCGAGATGCTGCCCTAGTTTTTCTTATTAGTTTGAGTGTATCTGGTTTGATGTGGAGGTCCTTGATCCACTTGGACTTAAGCTTTGTACAGGGTGATAAGCATGGATCGATCTGCATTCTTATACATGTTGACCTCCAGTTGAACCAGCACCATTTGCTGAAAATGCTGTCTTTTTTCCATTGGATGGTTTTGGCTCCTTTGTCAAAAATCAAGTGCCCATAGGTGTGTGGGTTCATTTCTGGGTCTTCAATTCTATTCCATTGGTCTGTCTGTCTGTCTCTGTACCAATACCATGCAGTTTTTATCACTATTGCTCTGTAATACTGCTTGAGTTCAGGGATAGTGATTCCCCCTGAAGTCCTTTTATTGTTGAGGATAGTTTTAGCTATCCTGGGTTTTTTGTTATTCCAGATGAATTTGCAAATTGTTCTGTCTAACTCTTTGAAGAATTGGATTGGTATTTTGATGGGGATTGCATTGAATCTGTAGAACGCTTTTGGTAAAATGGCCATTTTTACTATATTAATCCTGCCAATCCATGAGCATGGGAGATCTTTCCATCTTCTGAGGTCTTCTTCAATTTCTTTCTTCAGAGGGTTAAAGTTCTTATCATACAGATCTTTCACTTGCTTGGTTAAAGTCACACCGAGGTACTTTATATTTTTTGGGACTATTATAAAGGGTGTCGTTTCCCTAATTTCTTTCTTGGCTTGTTTCTCTTTTGTGTAGAGGAAGGCTACTGATTTATTTGAGTTAATTTTATACCCAGCCACTTTGCTGAAGTTGTTTATCAGCTTTAGTAGTTCTCTGGTGGAACTTTTGGGATCACTTAAATATACTATCATATCGTCCTTGTTTTTATTAGCCGAACAATATTTCACTTGCGTAAATAAACCACATTTTCTGTATCCATTTTCCAGTTGAGCGACTTTTGGTTGTTTCTAGCTTCTGGCTCTCACAGATTAAGCCACTATGAACATAGTGGAGCTTGTGTCACTGTGGTATGGTGGGGCATCTTTTGAGCATATGCCCAGGAGGGGTATAGTTGGGTCTTCAGGTAGATCTATTTCCAATTTTCTGAGGAACCTTCCAGACTGATTTCCAGAGTGGTTGTACCAGTTTGCAATCCCACCAACAATGGAGGAGTGTTCCTCTTTTTCCACATCTTCACCAGAGTGTGTTGTTGCTTCAGTTTTGATTGTAGCCACTCTGAATGTTGTGAGGTAAAATCTCAGAGTTGTTTTGATTTGCATTTCCCTGATGACTAAGGATGTTGAACATTTCTTTAAGTGCTTCTTTTTTGATCATCATATAATCACAATGCTTCTTTCTTCTATTTTCCTTCCAAACCCTCCCATATAACCCCACTCACTCTTCAAATTCATGGCCTCTTTTTCACTGTTATTGCATGCATATACATGTATGAATATGTATATATATATTCCTAAATACAATCTGGGTGTATAATGTTGTATGTTTGCATGTTTTCAGGACAGACCTTTTGACATACCAATAGATGTACTTCTGATCCAGCTTTATTCAATTGCTTACAGTTCTTTGTGTATAGTTGAGGTCTAATGGGCTTTTCCTTGTCCACTTTGGCATGTCTATTGGTGTCATTTTTGTTGAGGTCACATATGAGCAGCCATGTTCATGAGACTTTATGGGTGTAGCATTTTGATACTAATAGAACATACAATATAACAGAAAGCTCCCTGATCCCCTGGCTCTTACAATACTTTCATCTTTTCTTGCTCAGTGTTCTCTGAGCTTTAGGGCAGGAATCATTTTGTAGATATATCAGTTGGGATTGGGTTCTATAACACTGCATTTGATTACTTGTGGTTTTCTGTATTGGTCTTCATCTGCTGCAAAGAGAAGTTTCCTGGATTTGGGATGAAGATAGATTACAATTATATGTAGGTCTAAGGACAAATGTTTATAGATTATTATTAGGGATTATGCTGGTTTAATAAATTGAAAGTGATAGTTTTTTCCAGTAACCATCACTTCACTAGCACTGAGCAAGTTAACAAGGTTTCCAGTACTAGGCATGTTTTCCTTCTTCTTGAAAGGGCCTCAAGTCCAATTAGAGAGCTGTTGGTTCCCACCAAGCTATGCATGCCACTACTGCACTCTTAGGATTATTGTGCTATGTTGGCCATTGATGTGATCCATAGGCATCATATCTAGGCAGAACTGTTGCATGCCTTCCTCCTTTAGAAGCTTACATGGTACCTTTTAGTACCATGACAACTAGTTCTCAGGGAAGGTGGCAAGTCAAGGACTTCTTTAAAAAGTGTGTGTGTGTGTGTGTGTGTGTGTGTGTGTGTATGTGTCAGTGTCTGTGTCTTTGTGTCTGTGTGACTATAAGCCATGTGTGTGCAGATAACAACAGAGTCCAGAAGAGGACATTAGGTCACCTGAATCAAGGCAGAAAGTTGTGAACTGCTTTACATGGGGTCTGGGAACAGAACCTGGATTCTCTGGAAAAGCAGCAAGTGTCTATACATCCTTTCATGTAGTCATCTATAATTTATTTTTTAGCATCTATGTGTCTATGTGTTTCTTATATCTATTTATGGATGTGTTTATCCATCTATCATATATTTATGCATATATTTATTGATCTTCATCTACCTATCTGCCTATGCTTCTGTCTGTCTATCTATCTATCTATCTATCTATCTATCTATCTATCTATCTATCTATCTATCTATCTATCATCAATACCCTCAAGGAAATGGAACATTGACATAGTCCTCAAAGTTATCACCACATGAAAAAGCCTCACCTGATATTTCTGTATCTGTGCTCCATGGAGGAGTCATACTAAAATCCAAGCTTCTGCTTTTTCTATTTTAAGCTCCTCTCACTGGTAACTGGAATTACCTGCCGAAGGAAATTCCACGGCTCAGTAGTGAGAATCTCCTACAGGCAATTTCAACTAATTAGAGGGAAAAATGTCCTAATTTACAAGGGAAAAGACAGTTGTCTTGAGAATAATTAATTTCTAGTATGAAATATGCATATATTAGTATGGTTACCTTCAAAAATTAATTACCTCGTCTTTGACTATTTATCTTTCCTGGAATACTGCTTACTTCAAAATGTAATTAAAATATTTAGCACATAACAAGTGGAAAATTATTGCTCTGCTGCTATGTAGCCGGCATGTGAGGAAAGAAATACTGGGTTATAAACATGTTGCAATTTCTCATTTTAATTCTTTTGGGCAAAGGATATTGGGCATTTCCTCTGAGATAATCATGTAGAAATTTATTCTGGGGTTTCTAGAGATTTGAGATTAGCCTCTGTTTAGTAATGGTATGGTGGATGAAAGAACAAGTCTTTTTCTTTTTAAGCATCCTGTGGCTGTTTGCATCTGAAGATCTATAGTAGCTAATGGCACATATATTTGGTGACTTCACAGCTGTGCCCAGTAACACTTCTGTTGGAGATAGGATGAGTGTTCTGTGTAACTACCTCATCACTTATTATAGCCAGTTGTCAATCATTGCCAACTTTTGTATTCTATGTATACTTTCTAGAAGTTTTAATCCTCACATCAGAAGGTAGAATTTATTTATTTTCTTTTTAAATCTGAGTGGTAATTTCCCCCTCCCCCACCTTCCATTTAATGATTAGAATTTGGCAATCATCTCCTCCCTGAATATTTACTCTTGGAATTTAGTCTCCATGTTGAAGGGATCATGTGTCAGCCATCCAACCAATAGGCTGAGATGATCAGTGTCAACAGCAACTTCCAAATATATGACTGAGTCTTCTCCTCCTCCACTTCTTCCTCCTCCTCCTCCTTATTTTTAGAAAGATTCTCATGTATCCTACTCTGCCCTTGATTTCTCCAATGATAACCTTAAACTTACAGTCCTCCTGCCTCTATCTCCTCAGTGCTGGGATTACAGATGCCATTATGCCCAGTTTATACAGTGTTGGGGATTCAACACAGGGTTTTATGCAAAGTAGCAGGCAAGCACTTTGCTAACTGAGCTACATTACCACTTCCAAAATGAATCTTCAGTGCATTTTAACCCCCACCTTTGAGTGATTCTTGAAAAGATAGAAAATCATGACCTTACCACAACTTCTCTTTCCTCTCCTCTCTTTTCCTCTCCCCACCTCTCTCTCTTCAATGGGGTTTCCTCTGTGTAGCTCTGGTTTTCCTAAAACTCACTCTGTACACCAGGCTTGTCTCAAACTCAGAGGTCATTTGATGGTCTCCTGGGTGCTGGGATTAAAGGTGTGCAACACCACTGCCTGGAGCAGGACTTTTTTTTTTAAATAAAAGTTCACACCCATACTCTAAGGTCTGTCTTTAAAATTCTCTTAACCTTTGTGCTTAAAATCTATATTAAAATATTTTTATAAACCCCAACTGTGCTTCACACTGGCTTGTCCTGAAGTTATTTTATTACATCAAAGCTAAGGATTTGGTCCATAAAAGATTAGATTATAGGAACTCCTGCTGCCTGTGACAGCATGGGGCTTCATCTCCATTCCTGTTGTCACCAATAGGGCAGAATAGCGAATATTTGCTTGCGAGGTGATGTGTGATGCAGACAGCAGGGCTGCCCAGAAAGTATTGCTAACAGGATTAGATCTCACAGAAATGTCATCAGAATTTACCACCAAAATTGCTGTAGCCATCATAGCAACAATGTGGGAAAGTTCTGATGATAAAGCTTGCTCCTCTTCTCCAGCACTATCAATTGCCTTTAGAATTGGGTTGAAACTATCAGCTGCACAGACTTCTCTCCACATGGTCTCTGTGGATGGCACTAATGGAAGCTCATTTTTACCATTGTCAATGGCTCTTCTCTCTGACAAGAACATATGCTACCCTGGGGATCACCCTGTCACTTTTAACAGGATGTATGTTCTGCCAGCTTTAATACAAACCCTTCCATCTCTTTGTCAGATGCTGCCAAGGCATTTTACAGCAACTGCGATGATCTGCTTTTTCCAAGTACTGATTGTGTTTTGGAGTTGACAATACAAGAAAGCCATATAGATAGATGGATTGTAGGGATTCTATATGAGGACTGGCAGCCACCTTCTGTCTGTATAACCCCAAATTTAAAGAATTGAAATGGAAGCATGTTTGATATGGAGCAGAATTTTAGAGCTCCTACCATCTATTAGGAGTCACAGTATGGGGTTATAGGGCGGCTCATCTATAAGGTGATTAGCAAATGTTTTAGCTAGGATTTCTATCATGATAAAACACCATGGTCAAAAATCAACTTGTGGAGGAAAGAGTTTATTATTCCTGATAGCTTATAAGTCCATCATCCAGGAAACTCAAGAAAGGAACTCAAAGAAGGAACCTGGAGGCGGGAACTGATACAGAGGCCATAGATGAGTGCTGCTTACTGGCTTGTTCCCTCATGATTCTTTCAGCTTGCTTTTTTTTATAGCAGCCAGGACTACCAGACTAGGGGTGGCATCACCCACAATGGTCTTAGCCCTCTGACATTAACCATTAATTAAGAAAATCCCCTATAGGCTTGCCTACAGTCCAATCATATGGATGCACTTTCTCAATGATAGCAAGTCATTATTTCCAAAAGACTCGAGGTTGTGGTAAGTTGACATAAAATTAGCCAGCATATGGAACAAGCAGGAGGATCTAAGTTTAATCTTCTGCATCCACAAAGAATGCTAGAGTGTTAGCAGGTATCTGTAATTCTAGAGGTGGGGAGATGGAGATAGGAAGATCATTGGAACTCATTGACCAGTTTGCATAGTTGAACTGGTGAGCTCCAGGTCAGTGAAAGATCCTATCCCCAAAAATTAAATGGAGAATGACTGAGGAAGACAAAGGGTATTGGCCTCTGACCTCTTCACAATGCACACACAAGTATGTATTCCTGTGAGTGCACACATACAAGCATGCACTATAAGGTAGATGCCTCCTGAGGAATGATACTTGAAGTTGTCGTCTGGGCTCTACACATGTACATGTATGTACACACACACCAACATACATGCACACATGAACACAAACATGCACATAACTCCTCTGTATAAAGGCTTTATTTTTTCTTTCAGCAAACTTCCCTAAAGCCTTGCTGGCTGGGTTCCAACAGGACTGGGCACTTAAGTGCATAAATCCACATGTCCTATACTTATATACATGCAGGTAAAGCACTCATACACTTAAAATAAAAATAAATAAGAAAAATGGAAATTGGCAAAGGAAAAGGTGTATTTATTTAGAGTGTTGGCAAGGGTAGGGAGTCTAATTTCCGTCAGCTTCCCCATGTCTGTGCTTATCAGTCAATTCACAGACAAAGGCAAGGACATTTGTAACTTTACCTAAGAGGCAGTTTCTTTCTAGAGGGTAATGGGCCCAGGGTCCCAGATTGCTTCCCTTATCTCTGTTAGAGACTTTTTAAATTTTTATTTTTATTTTTTATTCACTTTACATCCTGATTGCTGCTCCCCTGTCAGTTCTGTCCTACACAGTCTCTCCCCTCTCCCCCTCCTCTTCTCTGAGAGAATGGAGGACACCCCTGGGTATCATGCCATTCTGGCACATCAAGTCTCTGCAAGGCTAGGTGCATCCTCTCCCACTGAGGCCAGACAAGGCAGCTCAGTTAGGGGAACAGGATCCACAGGCAGGCAACAACTTCAGGGACAACCTCCATAGCAGTCGTTGAGGAGTCCTTTTTATTTTTTTAAACAAGATCTCTATATAACTCTGGAATTCATTTTGTAGGCCAGGCTGCCCTTGGACCCACAGAGATCTGCCTTCCTGCCTTCCTCTGTGGTCCAAGTGCTGGGATTAAAGGCATGTGCCACCACATTGTTACAGAGGCTGAAAAAAATGTGACTTTCAGAAAATGAGGTCTCAAAAATGACTCATCTTGGAAAAAGAAAAGAATTGGGATTTTTGTGGGATGTAAAATCACCACCTATCTCAGGGCTGGTAGGTTTTTTGTCTGTAAGTCCTTCTTTTGACAATTTGGAAGTGAAAGGGAGCCTCTTTACTGGAGAGGTCAGCTTCAATTCCCAACACTTGAATTCCCTTTAACCATATTAATGGTACAAGTGAAAAAAGTTAGATGGGTAGGGAGGCGGAGAGGATCTTGGAGGAGCTGGGGGAGTGGAATGAATATGATCAAAATAGTTTGTATGGAAAAACTTTAAAAAATAAAAAAAATATTTTTTATATTTTTGTGATTTTTTAGTGTTAATCTGCTAGTCAGAGGGGGGCACACATGTCTCCTTTTTTTACTGGGCTTCACTGTCACTCAACATGATATACAAAGAGGATATAGATCAACTTTATCCTATCTCCAAACACCTTGGACAACATAAAGCTGTGAATCAGAAATTGACGGAAACAAGGTGAAAAGTACTGATCGGGACTTGAGCAACATATTCTTCCTTATGTGATACCCTAATTCATCTTGTTTATTCCTAGCAGTTTCTAGGTCAGAGGACCAGCAGTACTGTTGATATTTGTGGTAGCTCTGGGTATAAGAAAATTGGGAGTATTGAGGTCTAATGGTTATGGGTAAAAATCTGTCATATTTTCAAAAATTGTGCATTTGCTTAACAAACAGGAATGGCTATATAAGTGGCAGGGCCTAGAGTAAAACCAAGATGTGACACTGCTGTTTTTACCAATCAGATCTGAGGCTTGAACTCAGGTCACCAAGCTCAGTGACAAGTGTTTTTGCCTGTCGTTTTTATGACACAAAATGAACATGCCTAGGTGTATTCCTGTCCACCATTTTCACGAAATAAACTAAGCCTTCTCAGAAATGTCCCAGCTTGCCATTTTAGTGTTTTAAGCCAGCACTCTTGAAGTAAAAAGGAACTCAAAGTAATAGAATCAGTCTTGTAAAGGTTATGCTTAGGAGACATTGAATCACCAAGAATAGAATTTAGCTAAGGAGCGCCTGCCTCCAAAATGCCCCAAAGATAAATGGTCTGCTAACCAGGGCTGTTACAGAGAAGCAACATTTATGGTGCCAGCGTGCAAAGGTTTGTTCACTAGGATTGTCCAGCCAGTATGTCCATCCCCAAAGAAAGTGCCCCTTATAGGTGGGTCAGGTATGCAGGGTCACAAACCAATGTGAAGTACTTGCCTGCCATAATGCTCCCGGTTCTCTTCTTAATGAAAATAAAATTCTGTCAGAGGAGCAAGATAACCCTGAGTGACAACTATTCAAAAAGAACAACCTGGATGTACTAAAGAAATAATTTTGGCAATCTCTTAGGTTTGCAAATCTCATATCTGCCCATGTGACCAGACTTGTAGTCTCCTGTCTCTGTTTAAAGTGTTCAAAGTATCACCTGGGTCCTAGATGTAAATGATATTTAAGTGTAACACTGTACATGAAATGCATAAGCCTAAGGTATATAAGTTAGTAAAATCTTCTATTCAAGGCTAGCTCTTCTTTGAGCAGTAGCCAGAGCCAGACAAACATGATTAAAGAGCTTTTCCTTTACTGATCTCTTAGGTGTGGAGATTGATTTCTTACTGGAAAGGTCTATTGTGTTCATAACACTCTGAGACCATGAACTAAGCACGTTTTCACCATTTTTCTATTTAAACTAGACTTTAAGTTGAGCATGATCAAATGTCTTAAACTGAGCATGTTACAACTTAAATTGAGCATGCTCAGTAACATACGTTTTAAATTGCATGCTCTGTTGTGTAGCTAATAAGTTGAGCATGGTAAATCAGGTAATGTACATCGTAAACTGAGCTTTGGCTAGTTTGTGCCTAGTGTGTTTTCCTACCTATAGACTCTTCAAATAAAACCCCAGGTTCACATTCAAACAGGATAATATTTGCAGAAGAACTTCTGCCTACTACACATAATAAATAAAATTTCCACCACTGTTCCTTATCTTCAGGCTTTATTTGTTGGCTTTGTACTTACCAAGAGGAGCAAGGCATTGCTATAGCAAGATCAATGAATTAAACTGAGCACAAAACCTGTCTGCATTTACATTGCTTATCAACACTGCTCTATAATTGGTGTATAGTGGCACATGCCTTTAATTACAGCATTTAGGAGGCAGATATCTTTGAGTCGAAGGGCTGCCTGGTCCACATAGTAAGTTTCAGGCCAACCAGGGATATGTAGTGAGTCCTTGTCTCAAATATTATAACAACAACAATAATAATAATTCCATATGAATGGAAAGATACCCGCTCTTTATCTGCTAGGTTTGCATTTGTGAATTTAACTAACTTTGAATGGAAAATCTAGAAAATCTAGAAAGAAAAAATAACTGCCTTTCCACCAAGCATATATTTTTTCATGTTGTTGTTCCCTAAGCATCTCTTCTTAAAATATTTAATTTGTATGTGTGTGTGTGTGTGTGTGTGTGTGTGTGTGTGTGTGTGTATTTATGTGAGGGTGCACTCATGCCATGGTAGTGTGGCAGTTAGAGAATAACTTTCTTGCCTTTAATGTTGCTTTAAGGCAAGGCCTATCTGGTTATTTTTGGTGCTGAGATAGCTATTCTAGACTAGCTTGCCTGAGAGCTTCTGGCAGATTCTTTCACCTCTGCCTCCCATCTTACATTAGGAGTACTGGGATTAGAGATGCATTTAACTGAATCTATTTTTTTAAAGGAGTGGGTGATATTTCCAGGAATTGAACTCAGTTGTCAGGCTTGTGTGGTAAATAATTTTACCCACTGAGCAATTTCTCTGGTTTCATGATAGCAACTCTTGCATAGTATTACATTGAATTTGGTATTATAGGTCATTTAGAGATGATTTACATGGGATTCTGTATGTAAGCTATATACAAACACTATACTATTTTGTATAAGGAGATGGGTCTTTTAATTTTTATGTTGGTGGGAGTCCTAAAGACAAGCAATATGAAGCTTTCTTGCCTGGCTTCTTTTATGGCCATATACCTTTTTTGAGAAAGGATCTCTCACTGGGACCTGAGGCTCAGTGATTAATTTTGCCTGCCTAGTCATTAAAACCCAGGGATCCTTCTGTTTTTCCCTCTTCAGTGCTGGGAATTTGAATGAATTGAGATTTTTCTTCTTGTGCAGAAAGAACTTTTCTGAGTAAGTTATCTCCCTGATCCTATATTGCAATTGCATAGTACTTGGAGATAAATACATTTTCTCCTTTCCTCTGCACACATACTGAAACAGAGTGAAAAAATACAATAGCTCTTGATAGTCTCATAGAATATGGAATGAAGGCTGTAATATTGTAGAAGAGATAAGCAAAGAAAGTAGATGTGGTATTTTACACATGGTTTTAAACTCTTCCACCCAAAATCTCACAATGTTTGTGATTTGTTTATCTATTTAAAGATTTTATTTATTTATTTGTTTCTTTTTATGGGTGTTTCACCTTCATGTATATTTTTACACATGTGCATGACAGGTGCCAATTGAGGCCAGAAGGGTCATTATATATTCTGGAACTGGGGTTATAGATGCTCCTGTAGATCATGTAGATACTGAGACTTAAACCTGGGTCCTCTAGAAAAGCAGCCAGTGCTTTTAATGTTTGAGTCATTTCTCCAGCATCATCACAGTGTTTGTGATAAGAGGTGGTACAATATCTACCCTTAAAAATTATTATTATTATTATTATTATTATTATTAATCATTTCATTTGTTTACATTTCAAATGATATCCCACTTCCCAGTTACCCCTCCACCAATTCCCCATCCCACATCTGCCCTCCTCTCTCCCCTTTGCCCTTATAAAAGTGCTTCCCCCACACACCCACACTCTCCTGCCCCACAGCTTCAGCATCCCTCTATGCTGGGGCATCAAACCTCCCCCGGACCAAGGGCCTCCCCTCCCATTGCTGTCAGGCAAGGCCATCCTCTGCTACATATTTATCTGGAGCCATGGATCCCTCCAGGTACACTCCTTGGTTGGTGGTCTAGACTCTGGGAGAACTGGGTGGTCGGGCCAGCCTATGATGTTCTTCCAATGGGTTGCAATTACCCTCAGCTCCTCCAGTCCTTCTGTCAGTTCTCCCACCAGGTTTCTTGAACTCAGTCTGATCAGAATCTACCTTAACACAAAAACTCCATCTTTCCTTGTCCATTCACCTTCTCACAATTTGTGATAATTTATAGAAGCTATTCTTTCATTTTTCCATGCAATGACTTATTTTTCACAGAACAGTTCCTACCAAAAGAAAAAAAAATCTCATCATTGGAAACTCTCCCCAAAATATAGTTTTCTCATAACCCCAATAATAAGCTTTTGTGTAGAGCAAAGCTATGAAGCCCAACATTTTTTTTTGTCTATGAAGGAGTTTTTTTCTATCTTTATTAAATTGGGTATTTCTTATTTACATTTCAAATGTTATTCCCTTTCCAGGTTTCCAGGCCAACATCCCCCTAGCCCCTTCCCCTCAAGAAGGATGACCAAAACTCGAACGTTTCACTCCTTCTTTAAAAGGGGAACAAGAATACCCTTGGCAGGGAATAGGGAGGCAAAGTTTAGAACAGAGACAGAAGGAACACCCATTCAGAGCGTGTCCCACAAGTGGCCCATATATATACAGCCACCAAACTAGATAAGATGGATGAAGCAAAGTAGTGCAGGCTATATAGTAAGAGCACCAGTGGAAGGGGAAGCCTTTGGTCCTGCCAAGACTGAACCCACAGTGATCGGGATTCTTGGGGGGAGCAGAGTAATGGGGGGAAGATGGGGAGGGGGACACCCATATAGAAGGGGAGGCGGAGGGGTTATGGGGATGTTGACCTGGAAATCAGGAAAGGGAATAATAATTGAAATGTAAATAAGAAATACCCAATTTAATAAAGATGGAGGAAACAAAACTGGAAATCAGTCTGGAGGTTCCTCAGAAAATTGGACATAGTACTACTTGAGGACCCAGCTATAGCACTCCTGGGCATATACACAAAGATGCTCCAACATAAAACAAGGACACAAGCTCCACACAAGCAGCCTTATTTATAATAACCAGAAGCTGGAAAGAACCCAGATGTCCCTCAATAGAGGAATGGATACAGGAAATGTGGTACATTTACACAATGGAGTACTAGTCAGCTATTAAAAACAATGACTTCATGAAATTCATAGGCAAATGTATGGAACTAGAAAATATCATCTTAAGTGAAGTAACCCAATTATAGAAAAACCACACATAGTATGTACTCACTTGTAAGTGGATATTGGCTCAAAAGCTCAGATTACCCAAGATACAATCCACTGACCACATGAAGCTCAGGAAGAAGGACAACCATAGTGGGGGTGCTTCAGTCCTTCTTAGAAGGGGAAGAAAAATATTCATAGGAGGAGATATGGAGACAAAGTTTAGAGCAGAGACTGAAGGAATGGTCATCCAGAGACTGCCCCACCTGGAGATTTAGCCAATATACATACAGCCACCAAACCCAGACAATATTGCTGATCCCAAGAAATACATGTTGACGGGAGCCTGATATAGCTGCCTCCTAAGAGGCTCTGCTAGAGCATGAGAAATACAGAGGCAGATGCTTGCAGCCAACCATTGACCTGAGAACAGGCTCCCCAATGGAGGAGTTAGAGAAAGGATTAGAGGAGCTGAAGGGATTTGCAACCCCATAAGAACAGCAATACCTATCAACCAGGGACTAAACCACCATCCAAAGAGTAGACATGGACAGACCCATGGCTCCAGCTGTATATGCAGCTGAGGACGGCCTTGTTGGGCATCAATGGGAGGAGAAGCCCAAGGCTGGATGCCCCAGTGTAGGCGAATGTGTCAGGGTGGTAAGGTGGGAAGGGGAGGGTAGGTGGGTGAATGGGGGAGCACCCTCACAGAAGCAGGGGTAGGGGGTATGGGATAGGGGGGTTATGGATGGGAAGCCTGGAAAGGTGAATAATATTTGAAATGTAAATTACAAAATCCAATAAAAAGAAAAAAGAAAAGCAAAAAAATAAAAAATAAAAAAATAAAAAAAGGAAAGAGAAAAAGAAGTGCAGGCTGACAGGAACCAGATGTAGATCTCTCCTGAGAGACACAGCCAGAATACAGCAAATACAGAGGCAAATGCCAGCAGCAAACCACTGAACTGAGAATGGGACCCCCGTTGAAGAAATCAGAGAAAGAACTGGAAGAGCTTGAAGGGGCTCGAGACCCCATATGAACAACAATGCCAAGCAACCAGAGCTTCCAGGGACTAAGCCACTACCTAAATACTATACATGGACTGACCGTGGACTCTGACCCCATAGGTAGCAATGAATATCCTAGTAAGAGCACCAGTGGAAGGGGAAGCCCTTGGTCCTGCCAAGACTGAACCCCCAGTGAACGTGATTGTTGGGGGGAGGGTGGTAATGGGGGGGAGGGTAGGGAGGGGAACACCCATATAGAAGGGGAGGGGGAAGGGTTAGGGTGATATTGGCCTGGAAACCAGGAAAGGGAATAACAATTGAAATGTGAATAAATACCCAATTTAATAAAGATGGAGAGAAAAAGAAAATAAAAAATTATAAAGCTATGTGTGTAGACAGAGAAATCTACAAGCCAACATTACTCTGTCTCTTACCCTCCTCTTGCTAGGTTCTCACATATAAATGGTTTCACTGAGATTACTTTCAGGTCATGAATTTTAGTTTTGAAAAATATAGTGTTTAACTTTTTTTTTCTTTCTGTTCTCCACAACCCAAATTCGGGTCAATTATTTCATGTACACATACATTTTCAGTAATTATTTCATATACACAATTATTTCATGTACACATACATTTTCAGTAACATGAACCAAAGAGAAGGAAGGAAGCAAAAGAGGAAGCAATGCTTCCTACCAAAAAGAAGTTAGCATCGCAGTCATTTTATTGTGATTGTAATTAGTGGTTGAGGGCTGGGCCTGGTGTTTCCAGGTTCTTGCCCTCTTATTCAAGAATGCAATACAAGTTCACTACAGTTCACACGGTATCAAAGAAACTGTCTTAAAAGCAAAGTAGTAATAAAGGTCAGAAACATTGTCAAGATTCACAGAGGGCCACATGAGTGAGGCTATTCCAGGGCTCCATTTTTTTTTTTTTTTGGTTCTTTTTTTTTTTTCCGGAGCTGGGGACCGAACCCAGGGCCTTGTGCTTCCTAGGCAAGCACTCTACCACTGAGCTAAATCCCCAACCCCTCAGGGCTCCATTTTTAATTTCAGATTTTTTCAGATTTTCAGAGTGTAAAGGAAGGAGGAGCTGGTTACTAAGGGAAAGGGCTGGGTACATCTTTATTTTGATTGATATATTAAGCTATATAACCACTTCTCCAACCAGCCTAGGCTGGATTGCCCCCCCCTAACCTTCAGACCTAGACATAACTGGAGTAGGATTGAATAGAACCTGTTTAAACTTGAAGGTTGTTAAGGGAAAGGGAAACGATTCCATTGTTCAGAACCGGGTATGTGCAGTTTGATGGAAGTGTGGGTCCTGTGCTATTAGTGTGTTGCTAGGTGCATTGTTCAAAGAGGAAAATGTATGCATAGGATGTGCAGGTAAGAATCTTAGGCTGCCAACTATATCATCACAAGATGAGAGTGTCAAAACAAACTAAGTGGTATTTTTAGATTTTTTTTTGTCTCATAGTGCTTTGAGCACTTTTCTTTTTTTGCCTCATATGTCTTTTACTTATAGATTATAGGTTCTGATTTTGTGTTTTTTATGGGATTTCTGCATGTATGGATATGTATCTCTCTGTGTCTGTAGGTATTTCTTGTGCTTTTTTGGACAATTTTTTCTGTTTTGTCATATTCTGTTTGTTTTTATTTTAGATGCCTGTTTATTTTCTAATGAGAGAGGGAGGGAGAAAGAGATGGAGATGGGAAGGGGAATGGGGAGGGATGAAGGTGGAGGAGAGAGAGGGGGGGATGGGAGGAGGGAGGGAGAGAGGGAGAGAGAAGTGTGGATTTGGGTGGGTAGGGAGGTGGGGAGGATCAGGCATGAGATCAGAGTATATTTATGGAAAAATGTGTAGAGCCCATACAAAGTAGAGCCCCAAATTACTAAACCATTTTCAGTGCTTGCTGTCTCATGATTAACCACATCGAAGATGATAGGTTAGAGATTTAATTAAGCCTCAGTAATTTTTTTGAGACAGCATCACTTGTTGTAACTCTGGCTGGCGCGGAACTCACTAGACCAGGTGGGTATACGCCGAGATTTGCTTTCCTCTGCCTCCCAAGTGCTTGGATTAAAGGCGTGCACTACTATCCCAAGCTGAGAAATTTTTGAAGAAAGTTCCCAGAAAGCTTTTCTCTGTAGAGGATGGCATATCACATAGGATCATGAGTTAAATGTCAGCCTGAGCTGCACAAGACCCTGTCTCAAAAACACGCAAGGTGACGGTGGTGGTGTCCAGTGGTAGAGCCTAGCACTACCACTAGGTTCCATCCACAGTACCACAAAAAGGCATCTCCAACACAACAGAGACGCAACATTACTCACAGAAGATAGGCGATGAGGTTTCTGTAGTCTCAAATGAATATTTATTCCTTATTCTTTTTCCACTTTTCTCCCAACTCTCTTTTAAGATAAGGCCTCATGTCTGTGAGGCTAGCCTGGGATTTACTGGGTAGCTGAGGGCAGCTTTAAACTTCTGATCTGCCTTCACTTCCCAGTTTTTGGATCACTGGGTGAGCCACTAAAAACGCTTGGTTCAGTGGTGTGCTGGGGCTAGGACTTAGGGCTTTGGACATGCTAGGAAGTCATTCCGCTAACTGTGCTACATCTCCACCCCCTCAAACAAATTTCTTTCGCCACATGGCAATGGCAAATAGAACTACATAACATGTGTGCTGAAAATAGCAGCCAATGTGTGCACACATTCTCACTAAGAAGTCAAATTTAAATTCTCTGTTTCTTCATGGATTTATCTTTGTTCTTCCTGCCTGAGATATGGTCTACTCCATGTGTGGTCCGGGTTTGTGTATGGAGTTTAGTACCTACCTTCTCGTTTTCTTTTTCCTTGTCTCTTTTTCATGGTTTGCTGGTTTTCAAGAGCAGAGCTTGTTTTCTGATACTAACAATTTTCAATATGCTGTAAGGGGAAAAGACAGAGATAAATATGCCAGCCTTACGAGGATATTGGTAATATGATAATGTCTGGAGATTTTTTTTTTTTTGGTTTGTGATAGAATGCCTGAAGTTTAATTAGTAAATACAAGAAGGATTCATTTTGGCTAATGGCTTCAAGAGGTTTCAGTCCTTCCTGCTGGAGAGGATGTGGCAGAGTAGATCAGCTCAAATCTTGTCTGGAAATATTCTTGTATATACACCCAACTTTACTGATCCTAAACACCTGTTAAGTGCAATAAAAATGACCATCAGGATGGGCCATTAAGTGAGTGGGTATAGATGCCCAAGGATGCTGTTAAAAATCCTACAGTGGGACCTGGAGAAATGGCTCAATGGTTAAGAAGAGAACTGGCTACTCTCACAGAGGACCTGGGTTCAATTCACAGCATCTACATGGCAGTCATAACTGTCTATAACTCCAGTTCCAGGTGATCTGACACCCTCACATAGACATACAGGTAGGCAAAACATCAATGCACATAAAATAGAAAATACATTAAAATATTTCTTAAAAAAAACTACAGTGTATAGAACAGCTGGCCAATGCTCATGGCCATTTGTCACAAGTGGAATAGTGATGAAGAAGAGGAATGTTACTTTGTTTATGTCATTGCATTGTCATCCTTTCTGGTGCTTGCTCATGATCCTAAACAAAGTGAACATACCGTGGCAAGAATAACTCTTAGGTAATACATTTTAGTGTTTAATTAATTTTTTGTGTGGTGTGTGTGTATGTGTGTAGGTACACATATCCAAATCACACATACGGAGGCCAGAGGTAAATATCAGGTTGCTTTTTCTATTGCACTCTACTTAATTCTCTTGAGACGGCATTTCTAGGTAAACTTGAAGATTATTGTTCCATCCAGGCTGGGGCCAGTAAGCTACTAGGGCCTATCTGTCTTGGCATCCCTCCCTGGCAATGCTGGAGTTACAGGTGTGATTGCCTATGTCTGGTGCTGGGGATTCAATTTCAGGTCCTCATGCTTGCATAGCAAGATCTCTTACCTACTAAACCATCTATCTATTACCTAGGTAATATGTATTTCTTAGCATATTAAATCTGGTGGGAGGCTAATGGTTAAGCTGTCCCAGTTTTCATTTGTACTGTTCAGTTTATCACTTGGTGAAGGGATGAATGTCACAGCATTTTTTGATTTCTAAATTAGCTACACATTTACATTCTACTCATTCATTAATCAGTAGGTGAAATTATACACAGGATATTCTTTTACACCACACTCACATCCAAACACATGTTCAACAGATGTTGTAACACAGACACACAGACACACAGACACACAGACACACAGACACAGACACACACACACACACACACACACACACACACACACGCCATTTTGCTGTGAGTGATTGTAGTGTTTAAGATAAGCCTTTACAAAGAATTACGTATCCTCTTATTTTTAGGGATGCTTTGGGAGAATCAATCATATTGCTCCTCTTTAAGTAACACGCAACTAAACCTGGGTGTTTTTTTTGTCACCTGGGAGACTTTAAGAGAAAGATGACACTTTTGAGCAAAGCAAGTAGAGGATTAGCCCCTAGAAATCCAGTATGAGCAGGTTTTTCTAAGGTGTTAAAGAGAGATTTTGCAAATGCTTCCCACAAAGCCCCTGTGAGACCTTGTTCTCTTTATACACTGTATTGGTAGAAAAGGTAAATATACCTCTTCCACTCTCTCTCCTTCTCTCCCTCCTTTCCTTCATGTACTTATTCTGTAAGGATTTTTTAAAGATATTTTAATTCATGATTATCCCATATTTTTTATATTATTCACCCTTTGAATCCTTTCCTCCCCTAAGTTGCTTTTTTTTTTTCTAAACTAGCCTCCTTCTACTTTCACACCCACTTATCTGTCTGAGTTCATATCTAGATAGTTTAGGATCCACAGATGAGAGAAAACATGGTATCTCTCTTGTTTTTCTTAGTATAATGATCTCTAGTTGTATTCATTTTTCAGGAAATGAGAGCGCTTTATTTTTTATTGTGACTGAATTAAATGTGTATGCACCACATTTTGTTATCCAGTCATCTGTTGAAGGACACCTAGTCTCTGTCTTGACCACTGCGAACAGTACAGAAGTAAACATGGATGTGCAGGTGTCTCTGTGGCAAAGATGTAGACTGTTTTTAGTTAAGTTTCAGAAGTGATACAGTTCATTCATATTATCCAGGATTATTGAATTCAGAAAGCTGTAAGAAATGAAGCAAGGCCCTCATTATGATAGCATTCTGCTATACTTGGTTAAAGCTGTAAAAAAGTACCAGCCACCAAGAAAAATGCACATTCAAAGACCATGTTCTGATATGCAGTTCTCCCTCCCTCCTTCCCTCCCTTCCTCCCTTTTCCCCCATCCCCGTCTTTTGGATTAATGATTATTTTATTTATTTTATTTTATGTGTATGGCTATCTTGGCTGCATGCATGTATATACGTCTTATGCATGCCTGTTGCCTGTGGACTTCAGAATAGGATGCAGAATCTCCTAAAACTGAGTGCTGGGAACCGAATCTGGGTTCTTAGTACAAGCAACCAATGTCCTTAATTCCTGAGACATCTTTCCAATTCCCTCTTTTAGCTTTTTCAAAAACCATGAAGCTCAGGATGGCCTTAAACTTAATACCCCCTATATCGGCTTCCTGAGTCATGAAATTATAGGTGTACATTACTATGCCCACCTCCGATAATGATTTTTTTTAAGTTTCCACTATGTAATTGCAGCTGGCCTGAAACGTGCTGTGTAGATCAGGGTGATTTCAAATTCACAGATATCTGTCTATCTCTGCTTTCCAAATCCTGGGATTAATACAATCTGCCACAAGGCCAGCCTGATTTGAATCTTGAAAGGCCCCCAATAATTTAGAAAAGAAACCTAATTGATTGGCATTTGGAGACACTAAAACAAGGATAGGAACATGTTCTCTGAACATGGATACTCTTGCACACAATTGGGGTTGTTTGTGTTTGTTTGTTTGTTTTTGTTTTTTGTTCTTTGATTTTTTTTTTTAGATTCAAAATTTGCTCTATGTCTACCTCAGGGAAGAGAGTGATTTTTCTGCAAAATCTTGATTCATATTTCCCAGGAATTTTGCCTGAGAAGTCAATTACAAGGATATTAGGCCAGGTATGTCCCTGACTTAAGTGGTGGCCAAAGGATTAGCTAGCTGGCTGTAGAAAAGATTCTGCAAGGACGTAAACACATCAGTCAGCTGGTTCACAGTCCGGCTTTATCTACTTGTGCGCTGATTTACCTCATCAATCAATGTCACATTGTGGAACACATCTTAGATTTATAACACATGTGTGATTGTGTCTGGCACAGCTAGGAAACCATCAGGGGGCTGTTATCATGAATTAAACTCCAGACTTACTTCGAGTTTTATTCATTTTCTCACAGAAATCCTTGTTGCTTCATCTGCTCCCTCCCTTCTGCCTGCCTACAGTCTAGTCATCCTACCCAGCATCTTACATACAGTTTGGTCATCCTCATGTTCCTGGCTTTGAGGTTTCTTCATATTGTCCCTATTTTTCATGTTTTGAAGGTGTTGCAGAATGTTCTTTAGTTGTTTTCTTGATGCATTTCTGATGACAGTGTATTGAAGGGTTCTGAGGAGATGTGAGGTGATTTTGTCAGGGACCAAACTTAACCCGTGGTGTTATCTAATGATGACCTTGATCACCTGAGGTGACAGGGCTCTGCATTCTGAACTCACTTTCTAATTTTTCTTTCTATATTCTATTCATTGGCCTTAAGTCCCTAAGTTCATTGTGACCATTTTTGGGAGGTTAATGGTGTGTGTGTGTGTGTGTGTGTGTGTGTGTGTGTGTGTGTGTGTGTGTGTATGTTGAAGCCAAAGAACAGTCTCAGGTGTCATTTCTCAGGTGCTGTCTTCCTTGTTTTTTTGAGATCAGAAATCTTACTCATCTACACTTGGCTAAGTATGCTAGGCTGGCTGGCTAGCCAGCCCTAGGAATCTGCCTCTGCTTCTATAACACTGAGATTACAAGCACAGGTCACCATGCCTGGATTTCTGTATGGGTTCTAGGGATTTAGACTCAGATTTTCGTCGTGCTTTCAAGGCAAACACTTCACTGAATGACCACTTCCCCAACTCATGACTGTATTAGTTTTAAATTAATATAGGCAGTGCTAAGTTAGTGCCTGTAAATTATAATTTGGATATTTGAAGTTCTGAGGTAGGATTTTTAACCTCCATAAAGATTCATGAGAGAAGAAAGGCACTAAAGTCAGTAAAAAGGAGTTTGCCTTAGCTGTCACAGGTACTGACTAAGATTGTTTGTAGGCAAGAGTGAAATGTATATTTCTTATAGTTGTTGCCACACAGGGACATTGTGAAGACATTTGTTCTCTGTTCTCATGCAGCATGCATAGTATTGCTTTATGCTTCCTGATCTAATCCCTGTTGTAATGTTTCTCTCCCATTTTACAAACAAGAACACTGAGACTTATGTAATTTCCATAAACCCTTTCTTAGTGTTCCTTTACAACTAAAGCTATAACCATGTGGGTGACAGGCTACATTTGGCTAACTGCTTTGGGGGGAATGTTGACCCCATACATTTGCAGAAGCTTTCATTTGTTGTGTGACTTAAAAGTAGGAAATTTTCCAGATCTTTCCTTTCTACAAGTTGGAAGCAAAGCTGGGTGGGTCTTTTCCCAAGGGCTTCCCTTCCTTTATTCCATTTAGGTTCAGGCCTCATTTTAGTCTTCTAGGTTCTTTCAGCACAAGCCTTATCTTCAGTGTTAAATTTCCTGGTACTACTTTTCTCCTACAACCATGTAGTTTGTATTTATTTTTGTTCAACTCCTTTGTTTTCATTACTGACCTGCATTCTATTGATTATTAATAACCACGTGACAAAGTCAATATTAAGCTGTCTTGGAATCTCCTCTGCAAATGAATTAGTTCATTACTTTTCAACTTAATCTCAGTCATGTCTTAGGACATAGGCAAAAGGGAGCCACATTCTTTGCCAAAATATTGTAAGAATGGTCTCTAGCCCAGGTTCTAATATTGATCCTCTTAGAAACCTCTTAGGAGCCTCTATAGTTCCACATTGCTCTTAACACTACTGTCTTCTAAGAGTCTACTAAGATGGCTCTGAAAGCCCTGCTTATGGTGTTCATCTAATTTTCTAGTATAAAGTCCCAAAGTTTACCACATTCCTCCAAAACATCAACAATAACAACAACAACAACAACAACAACAACAACAACAACAACAAAACAGTAGCATGATCAGACCTGTGACAGCAATAGCCCATTCTCTGGTACCATCTTCTCTCTTAGTCACCTTTATATTACTGTGAGGAAAACACCAGGAGCCTAGCCTCTTGTAGAAGTAGTAGTTTATATGGGCTTGCATTTTAACACGGTTAGAGTCCATGACATCATGGTGCGGAGCATGGTAGTGGGCACAACACTGGAACAATAGCTGAGAGCTTGCATCTTGAGATACATCATGAGGAAGAGAAAGAGATTACAGTTCCCAGTGTTCCACAAGTCTTTTGAACAACATGGTAGGATATGCAAGATGATTAGATGGTGTTGGAGGCTCTCTCTCTCTCTCTCTCTCTCTCTCTCTCTGTATCAGGAGAGTTAAACAAAAAGGATTGTGTTACTGTATTTGGAGGTACGAGATGGAAGTCACATGAGAATGAGAAGAATGAAGTGCAGCATTTAGAAGTCTCCTCATAGTGGCAGGAAGGATGAAATCAGTATAGGAAATCTACCTTTTCACTGATTTTTCATTTTATTTTTTAAGAAACAGGGTTTTGTTACATAGTCGAGATTGCCTCCTTAGGATCTAGTCCAGGCTGGGTTGGAAATCATTAACGTGCCTTAGTTTTCTGAGGGTTGGAATGACAGGTATCTGATATCACACCCAAAGTCAGGGTGTGTTTCAGCACTTTTTCATTTGAGGATGCAGTTCCTGATGTTGATCATAGGGCTTACCATGTCTGTTGTGGGCATCACCTAACATTCTAGCTATCTACATGGCATTCTACAGTGCCCTGCAGATATTGAGTGATCTATGCCTTTTTGCGTTTGATACGGGTCAGAAAGCAGAGTGCAAGGCTTCATTAATTGCTCAAGGACTTAAAACTGTTTCAAAGGAAACAATGGCTCTGATCAAGTGTAGCAGAGGTTGTTGGGTATATGGTGAGGACTGTTTTACAATGACATCCTTAGCCCCAAATGGTTGTCTTCAGTTGAGTGCCAATAGCATATTCTTTGGGATAGGGCACCTCATGCCTCCCATATTTCATCCCCTCCAGGTGCTCCTAGAATAGCTCTTTAGACTCTGCTGTGATTATGCGAATGAAAAGACTCTATCTCAGCCTGACCTTCTAGCCCCAAAAGGAGATAAAAGAAAACCCTCCTCCTCTGTAGACAGGGCTAATTGCATCTTTGTACCGTGGAAATGAATGATATTTTAAGAAGTAAAATCTCACTCTCTTAGGAGCTGAACAAGTACCCTCTTAGCTTCTGCAGAAGTTTCCACAGCAACGCAAGTTGGAGTACTTCCCCCACTTCCTAACCTCCCCTAAAATCTGCTCCAACAAATTGTCTTAGAAAAAGAGCTGGCAAATGGTGTCTTTCACTGGCTGAGAATGTCATTATCTTTGATCTGTGTAAAAGCAGCTCCCAAATGAGATGCAAACTGAGTTGCTTTTAAGAAATCAAGTCGTGGGAAGAATAAAAGCTATCAAACTGGAGTTCTCATCCAGCCAAATGGGATTCAGAACTAAAAATAAAAGCCTCTTTTCTTCTGTGGGGAAGAAATGAAACCCAGCCCTGACTGACCCTAGAGGCTACAGTGCCAAGCCAAGCATCACTGAACCCTGTGCTTCCGACCATCTTTGGCTCTATTGTGAAAAAAAAAAAACATATTTGTCTTAGTTACTTCTTTTGTTGCTGCAATCAAATACCTGACAAAAGCTACTTAAGGAAAGAACAATTTATTTTGTCTCAAGGCTCCAGGGTGCCAGTATGGTGGGAAGTCATAGTGGCAGGGATTTGAGGTGGCTGCAGATTGGCTGGTACCTAGCTCACATCTTTTTCATGGAGTTCATAGCCTCAAACCATAGAATGGTGCTACCCACCTTTAGGGAGGGTCTTCCCACTTCAGTTAATCTAACCTAAGTAATTGTTCACAGATAAACACAGATGTTCATTTCCATAGTGACCCTTGATCTTGTCAGATTGACAGTCAGTCATTGGCTTGAGTTTGTGCTCGCCTTTTAGGAGGCAAGTTTTGAATGTCAATGAGCTGAGTTTTGAATCTGTTGTTATCTGCCATGACTCACTCAGATAGAAGTGTAGTGTATGTGGTGAAGAACTGACAAGATCTTGGGACTTTACTTTCACTTTTTAAAAAATATTTATTTGTTACTTTTAATTATGTGTCTACATATGCATATGTGAGTATAGGTGTCCTTGGTGGTCAGAGTCATTTTCTCTACTGGAGCTATGGTTAGAGACATTCATGAGCCTCTGGCATGGGTTCTAGGAACGAAACTCCGGTCTTCTGGAAGAACAGTGATTGCTTTTAATTGCTAAACCATTTCATCAACCCTGAAGATTTAATATTTAGTTATCCCAGACCTTGATGTCACTGATAAACAGCATGAGCCAAGTGAAGCTGGTGAGCCCACTGACTAGAGAAGATCAGGGGTCTCCTGACTCCCACAGTTTGTTTTGCACTGTCAGAATCCTGGATATTTCTGTAGACGGCATTGCTATGTTTACTTGCCTTTGTGGGCAAGACACACTTGGTCTGAAATTCTTCTTTGAGTACCTAAAGCTTACACACACACACACACACACACACACACACACACACACACACACACACATCTGAGGTGGAGACCAGAAGCACAAAGGGTCATGACCTGTTCTTTAGATGCATTCTATCTTGCCTCCACATGACAGGGAAGGGTCCAAAGCAGTGGTGATTGTTTTAGGATTACTATGCTGTGATAAAACCCCATGACTAAAAGCAACTTGGGGAGGAAAGGGTTTATCTCTTCTTATACTTCTCAGACCTTTGCTGAGAGAAGTCAAGGCAGGAAATCAAGTAGGAACCTGGAGGCAGAAACCATGGAGGAGTGCTGCTTACTGAATTGCTCCTCCTGGATTACTAAGCCTGCTTTCTCATACAATTTAGGACCACCTTTTCAGAATTGGCACTTGGTCTGAGTGTGAGTCTGGCCCTCCCACATCAAGCACTAATCAAGGAAATGCCTGATGAACTTGTTTATAACCCAGTCGTATGGAGGCATTTTCTCAGTTGAGATTTTTCTCTTTACAAATGACTCTAGACTCTAGCTTGTGTGATGTTGACATAAAACTAGCCATGACTGTGCCCATGCATTTACAACAGCTTCTGAAGCACCCCTCACAAGGACTCACGGCAAAATATCCCTCCCACACACCTTAGTTTCTTCCTCAGTTGCTATGATAAAATACTCTGACAAAAACAACTTAAGGGAGAAGTTTTTTCCCCCTTGATATGTAGTTCCAGGGTCCAATTCACCATGGTGGGAAAGTCAAAGTAGAAGGAGCTTGAAGCAACTGGTCACATTACACCTACAGTCAGACAATCAAGAAACAGAGTGATGCATGCTAATGCTCTTTCTGTCTTGTACTGTCCTGGAACTCTTACTATTGTTCTGCTCACAATTAAGATGGTCTTCTAGGTCAACTAGCACAAGCAAGATATACCTCCACAGACATTTCCAGAGACCCAGGTGATTCTAGATCTTATCAAGTTCATATCTGAGGTTAACCATCAGCCCTACCCCCAGAGTAATGAAATTAATTTTTACCTTCCATTCTAGTAATTTTTATGGTTTTCTGGCTTAGGTATAGTCCATGCTGTTACAAGGAAAAGGTTGTCTCTTGAAGGATAAGAGAAAATTGTGCCCTGGTTGTGGTAGACCCAAGCTAATTTGCATGCCTGGTTTGACCTTTACTGCCATCTGCTGGAGTGTCTGAGAGGAACTTTGTGTATCCTTTAGAGTTGTTCCCTGTGCTCTTTGGCCCTCTGGCATTCCTTCATATCCAATGTCTCGTACCTCAACTACAGTCTCCTCGCCAAGCTCCAAGTCTCTTGATAACCTCTCATCATTATAACATTTCTCCCTTCCCTTGCATCCGTCCAAACCCTCCCACATACCTTTCCTTTCTCTCTTTTAAATTCGTGACATTTTTAAATTAATTGTTCTTAAAATTAATGCACGATCAGAAAAGTACATGGTCATCCATGGATAGCATGCTTTACATGAGACCTTGTCTAAACAAGAGTACATTCGGGGCTGGGGATTTAGCTCAGTGGTAGAGCGCTTACCTAGGAAGCGCAAGGCCCTGGGTTCGGTCCCCAGCTCCGAAAAAAAGAACCAAAAAAAAAAAAAAAAAGAGTACATTCAATACATACTTAATATTTTTAGCGATGGTATGTAGTTTCATGTTAAGGATGGCTTTTAATTAACTGCTGCTTTATTTACTGCCATGTAAATAATTTCTAATTTTAACAAGTATATCTAAAGAAGTTTAAAAGACTATTTAATTTACTAAATGACTATCTTAGCAGAACTTGAAAATGATACCTCTTTCATTAGCTTTGATACTGTTCCAGTTTTAGAAGTTGCTGACAAAGTCTAAGAGCCCTATGATGAGCATGGGTGTCTGAACTTGGTGATGTGGTTCCAACTGCAGTCAGCTTCACTTTGGAGAGATAGGTTGAGTAGGTCATAACTGTACATGCATTTTTGACAATTTATGCATAATGTAGCCAAGGTGAAAAGAAAATGGGCAATGGTTTTGAGTACTTGAATTGCTCACTCATACCATGTGTACTTAGGCTCCTCGTGGCTTCAAAGGATGGGGTTATTTAAGCCTATGAATGCCACTGGGGTAGTTGGGAATATAATATTTCTCCCTGATTGTCGTGCATTTCTAAGTATTTGAGTATTGCTTGGGTTGTTAAGAAGAAAAGAGTTGGGTCCTCCTGGCCTCTTTGAGACAGCTCTGTTGTGAGAAAGTGAATTCTTACTTCATAATAAGACTACCAGAGAATCAGAGTAATGGAAGTGACATGGATTTGCATTTGTTTCTGCAGAAGTCTGGATTTAGCCTGGACAAAAGCAAAGCAAAGTGAGCAAGCAAGCAAACAAAACAAAAACCAAAAACAGCAAAAAGAAGTCTGTCACACTCATTTAGTGCAAAATAGTTTTGATATTTCTAATGGCATGCCCCTGCCTCCCTTTCCTTTCTTATTGGATGAGTCCTTTGTGAAAGTGCTGTTTTCCTTGTGCCTGTAACTTTTTAATCCTAGGATGAACTGAGAGTGTCTAGACAAGCAGGTGCCAGCTGCCACCCAGGGAAGACAAGGGCCAAGTGCCTCCTGTTTTTCTAATTCTTTTATGAGTTCTATGTGTACCTTATACTGAAAATGGACCAGTCAGTGATTTATTGCTTATACCAAGGAGCAAATAATACACTGGGCAGCTCCTAATACAAAGAATTCTGCATTATGTACATGCACATCCATGTTGGTGATGATCTATTCACAATAGCCAGGAAATGGAAACAGCTCAGATGCCCATCAACAAAAGAACGGATAATGAAAATTTGGTACCCATAACACAGTGAAATTTTACTCATCTCTGTCAGAGGACAATGGGATTGGAAAGAATTGAGTTAGTGTGGTGACTCAGACTGAGTCCTGGCTCTCTCTGAAGCTGGAGGGGTCGCCTTGATCTTGTTGGGGCTGCACTTGGGATCAAGGCTACTAGTTGAAACAGCAGTCATGTCGGGCCTCACAGTGCCACACACCCACTCAGCCAATGCTGAGTACTAATTTGCCAACCCCAGCTGCCAAAGTGAGTAGCGCTTCAGAGAAGGCCTCCTGCCAGAAGAGATCCTGACCCCCACCCTCTACCATAGCTACTATGTTTGGCTGCAGGCTGCCAGAGTTGGAAAAGGCTGCAAGGCAGGGGCCTTAGAGCCCAGGCTCAGTGAAGGCAAGTTCTAGGTATTTCCAGATGTGAGCCACTTTACCCTGGATGAGGTGTCTGCCCAACACCCCTAGCATCTGGACCACCACAGCTCCATGTCCCAAGAGTTCTTTTGCACCTATGTCTTGCCTGCAGATGTGGATCCTTGGCGGGGTCCATGATGGCATTCTTTTTAAAAAAGATTTATTTATTATATGTACAGCATTCCATCTGCATGTACATCTGCAGGACAGAAGAGGGATGGCATTCTTAACTTGGAGGCACCATGGGGTGGCCAGCATTTGGACATGGGAGTCACCTCCTGTCTTAGGGTTTCTATTCCTGCACAAAACATCATGACCAAAAAGCAAGTTGTGGAGGAAAGGGTATATTCACCTTACACATTCACATTGATGTTCATTACCAAAGGAAGTCAGGACTGGAATTCACACAAATCAGGAAGCAAGATCTGATGCAGAGGCCATGGAAGGCTGTTACTTACTGGCTTGCTTCCCCTGGTTTGATCAGCTTGTTCTCTTATAGAAACCAAGACTACCAGCTCAGGGATGCCACCACCCACAATGGACTGGCACCACCCACAATGGTCTGGGTCCTTCCTGCTTGATCACTAGTTGGGAAAATGCCTTACAGCTGGGTCTCATGGAAGCATTTCATCAACTGAGGCTCCTTTCTCTGTGATAATTCCAGCTTGTGTCAAGTTGACATACAAAACCAGCCAGTACACCTCCTGATGCTGAGGAAGAGAAAGAGATAGGCAGAGTTGAGCCCTGACTGGCAGCGATAGATCCAGCACCCAGTGAATTCCATCTACCTTCCATGGTGATTCCAGAAATCCACCACACCCCAGAGGGAGCAGCATCGCTGGGAGATGGGATAGGTGGATGATCCACAGTGTATGGTTTAGTCCCTTGATGAAACATAGTCTTCAATTTAATTCTGGGTGGGGCTGAATAGAGCAAAACCTGGGGATGTGTGTGGTTACTCAGTCTCAGAGAGGCAAGCATCACATGTTTTGTCTCATATGTGAGTTCTAACTTTTAATGCTTCTGTGTATATAAATAAAGAGTTGTGAGAGTGGGCATAGAATAAAAAACTAGACAGGAAACCACTAAAGGGGAATACAAGGTATTGAAAAAGGAGAGGAGAACAATAGGTCCCATGAAACATGAAAATAGAGAGGACGATACTGAGGGAGAAAGACTGAAGGGAGGGGGAAGAAGCTAGGGAGAGAACCTACAAAAATACATTTTAATTGAAAAATGTCATAATGAAACATAATTCTTTCTAAACAAATTAGGACAAAAATAGACCACAGTGATTTATTTATTAGTTCCCAAATTCCAGTACTCTTCAGGCTGGTCAACCCTCACCCTTCCCATAGAAAGATCAAAGGTGGGTAAATCAAGACAGAATGGAATGCCTTTAATTATTGTATTTAAAAATTTTAGATTTTTATTTTTACTTGTATGTGTGTCCTGTGAGTGTATGTCTTGTATGCAGGCACTCTTGGAAACCATAGTTTCTCTGAATTCAGAGTTACAGATGATTATGAACTGCTTGATGTGGGTGCTGGAAATCAAACTCAGGTCCTCTGGAAGCAGCAGGTGCTCTTAACTGATAAGTCATCTCTCTCACCCCAAATATTATTTTTTTTTCTTTTCTTTTTTTGGAGCTGGGGACGGAACCCAGGGCCTTGGGCTTGCTAGGCAAGTGCTCTACCACTGAGCTAAATCCCCAACCCCCAAATATTATTTTTGAAAGGTAACTACTGTGTCTTTCTTCCTCTATGGGTGTGGGTATGTATGCATGCATATGTGTTTGTGGATACAAATGTGCATGTATGCGCGTGTGCGCTAGAGCATAGAGCATAGAAAGTAGAGGTTAATGCCAAGTACGTTCCTTAAGTATACTCTGCTTTTTTTGTGGGAGGAAGAACAGAGTTCTTTTATTGAACCTGGGGTTGGTAGTAGACTAGCAAATCCAGGAGCTCCTCACACTTCTACCCCACCAGTGCTGGGATTATAGGCATATGCCACCATACCCAGATTTTTTTGTTGGTTCTAGGATAGAACTCAGTTCCTTATGCTTGCATGTCAAGTACTTTACTAAGCCATATTCCTAGACCCACATCTTACTTTCTAATCATGTACATGTAAAATTTTAAGGAACTATTTTTCATAAACCCTTCCTTTGTAGGGAGCGAGATTGCACACCTAGGTCACTGTAGAGCCTGCACATTCAGCCCATAGGATACAGAAGGAACACCTTTGCATACTGGCTCACTGGTTGCCAGCAGATGTTGCCAGTAAACTACACTTGCCTTCTCCTCATATGGCATCTTGACTTTCTTTCCTTTGTGCTTCTTTTTGATAGGCTACACTTTCAATTTTCACATATTGGTTTTTCAAGAAGATTTTCGTTTTATGATGATGGGGGTCTAATTTATGTCTTGGGTTATGCTAGGCCATGAGCTTTGTACCTTCATAGATCTGATATTGTTAAATTTCACATACATTTTCAAACTACATCAGTGCTCCTAAATTTCTTCCCTGCTTCCTTACTTTTGCTCTCCCTGGCTCTTTTCTCTCCTCTTATCCTTTACTTTTCATTACATATATTCATTGTAATGAATACAACATTTTCAAAAAAGTATGTGTTGTATATTGGACATATTTTCTCTCCTCTTTCTCACTCTATGTGTTTGTCTTACCACGTTTTTCCAAGATAGGGTGTCATAGGGTGGTGGTGGTGGTGGTGGTGGTGGTGGTGGTGGTGGTGGTAGTGGTGGTGTAATGGTCTCCTGTCTCTGCTTTCCATGCACTGGGATTAGAGATAGTTATTCATGCCCATTGGATATTTGTGTGGATGCTTGGGATCCAGTCGTCATGCTTGTATAGCAATCACTTTACTTGCTGAGCTGTCTCTCAATTCGTAAAGGACTTTTTATATAGCTTGCATGCATGTTGGCCATAGAGTATCCAGTCTGAATGCAGAGGTACTCGTTGTGTTCGTTTAGTGCTATTCCAGAAGATTCATTTGAAGTCCTGTTCTGGTATGATTTTCTATTATATTGCAATCTTCTCTTTTCTTGTATAAAATTGAATGAAGAAGAAATAAAAGGAAATTGTAATGCTGTGTGAAACAGTTCACATAAATATAACATGACTGCAATAAAAATGAAAGCAGTTAGTTCTAGTGACGTAAAATGTAGTGAAACATTAGTCCCCCATACAATCTATGTCAGCTCAATACAGGTAGTATTGGGTGGGTTATCAAATAGGAAGGAAAGGAAATCCCACAAGAATATCTAACAGATGGTTTGTATGTTGCTACAGCCCATATTTAAAGGCCAGTGTGAAGCTCAGTATTTTATGTGTTTGTTTCTATAAAAAATAGAAGTCACATGGGGTATGATATTATACACCTGGAATTGTAACATTTGGGAGGGTGAGGCAGGAAGATTGCAAATTTTAGGTCAGCTTGGGTTACATAAGGAGCCCCTATGTAACAGGAAACCCTATCTCAAATAACAAATAAAAAAGCAACCCCAGAGCCAAGTCAGACAAACCAAACCAGTCTCTTTTAACACACTGGGACAATCTGTTGCTTAATTGTTCATTTCTGTCACACCAACCTTTGACATACTTTATTGGGACAGTGGATATGAAAATATTTGGTAGCTTATAGTGCTCAGTTCAGATGCCGTAATTCCTGTAGGTTAAAGGTCATTGTAACATATAAAGCAAGACAGAATGATGAAGAAATAGTATATCTACTTTGATTCCCAAGTGTTCTTTTTTCCTTTTTAAAAACTCTTCCTCAGTTTGGAATGGATACAGAAAATGTGGTACATCTACACAATGGAATACTACTCAGCTATCAAAAACAATGACTTTATGAAATTCATAGGCAAATGGATGGAACTGGAAAATATTATCCTGAGTGAGGTAACCCAATCACAGAAAAACACACTTGATATGCACTCATTGATAGGTGAATATCAATTCACTCAAATTACCCTAGATGCACAGAACACATGAAATTCAAGAAGGATGACCAAAGTGTAGATGCTACACTCCTTCTTTAAAAGGGGAACTAGAATGCCCTTGGGAGGGGATAGGGAGGCAAAGTTTAGAACAGAGACTGAAGGAATGCCCATTCAGAGCCTGCCCCACAAGTGGCCCATACATATACAGCCACCAAACTAGATAAGATGGATGAAGCAAAGAAGTGCAAGCTGATAGGAACCCGATGTAGATTTCTCCTGAGAGACACCGCCGGAATATGACAAATACATAGGCGAATGCCAGCAGCAAACCACTGAACTGAGAACAGGACCCCCGTTGAAGGAATCAGAGAAAGGACTGAAAGATCTGAAGGGGCTCGAGACCCCATATGAACAACAATGCCAACCAACCAGAGCTTCCAGGGACTAAGACAGTACCCAAAGAGTATACATGGATTGACCCTGGAACTGCATACGTAGCAATGAATAGCCTAGTAAGGGCACCAGTGGAAGGGGAAGCCCTTGTTCCTGCCAAGACTGAAACCCCAGTGAACAGGATTCTTGGGGGGAGGGCGGTAATCGGGGGAGGATTGGGAGGGGAACACCCATATAGAATGGGAGGGGGAAGGGTTAGGGGAATGTTGGCCTGGAAACCGAGAAAGGGAATAACAATTGTAATGTAAATGAGAAATCCCCAATTTAATAAAGAGGAAAAAAAAAACCTCTTCCTCAGTTTGAGATATTAATGGTTATTTAATGCAGCAGTTCTCAACCTGTTGGTCTCAACTCCTTTGGGATCAAATGACCCTTTCACAGGGTTGCATATCAGATATCCTGCATATCATATATTTACATTATGATTCATAGCAGGAGCAAAATTACTTGAAATAGAAAAAATAACTTTCTGGTTAGGGATTGCTACATGAGGAACTGTATTAAAGGGTCATAGTATTATAAAGGTTGGGAACCACTGGTTTAATGGAACTGAATGTCTTAATATTATACCAGTGAGGACAATTGCATATAATTAATCTTGCAACACATATTATACCTTTATTTCACCTATTGAAAATTTGACAGTATTTATACATATACAACTTGATGTTAAAATGAAAGAACCAAAACACACAATTGCTATTTCCCTGCCTACCCACTTTTTTCATTTTTCATGTTTCATATCACTGTCTTTTGAAACTGACTATGATGTTTATTTAAAGAGCTTCCTTAAATTCTTTTGGGCAATAAGAGTGAGAGTGTGGTGAGGAGTCTGGAAGTTGTTTTTAAAACTGAGGCTGTGGACTGTGAACTCTAATCTAAACATACATTCCTTTTTGGCATGTTAGAATTTCCTATCAGTTCATCGGATTAAACAAAAACTGTTTAGTTTTTTGTGTTTGCATACTGTATATGTGTGTATGTGTTCACATCTGTGTTTGGCATGCGTATATGGATGCATGTTTCTATGAGTGATCGTGTGTGTCTGTATGTGTGTGTGTAGCACATAGAAGTTGATACTTTGTGTCTTTTTAAGTTATTCTTCTTAACTTAAAAATTATTAAGATGTTCTTTTTATACAGTGTAAATTAATCATAGTCTCCCCCTTCCCCAATTACTTTTAGATCCCTACTTGTACAACCTCATGACTTCATATTCTCTTTACCCCTTCCACTCCCCTAAAAAACCTAGTACAGAGCCCCAAAATAAAAACAGACAAACTTAAAAAAAGAACAGCGATAATATAAACAATTACCAAAAACAAATCAAATAGCACATATGTAAAACACAAGGAATCTTGCAGTCTTTCCGTCTCCTATTCCACACAGATCCCAGCATCTTGAGGGGAGGAGTTTGATGATGACACCCCATTTAGGGCTGAGTGCTTCAAAGTCTCTCACTCTCTGCACATTTTCCAGTTGTGGGTCTCTGGGTTAATTTCCACCTCCTGCAAGAAGACCTTTCTCTGATGAGGACTGAGTCATTCTCTGATATGAGTCTCAACCTAGTGTGTCATCTGTGGGTTTCTGGTAGAGAATGCTTTTGTGCATTGGCGGTAGTCACAATAGAATGGAAAGGAGTTAGAATGAAAGGTCAGGAAGAACTAGTGACACTCTGGGTCTTTTACCATGAGTCTGACTCCTTAAGCAAGCCATCTAAAAATTTTAAAACGTATTTTTTTTTTCCAGAGCTGAGGACCGAACTCAGGGCCTTGCGCTTGCTAGGCAAGCGCTCTACCACTGAGCTAAGTCCCCAACCCTTAAAAACATATTTTTTAGTTTCTGAATTTAAAATATAATTTTCCCCATTTCCTTTCCTCCTTCTAGACCCTCCCATTCAACCCCTTTTGCTCTCTTTCAAATCCATACACCCTTTAAAAATGTGTTTTTTTACAGACACACATTTCTAAATATATAAATAAAATTTGCTCATATTATACAATACTACTTGTTGTATCTGATTTCAGGCTGGGCCATTTGGGGGATGGGAGGAGACTCTTACCTATGAAAGACCATTTCTCCTACTCTCCGCATTCCTCAGTTGCATGGTTAGGGAGCCAGGAGATTTGCACCTTTCATGTTAGCATGTCTATTAGTGTTGTCTTTGGACTTAAGGCCTACTCGGCAAGAAGGAAATCATAACTAGTACTGGAAATGGAGATAATTACCCAGGGCTAGTGAAGTCATTAATCTTCAAGATGAACCTCCACCCACCATTTTACTAAATCAGCATAAGCCTAGCAGCAACTGAAATATTTGTACTTATAAACACACAGATAAGGAAACCACTCATCAAGAAACTTCTTTTTGCAATAGTCAGAGACCATTACAGAAAACCACAACCAATCAAAATGCAGTTATGATTCCCAGTTCCAAAGATATATATTATAAAACAACTCCCACACCTAAGGCTCAGAAACATTGCTAAATAGGGGATGGAAAGATTTTAAGAGCCAGAGGATCAGAGAGTTTGAAATGAGACTGTCTCCTAGTAATGTCAGAAGCTGTGCTCATGACGTCTTGTCTACTTTAGTTTTGAGATAATAATTACAACATTTCCCTCTTATCTTTCCTCCCTCCAAATCTTCTCATATGAACTTTTATAGTCATGGTTTCTTTTTTGTTAATTGTTATTACATGCATTTATATGTGTATATGTGTTATTCCTAAACATAAGCCGCCCAGCCTTGTTTAAGGTTTACTCGTATGTATATTTTCAGGACCAAACATTTGCTACTAGGTAACCAATTGGTGTGCTCTTCCCTGGGAAAGAATATTTCTCCCATTCTCAGAATTCCTTAGTTGCTTATAGTTATCTGTGCAGGATTGAGGCCTCATGGGCAGAAACAAGCAATTCAGTCATGTCTTTTAGATTTTCCAGTTTAGTGGAGTTTTGATTTTTAAAACATTTCCTTATAACATTCTGGATTTCTTTTATTTCCATTGCAGTGTTACCCTGTGCTTTTCTGATTCTGTTCATTTGGGTCCTCTCTTTATTTCCTTTGGTTAATTGGGTCAAACGTCTATCAATCTTGTTTATCTTCTCAGATCTATTGATTCTTTGTATGTTTTCTTTGTTCTATTTTATTGATCCATGCTCTAAGTTTTATTATTTATTGCTATTGACTGTGTTTGCACTTTGTCCTTGTTTTTCCAGCTTTTTGAGTTGCATCATTAAGCCATTTATTTGTGCTCTTTCTGATTTTAATGTAATCCCTTAGAGATGTAAATTTCCTTGATAGGACTGCTATCAGTGTGTCCTACAGAATTTATTGATTTTTCAATTTCATTTAGTTCCAGGAAGTTTTTTATTTCTTTTTTTTAATTTCTTCTTTGATCCATTCATCCTTTAGTAATGAGCTGTTTAATCTTCATGAGTTTTTGTTTTTACTAGCTAGGATACAAGAACTTTTTTCAATCTTTTTGAATTTGTGAAGATTTGTTTTGTGACTCAGAATGTAGTCTACTTTAGAAAAGCCTCTATATACTGCTGAGTAGAACGTATATTCTTCAGTGTTTGGGTAGAATGTTCTATAGATATCTGTTAAGTCCATTGATGTTTGATGTAATTTATTCTGATACTTCTTTGTTTTTTGTCTAGATGAACTGTGGACTTGAGAAACTGGTGTATTGAAATCACCTACCATTAATCTATTGATGTTAACCTATATCTTTAAGTTCAGTAGTAGATTTTTTAAAAAATAAAATGGCATGTGCCAGTGTTTCTTGAAGCATATATGCTTAGGATAATTTGATTAACTGTTTTGCTCATTAAATTGAAGTATCTCTTTTTTATTTCTTCAGCTTAGTTTTAGTTTGAAGTCTATTTTGTCATATATTAAGATAGTGATGTCTGCTAACCTCCTGGTCCCATTTGATTGGGGCAACATTGTCCATCCTTTTACTCTAAGGCAGTGCCTATCTTTAAAACTAAGATGTATTTCTTATAGACAACATGTGGCTAGATTTTGTTTGTTTGTTTGTTTGTTTGTTTCTTTCTTTCTTTCTTTCCTTCTTCAGTCAGCCTATCTTTTGATAGGAAAATTGAGGCCATTGATATTTAAAGTTACAACTGAAATACATGTATTAATTGTTGTCATTGTGTTGATTTTTTTGTGTTGTTGCTTGTGTTCTCAGTGGTTTAATTGTGCTTTAATAATTATGACACTGTATTTTTTCCCACAGTTTATTTGCTGTGTTCATTTCTCTCTGCTGTTCAAAATAATGCTTCCTGTATTTTCTGTATGTTTCGTTTGTTGGATGTATATATTTTTATATTGTATATGTCATGGAAAAATTTTCTTTCACCTTCAATCATGTCATACATTTTTGCTGGGTACATTAGTCCTGGTTGCTGCAGTCTTTTAGGACTGGGAATGCATTGCTCCAGGGCCTTCTTATAGCAGTTAGAAGTTTCCATTGAGAAATCAGTTATTCTGATGGGTTTACCTTTATATGTGACTTGTGTTTTTTCTCTTGAAACTTTTTTGGACAGTTTATGTGTTTTATTTATTTGCTCAATCATCTGTCAGACATTACTTTTCTCATACAATATATTTTGACCATGTTTTCTACTCTCCTAACTTCTCCCAGGTCCTCTTCATTTCCCTACCCACCCAACTTAATATTTTCTCTCTCCTAAAAATTAAAACAAACAATACCAGTAAGACAAAAGAACCCAAAACAAATAAACAAGCATAAAAACCCCAGACAAAACAGAACCAAAAGGTTCACAAAGGAAAACCATAAACTAACCAAGAAACAAACATCATTGTGAAAAAGCTTCCTCTGAGATTAAAACATTCCATCCCGTGGGGAAGCTCCTTAAGCAGTAAACAATTTAAGAAAGCTTCAGGCAATCCCTGAAATTGACCAAATTTGCTACTCCTTCCCTGCCTAAAAGAAAAGTGAGAGCCCTTCAGGCTAATCAAAGCCTAGCTGCAAAGCAGACTCTCAGAAAAGTAAAGGTGCACTTGAGAGGTGCCCAGATATCTGGAGGAGGTTGAGATCATAGACGAAAACTTAACCAAACTAAGTGGAGAACAGCAAACAGAAAAGGAAAACCCCAGGGCATACCATAGTTAAAACACCAAGTATACAGAACAATGTAAGTGTTTTGAAAGCTGCAAGAGGTTTGTGTTTTCTTGGGCTTCACTTAGGTGTTTATTGTGCTTAAGCTGCTTTTCCTTGATTTCACTGAAATGTTTCTTCTATGAACTATGAATTCTTTGTTGAAGTTTATTTCTTTTTAAATTCTGTATCTTGGTTTTTAACTATGAAATTCTCATTGGCAATCATTTCTATAGTACTGGTTTTAGAGAGAAAATAGGGCTTGATCTTTAATATTGTTGGTATTTTTTGCAATGAGAACTAGGCATTGTAGAATTGTTATTTCTGAGTTTGTTTTAGACGAAGTGATTTGTGACAGAAGAGAGAATGTGGGGACAGGTTGGGCCCTAGAGGTTGGAAATGACTTGGGTGGAATGAAATCAGGTGGACTGAAGGAACTGAGGATTTGCTTCCTGGTCCAAGCCTGAAGTGTGGGGGTAGATCTGGCTAGGTGGAAAGTTTGGATATGGCATGGGAGAGTCCTTTGGATTGGGGTTAGGGAAGGGAGGTATTGGTCAAAGCCTAGAGCTCCATTTCAGTGCATACATGGGAGGCCAGGTTAGATCTGACAGGTTATGGAAAAGAGTAAGATAGGGTGTTCAGGGAGATAGATACACAGGTCTAGACTCAGGAGAAAGAATTCTGAATAAGGAGTCAGGGTGGTTAAAAGAGGGAGCTGTATGTGATTTTACTATAATTTTTACAGCATGCTTTCTCACTGAACCTGAAGTTCACTGATTAGTCAGACTGGTTGTTCAGAAAGTGTCAGGGATTTTCTTGTCTCCACCTCCTTGGTGCTCGGATTATGCCAAATACTTTACTGGCCAAGCCATTGCTCAGGGCCCATTTAATTTCATTGTCTCCAAATTTTCTCAACAGAGACACTGGACTAGTAATACGATATACATTTTAAGCACCGTTGAAGCATCCTATCATCTTCAGATTTTTCTGCTTGTCAGGTAAATTACATGGAAGTTGCCATTTTTCTGCCAGGGAGATTCTTTCTCATGGGACATTCTGTTCAAGTTCACAGATAAATCTAGGCACATTCTAAAACAGCTTCTCAGAATATGTGACCATGGTCGATGCTTAAACTGTCCAGAAGAAAACAGTATTAAATACTTTAGGGCCAACTCAACCATTGACTGTTCTATATGCACAGTCATGGAGGGAATAAGCTCCTGACTGTTCCTGTTTTCTCATTATGGAAATGTAATATAGTGTCCAATTTGCAGTTTTCATGGTAACAGATTTAAAAAAAATAAATGCCTTTGCTCTTTGGAGCTGATAGTGCTGATAAATTAGTCATGAGATTGATATTGCATGATAAGAATTCCCTTTGCTTTCCTCCATCCTGAATGTTATTGGCAGGGAAATAATTCTCACCCAAGCTCCCAAGTTCTATACATTATAACTGAAGGGTCTTGAGCTGCCTCTAGGTGCCCTTCACATGTGCATGGAGGATACATGCTCTCTAAAACCTGTCCTTCTTGTTCTGCTGATCAAATAGCATGAATCAGTGGTTCTCAACCTGTGAGCTGTGACCCATTTGGAGTCGCATATCAGATATCCTGTACCTATGACCCTAATGCTGGGGACACAGTGACAGGCAGATCTTTGGGGGCTTACTGGGCAGTTAATCTAGCTCACTTGGTGAGCCCCAAGGCAGTGAGAAACCTTGACACACACACACACACACACACACACACACACACACACACAGAGAGAGAGAGAGAGAGAGAGAGAGAGAGAGAGAGAGAGGGAGAGAGAGAGAGAGAGAAAAAGAGAGAGAGAGGAGAGAGAGGAGAGAGAGAGAGAGAGAGAGAGAGAGAGAGAGAGAGAGAGAGAGAGAGAGAGAGAGAGAGAAGGTATGAGAAGCCTGGCCAACTTAGTAACCAGTAACCAAGGCAGGTCAACATTCTACATTTTGTAGGCTCAATAATGCTTCACAGGCAATGAAGAATAATCCTACTTAAGAATATTATCTTAGTGTTAGGCACAATATGCTGCAGTGTAGCAGGAAGCTCAGCACTAGTCATTTTTCTTCCTGAAAAAGAAGGAGCAATAATTTTAGTTTCCAAAGAGCTTTAGGCTAGTCATTGATAATGTCTTGGGACTGCAAGGAGTTGCTCAAGTGAAAATGAGGCCATGGCGCCTTGCTTGATTTTTCCGAGTTTGATGTATCAGGGTGGTAGTCTGGGAATGAAGCTTCAAAGAGGTATGTTTAATTTTAAGTGACATTTGAAACTCTGCAGAAGTAACCTTCTCACTCCCAGGGCCAAGCTTGACACTGGACCTGGACCCCTTGCTATTGGTGAGTCTGCTAGTCTACACTGATAATTGAAAACCAGATATATTTTGCAGGGCTAAGTCCAGAAGAAACCAAAAATACAGTAAGATCTGTGTCTGGAAAACTGGAAAACCACATGCCTTTCTAGTGGTTGAATTTTATCCCCTCCTCCCTCAGAGACTACATGCCCTTTTATGTTCCATGAGAGTTAGAATGGTGCTTTATTCAGGATATGGACTCTGATATCCTGTATTGGAAGATTGTAGAAGTTCTTTAGGGAATGTGTATAGTCAAGATTTCTTCTGCATCTGTGTCCCGGGTATGTTGTCTATGAGCAGCATGCCCGGGGATGTTTAGAAATGCAACTTGATAGGCTTCCCTCACCAATCTGTCCACTGAGGAGCTCTGGGGATGGAGCCCAGCTGTGTGAGTTATAGCAAGCCCTCATGGATACTGTGGACATTTGTTCAACCTGGATTACAATTCTCTAGAACAGGGCTTCCTAAATATTTTCCACTAGTGATACCAGTTTGCTTGAGAAGTTTTCCTGCAAACTCAGGATAAAGGTCCATTAAATAGATATACAAATTAATCACTTAGTGATAATGAATCATAAAAATAATTATATACAATTCTTTGATGTAAATGAAATTTTATTATTAAGATGCAAGCAAATTTGTAAACTATTGGGAGGTTTACGCTTATTTATTTTTACACAAAGAATTAAATCTTGCTAGATTGTTTAATACTGTAGAACAGATAACATCATCACTTTTAAAAGAAATTATTGATATTTTGATTTTATAATCATCAATGCTGAGAATATTTCTCATAGACACTTAATACAAAATGGTCAAAATGGCTTTTTTTTGAGATGGGGTCTCATTTGGCTGGCCTGGTTTTTGCTATGTAGACCAGCCTGGACTCAATTCAGATTTTCACCTGCCTCTGCCTCTCACAAGCTGAGATTCAAGGTGAGTAATACCACTTCTAGCTAGCAGAAGTGGATTTAAAGCCATTTCAGATATTATTGGAAATTGTGTCATTTGGTGAAATCTTATGAAACTCAATTCAGGATCTCAAACACCAGTATTAAATCTCAAACATTTTAACATAATACAGTGTAATAAGGTAAAATTTGATACTTACATGTTGAGGAATCATGGGAGGAAAATATTAAGTTCTTTTGTTATGCAACTAAACCATCATGTTTTAATAACAGCAGAAAATTCTGTGTGTACAATAAAAACATTGCTATTCATAGCATTTAACAGTCTTAAATTTCTTCTGTTCCAGATAGAATTTTTGGCATTACATGACATGGTATGCATTCACGTGTCATGTGCACAATGCAAAATGTGCATGCTATTTGTTTAGTGCCAAGATGCAGTGAAGTTCTGTGATACAGCATAAGCAAGTACTGTCAGAAACAACTCAGATTTATTATATGTTTGACTTTTAAATTAGGTTTTGGACCTTGGGAATTCAGACACCTTTTACTGTCACCAACTTTCTTGTGATTCAGTTGCAAACCTTTTGTGAGGTTCCAACCCATATCTTGAAGTATTTGTATGACCTTGGTGGGATCTGATAACTTCCAAAGGATGTTGATACTTGACTGTTCCTCAAGTGTTCTCACTAAAATAGGTTAGAATGCAGCTCAGGTGTCAGAAGTTTAACATTTCTCACAAGGTAATGGTAATACATGAGACTATTGCAGATAGCTGTTGTGGAAATTCAACATGCCCATTAGAACAGCAGATCTCAGGTTGGAAGAGGTCTATTTTCAGGAGAACTTTGCAATGTTTGCAGACAATGAGCTTGTTAGAACTGAGGGAGAGAGAGAGAGAGAGAGAGAGAGAGAGAGAGAGAGAGAGAGAGAGAGAGAGAGAGAGAGAGAGGCAGGTCCTACCATGAGCAGTTATTGACTTCCAGATATTAGTGGTACAGGTGGAAAAGAATTTGGATGGGAGGATGAGCCAGGGATAACCTTGCTGCAAGGTCTATCACTGGCTGGAGCATCTTGCATTGGGGAGTGAAGGTAGAAAAAAACTTAGGTGTATCCTGAAGCCTTGAATAAAAATAAAGATACAATGTGTGGACCATGATGCTCAATCATGAATACTCCAACAAGCCTTCCTGAAGGGAGTGCCAAGCTGTCCAACCTCACACTCATTCTCATTTCCATGAGAATGATTAATTCCACTGGGAGTTAGATGAGAACCAATGTCAAGCTGTGTTTCACACATCTGTACAAAGAGAGATTAATCTACAGGACTATCAAGGAGTTTGTCTTCTTCTGAACCATCATGAATATATTTTGGTATATGAACACTCATGAAAGTATACAGGACAAGCAATTTCATTTGTGTCAGTAGCCTGGGAGATGGCTCAGTGGATCATGAGGACTTGAGTCCAGATCTCTAGGTCTTGTATGAAAATGGTGGGCATCTAACCTCAGGGCTTGAGGTTGTGTAGGAAGTAGTAGGCAGAAATATGTAGATTTCCTGAACTCTACCAGAGTATGGTAGAATCGATGAGAGACCATGTCTCAAAAATAATATGAAGAGCAACTGAAGAAGACACTTGATCTTGACCTCTAGCTTCTACACATGCAGATTCATGCACACCCTACATGCAATTTCATACACCCTTTTGCAAGACCAGCTTACTTCCTGTTAAATGTACATGTAAGGATAGGGGCACAGGACTCCTAAGACCACCTTCTCAGCACAAAGGTGATTTCTTTGCCCTAGAGGGGAAAATGACAGGGAATGAGAGACCAAACAAGGAGATAGAGGATGAGCGAGAAGGGGGAAAGGAACAAGTGGGTTAGGAGTATTTGTCCTGGAGGGACTAAGAACTGCCTCTGGATAGAAAGGAGACAAACATGGCCCATAGGCAAATGGTGGCTTGTAAGGGGAAAGGGGAAACTCTGTCTTAGGATGAGGTGTTGAATTTTAGTTGGGCAGATTAATGAGGTGAGCCAAAGGGTGCATTAGACTTCAGTACTCTATTGACCTTGGTAGTTGTGATGGTTTGCATTTGCTTGGCCCAGGGAGCAGCATTATTAGGAGGTGTGGCCTTGTTGGAGTAAGAGTGTCACTGTGGGTTTGGGCTTTAAGACCCTCATCATAACTGCCTGGAAGTCAGTATTCTGCTAGCAGCCTTCAGATGAAGATGTAGACCTCTCAGCTCCTCCTGCATCATGCTTGCCTGGATGCTGCCATGTTACCATCTTGATGATAATGGACTGAACCTCTGAACCTATAAGCCAGTCCCAATTAAAAGTTGTTCTTATGAGAGTTGCCTTAGTCATGGTATCTGTTCACAGTGGTAAAACCCTAACTAAGACAGAAGTCAACCCTAGAATAAACCTTAGTGGTTAGTTTTAGGAATGTAATTTCATGGTTTTTAGGAATACAGAGGGAATCTGGGAGAAGGGCAAGGCTTGTCAGAGCCATGTTTCTCAGAATAGGGCCTGCTGGAGTCCTTTAATTGCACATTCAAGAAAGTCTTTTGTGGAGCAAAAGAATCGGGCAAGTTGTTTGTGATGTGGGTAGATGAAGCTGGCAGTCCAGACCCAGAGGAAGTGAGGCCAACTGAGTTTTGGGGGAGGATTATAAAAGGCCTTTTTTATTCAGGATGCTGACTCTGCCTGAGGGTTGATATCCCTCTATTAGGGTTTTGTTGTTTAGTTTGAGACTTTAATCTCAGATAGAATATAAGTTGGGAACTGTCTCAGTGATAGAGCACTTACCTGGCATGCACAAGTTTCAGTATTGAAAAAAAATCAGCTAGAGCATGAACACTCTGGAGAACAGTGTCCTAGTTCATTCTATAGATGTTTTCTGAAAAGCTTTCTAAGTGTAGGAAAATCAATGGAGCACTAAAACACTCCTCATTACTTTAATGTGGAAGACGGATGAATGTGTGACCTGTTGGAGCATTAACAGGCATGTAGGCTTCATGTGACTGGCATTTTGAAGCTTTTCTACAGTGGTGAAGAAGATAGTCTGGAGGTTGACAAAGGAAAGACAGACGAGTCCCATGATATGTATAGTTCAACCACCTCTGAAATGTCTAATGGCAGAAGTGACATTTTCTAAATTATTATTGATGTCTTGGACATGCATTTGTGTCAACATTAGACAATGTCCTCTTGTTGCCCTTTCTTCCTGAACTATACCTAAACATTAACTTCTGGTGGTTGCTGTGGGCTTGGGTTAAGAGTTAAGTAAGGTATAAATTGCCCTAGCATAAAGTTTGTTGTGTAACTTTTATAACTTAATTCATTTGAATTAGAAATGTTGCCCATAGGCTTAGATATTTGAGCCCTTGTTTGGGGAGGCTATGAAAATATAAGGCATGAATCATTGATGAAAGGAATATGGGAAATAGAGCCATATGACTTGGCCTACTGTGTTTCATTTTTACTTTGGTCCAGTATTTTTTTCACTATGCTCCCATTCCTCTCTTTTGGAGTGGGAATGTATATTTTGTGCCATTGTACATTGGAAGAGTGTAGTTAGCATTTTGATTTTATAGGGTGTTACAGTTAAAAGTTTGCCTTGAATGTCAGAGGAAACTTTGGACCTTTGAGTTGTTTTTACACTGTGGAAGACTATGGGGACTTTTGAAGTTGGGCTAAATGCACTTTATATCATGAGGCTGTGGGCTTATGGGGACCAGGGAGTGGAATATAGTGGTTTGAATGACCAAAGTCATCCATAGGCTCAGGTATTTGAACACTTGGTCCTCACCTGGTGGTGCCGTTTGAAGTTATGGACCCTTTAGGAGGTAGAATTTCGCTAGAGGAAGTATGTCACAGAACCTTGCCACATTTTCAGTTTACACTCTACCTCAGGTTTGTGATTTAAGATCTCTTAGAACCTTGCTTGAGCTGCCTGATGCCATGCCTTCCCTGCCATATGGAAGCCAAAGTAATCTCTTCCATATGTAGCTTTTGGTCTCAGTATTTTATCACTGCAACAAAAAGAAGTGATTACATCGCCACAAAGTATATGGTCACTTCCTTTAAGATAATATTGTAAGAACATTGTGGGTGCTTCCGCCCCTTGGTGGGGCCTGGTAGATAGTGAGGGAAGCTCCATATTGCTCTGATAGTATGGGTGTCCATGTCCAATAGCATACTGAATGACACAAGTTAAGAAGATCCTTGCAAAGTAGTAAGCCTCAGATTAGGCCTGGAACGTGGTGGTGGCTGCTTGCCCAGTCAGCACAGAAGTCTCCTTGAATGCTGGTAGCCTGGCACTTCCCCATAGTGACAATGGATGAGTACCCCAGAGCTCAAGTCAATTTCCCCATTGGTCTAAAGGCTGTATAATAATGCTTGCTGCTGTGCAATAGATTAGATCTACACCTGACGTTGGTGTCTGGAGTCTTTAGTGACACTGCCTCCCTCATGCTCTCCTGGATCCTGACTTCTTCAGCACATGCTATAGATAAGTTGATCTAACAATATCACATTCAAACATAATTTCATTAGTACCATAAGTACTATAGAAAGGAGATCTGGGGACATTCACTCAGTGAGCACCATTCAAGGCTACGAATATCCATTTAACTATTTGAAAACAACAGACAGATTGGGAAGAAAGCTCTCCATCTCTGCACTGGATCTTGCTTTTACAGAAGTTGCTGGTTAGCTGGGCACTACTAGCAAAGACTAATAATCATCTTTGACAGTGCTTCAACTGTTGAGACTGTCTTACTCTCATAGTTGCTGTAATGAAATTCTCTGACATACAACATCTTAATGGTGGAAGGATTTATTTTAGCTCACAATTCTAAATTACAGTCATTTAGGGGAAGTCAAGTCAGAAAAGAAAGCATGCATGCATACTTAGTATTCAGCTAGTGTTCTCTACTCTTATATACAGTCTATAGCCTGAAATCAAGGAATGGTCTTGGTCACTTTCCACATCAATAAAGAGAATTAAACAGTCCCTCACTGACATTCCTATGGGCCAACTTGGTCTATACCACCCCACACTGTGACTCAATTAAAATTCACCATCACAATTTCCCTACAAATTTAATGGGAGAAAGACTGTAATTTTGAGAGCCTTTGATGAAGTAGTACTCTGTTTGAAACAGAGGCACCCTGTTTCCAGTCTGATTATTCACCCAAGTTCTGCTCAACTCCTAAACTGGAATGGATGAATTTGAAGAATGCCTTGAGTGAGTCTCCAAGGTTATCATTCATGATTTCATTGGAAATCCCTGCCCACTTCCTTGATGAACTCAAGCACCCATTTTTCTGGAGGTCAGTACCTGGCCAGTTTCAGATGCTTTTGTATCAAGCTCTACAGCTACTAAAAGCTCTAACTTGTACAGAGCAATTTCCTTTGTCTTTTGCAGAAATCAGCATTCCCAGCTTGTACCAAAGGAGCTTACCTATCACACACAGAACTTGTGACTCAGTAGCAGTGTCCAGCAACTCCTTCTTACTCGTAAGAGGAAAGTTTGATTTTGATGCTGACATAAATTGAGTTGTATTGACCTCCAGTCACATTTTACAAAAATGTTTCAATGTAGAATTATTTAAAAGCATATTCAGAAAAGCTCTTCCTTCTCTTTACCTATCCTCTCCTCCCTTCCCTCAACTCCCCTTCTATCTCTTTCTTTCTTTTCTTTCATTCTTTGTTTCTGAGAGTCCTCACTATTCTGGAACTCACTATATAGACCAGGCTGACCTCCCTCTCTGAGTTCACTCCCTGACAAATCTGCAAATCTTCATGTCAGATCCAGCTTTCCTGCCACATGGACACTCATATCCTTTTCAGATCTAACACATCCCCATTCTTTGTGTCAGCCCCTAATACCTAGAAACATATTCTACTGGGAATTCCCAATAGCCGTACTTGGCAGGAATTTAGAAGCATTCTCTACTAGACAACTCATACCTACCACACTCTCCTAAGAAACAGAAAGCAACAGAAACAAAGGAATGGAAAATCCACCCATAAGACAAGAACAGGTACGAACACCTAGAATTAGTCATTCCAAACAAAGATGCTTAGATGTCAGCATAAAACACAATCAATAGCAGCCAGGACAGCATGTCTTCACTAGAGCCCAGCAGGCCTACCATAATAGGCCCTAAGAAGTGAAATATAGCTGAAGCATTAAGACAAGAAATTCAAGATAGTTAACACAAATATGGTCAAGAACCAAAAGAGGATATAATTAAATCTACTAATGAAATCCATGAAGGCACACCTTAAAAAACCCAATGGAATGAAATGAAAGAAACTGTTCAAGACATTAAAATGAATATGGAATCAATTTTATAAAACCCCACACTGAGGGAAAATGGAAAGTAAAAATTTAGGAACTTGAATCAGAACCTCAGAGGTAACCTTCACCAACAGAATATGAGATGGAAGAAAAAATCTCAGACATTGAAGATAGAAGAAATGGTCGCCTTGATTAAAAAGGAAAGTTAAACCTAAAATAATCCAGGCACAAAACATCCAGAAAATCTGGGATTATATGAAAAGACCAAATATTCAAACAGAGAAAGGAGAAGAAATCCAGGTCAAAGGCATAGAAAATATTTTCAACAAAATCATAGAAGAAAATTTCCCTAACCTAAAGAAGGAGATGTTTGTGAAAGTGCATGAAGCATACAGAACACCCAATACACAGGACCAGAAAAAATTCCACATTCCACATAATAATCTAAACACTAAACTACAGAACAAAGAAAGAATATTAAAAGGTGCAAGGGATAACGGCCAAGTAACATAAAGACAGACATATAAGAATTATACCTTACTTCTCTGGAGAATTTAAAAGGCAGGAAAGCCAGACTTAAAGTGACCACAGATGCCACCTGAGATGACTATAACCAGCAAGATTTTAGATCATAGTATATGAAGAAAGAAAAACTATCTACAAATCTAGCTCTACAGAAGGTACTAGAAGGTAGTCTTAACAGTTTAGGCATATTCAAGAAAACACAAGGAATAAATAATCTGAGATGGAATGAGAAAATTCACACTACCACAGCAACAAAAACAAAAACAGGATTCACCAACCACTCCTTACTGATAACTCTTAACATAAATGGTTTCAATTCCTTTAATAAAAAGGCAGAGTAACAGATAGGATTAGAAAACAGGATCCATCCTTCAGCTGTATCCTAGAAACACACCTTATATCAATGATAGATATTACCTCAGGGCAAAAGGATGGAAAAAGTTATTTTAAGCAAATGGACTCTATGAACTCATTGATAAGTGGCTATTAGCCCAAATGCTTGAATTACCCTAGATGCCTAGAACACATGAAACTCAAGACGGATGATCAAAATGTGAATGCTTCACTCCTTCTTTAAAAGGGGAACAAGAATACCCTTGGCAGGGAATAGAGAGGCAAAGATTAAAACAGAGACAGAAGGAACACCCATTCAGAGCCTGCCCCACATGTGGCCCATACATATACAGCCACCCAATTAGACAAGGTGGATGAAGCAAAGAAGTGCAGGCAGACAGGAGCCGGATGTAGATCTCTCCTGAGAGACACAGCCAGAATACAGCAAATACAGAGGCGAATGCCATCAGCAAACCACTGAACTGAGAATGGGACCCCTGTTGAAGGAATCAAAGAAAGAACTGGAAGAGCTTGAAGGGGCTCGAGACCCCATATGTACAACAATGCCAAGCAACCAGAGCTTCCAGGGACTAAGCCACTACCTAAAGACTATACATGGACTGACCCTGGACTCTGACCTCATAGGTAGCATTGAATATCCTAGTAAGAGCACCAGTGGAAGGGGAAGCCCTGGGTCCTGCTAAGACTGAACCCCCAGTGAATGTGATTGTTGGGGGGAGGGCGACAATGGGGGGGAGGGTGGGGAGGGGAACACCCATAAAGAAGGAGAGGGGGAGGAGTTAGGGGGATGTTGGCCCGTAAACCCTGGGAAAGGGAATAACACTCGAAATGTAAATAAGAAATACTCAAGTTAATAAAAAAAAAAAAGAAAATGGACTCAAGAAGCAAGCTGGTATAGCCATTTTAGTATCTGACAAAATAGACCAAAATTAATTAGAAGATATAGGGAAGAACACTGCATACTCATCAAAGGAAAAATTGATGAAGAGAATATTAAATCATTAATATCCATATGCAAACAAAGGGACACCCAAGTTCATAAAAAACTCTAGGTAAAATCACACATTGATTTCATAAAGAAAAACAATAGGAGATTCCAATATCCTACTCTTGCCAATACATAGGTCATCTAAACAATAAACAATGAGAGCAATGCCTGAGCTAACTGATGACACAAACTAAATGAACCTAAGGGATATGTATAGAGCACTTTATGTAAACACAAGAGAATATACCTTATTCTTTGCATTTAATGGAACTTTATCCAAAACTGACAACATACTTGGACACAAACCAAATCTCAATAGATAAAAGAAAATCAGAATAACATCCTGAATCCTATCAGACAAACATGGATTAAAGCTGGATATCAACTACTAGAGAAAAAACAGAAAGTTATAAATTCATGGAAACTGAACCAATGAGACAAGTCCCAAATAAGGAAATAAATTAAAACCTTTTAAGAATCTAATGAAAATGAAAACAACATATGCAGACTCATAGGACAAAAATGAAGGCAGTTCTTGGAGGTAAGACCATAGGTGGGGAATGTTCTAAATGGCCAGTCCTTCAGGCTTTGCTTCAAACTTTGCCTCCATATCCCCTCCTATGAAGATTTTTGTTCCCCCTTTTAAGGACTGAAGCATTCCCACTTTGGTGTGGCCTTACTTCTTGAGCTTCATGTGGTCTGTGGATTGTATCTTGGGTAACTCAAGCATTTGGGCTAATATCCACTTATCAGTGAATGCATTCTGTGCTTGTTTATTTGTGATTGGGTTACTTCACCCAGGATATTTTCTAGTTCCATTCATTTCCCTATGAATTTCATGAAGTCATTCTTTTTAATAGCTGAGTAGTACTCCATTGTGTAGATGTACCATATTTCCTGTATCCATTCCTCTGTTGAAGGGCATCTGGGTTCTTTACAGCTTCTGGCTATTATAAATAAGGCTGCTATGAACATAGTGGAGCACGTGTCTTTGTTATATGTTGGGGTATCTTTTGGGTATATGCCCAAGAGAGGTATAGCTGGGTCCTCAGGTAGTTCAATGTCCAATTTTCTGAGGAACCTCCAGACTGATTTCCAGAATGGTTGTATCAGTCTGCAATCCCACCAACAATGGAGGAGTGTTCCTCTTTCTCCACATCCTCACCAGCATTTGCTGTCTCCTGAGTTTTTGATCTTAGCCATTCTCACTTGTCACCTGAGTTTTTGATCTTAGTCATTCTGACTGGTGTGAGGTGGAATTTCAGGTTGTTGAGATTTGCATTTCCCTGATGACTAAGGATGTTGAACATTTCTTTGTTATTTCTCAGCCATTTGAAATTCCTCACCTGAGATTTCTTTGTTTAATTCTTTACCCCATCTTTTAAAAGGGTTATTTGGCTCTCTGGAGTCTAACTTATTGAGTTCTTTGCATATATTGGATATGAGCCCTCTATTGAGTGGAGGATTTGTAAAGATCTTTTCCCAATATGTTGGTTGACATTTTGTCCTGATGACAGTGTTCTTTGCCTTACAGAAGTTTTGCAGTTTTGTGAGGTCCCATTTGGCAATTCTTGATCTTGGAGCATTAGCAATTGGTGTTTTGTTCAGGAAATTTACTCCAGTGCCCACGTGTTTGAGATGCTTCTCCACTTTTTCTTCTATTAGTTTGAGTGTGTCTGGTTTGATGTGGAGGTCCTTGATCCACTTGGACTTAAGCTTTGTACAGGCTGATAAGCATGGATCGATCTGCATTCTTCTACATGTCTCCAGTTGAACCAGCACCATTTGTTGAAAATGGTATCTTTTTTCCACTCGATGGTTTTTAGCTCCTTTGTCAAAGACCAAGTGACTATAGGATTGTGGGTTCATTTCTGGAACTTCAATTCTATCCCACTGATCTACCTGCCTGTCTCTGTACCAATGCCATACAGGTTTTTTTTTTTTTTTATCACTATTGCTCTGTAATACTGCTTGAGATCGGGGATGATGATTCCCCCTGAATTTCTTTAATTTTTGAGGATGGTTTTCGTTATCCTGGATTATTTGTTATTCCAAATGAATCTCCAAATTGCTCTTTCTAACTCTCTGAAGAATTCAGTTGAAATTTTGTTGGGGACTGCACTGAATCTGTAGATTGCTTTTGACAAAATGGTCATTTTTGCTATATTAATCCTGCCAATCCTTGAGCATGGGAGGTATTTCCATCTTCTGAGATCTTCAATTTCTTTCTTCAGAGACTAGAAGTTCTTGTCATACAGATCTTTCCCATGCTTGGTTAGAGTCACACACGGTATTTTATGTTATTTGTGACTACTGCAAAGGGTGTCTGTCATTCCCTTAATTTCTTTCTCAGCCTGTTTATCCTTTGTGTAGAGGAAGGCTACTGATTTGTTTGTGTTAATTTTATATCCAGCCACTTTGCTGAAGTTGTTTATCAGGCTCAGTAGTTCTCTGGTGGAACTTTTGGGATTAATTAACTATACTATCACATCATCTGCAAATAGTGATATTTTGACTTCTTTTCCAATTTGTATCCTTTTGACCCCTTTTGTTGTCTGATTGCTCTGGTGAGGATTTTGAGAACTATACTGAATAAGAAGGGATAGAGTAGTCAGCCTTGTCTAGTCCCTGATTTTAGTGGGATTTTTCAAGTTTCTCTCCATTTAGTTTGATGTTGGCTATTTGTTTGCTGTATATTGATTTTATTATTTTTAGGTAAGGACCTTGAAATGGTTATCTTTCCAAGGCTTTTAACATGATGTGGTGTTGAATTTTGTCAAATGCTTTCTCAGCATCTAATGTGATGATCATGTGTTTTTTTTTCTTTGAGTTTGTTTACATAGTAGATTACATTGATGGATTTCTGTATGTTGAACTAACCCTGATCCCTGGGTGAACCCTACTTAATCATGAAGGATGTAGTTTTGACGTGTTCTTTGATTCAGTTTGCAAGAATTTTATTGAGAATTTTTGCGTCAACATTCATAAGGAAAATTGGTCTGAAGTTCTTTTTCTTTCTTGGGTCTTTGTGTGCTTGGAGTATAAGTGTAATTGTGGCTTCATAGGAGGAATTAGGTAGCGCTCCATCTATTTCTATTTTGTGGAATAGTTTGGACAATATTGGTATGAGGTTTTCTATGAAGGTCTGATAGAGTTCATCTGGTCCTGGGCTTTGTTTTTGTTGGGAGAATTTTAATAACTGCTTCTATTTCTTTAGGAGTTATGGGACTGTTTAGATGGCTTATTTGATCCTGATTTAACTTCGGTACCTGGTATTTGTCTAGAAAATTGTCCATTTCCTCCAGATTTTCCAGTTTTGTTGAATATAGCCTTTCGTAGTAGGATCTGATGATTTTTGAATTTCCTCAGATTCTGTTGTTATGACTCCCTTTTCATTTCTGATATTGTTAATTTGGATACACTGTCTGTGCCCTCTGGTTAGTCTAGCTATGGGTTTGTCTATCTTGTTGATTTTCTCAAAGAACCAGCTCCTGGTTTTGTTGATTCCTTCTATACTCCTATTTGTTTCTACTTGGTTGATTTCAGTCCTGAGTTTGATTTTTTCTGCCTTCTACTCCTCTTGGTTGTATTTGCTTCTTTTTGTTCAAGAGATTTGAAGTGTGCTGTCAAGCTCCTTGTGTATGCTCTGTCCAGTTTCTTTTTGGAGGCACTCAGAGTTATGAGTTTTTCTCTTAGCACTGCTTTCATCATGTCCCCTAAGTTTAGGAATGTTGTGCTTTAATGTTCATTAAATTCTTAAAAGTCTTTAATTTTTTTCTTTATTTCTTCCTTGACCAAGTTATCGTTTACTAGAGCATTGTTCAACTTCCACGTGTATGTGGGCTTTCTGTCGTTTTTGTTGTTATTGAAGTCCAACCTTAATCCATAGTGATCTAATAGGATGCATGGGATTATTTCAATCTTCTTGTATCTGTTGAGGCCTGTTTTGTGACCAATTATATGGTCAATTTTGGGAAAGGTACCATGAAGTGCTGAGAAGAAGGTATATCCTTTTGTCTTAGGATGAAATATTATATAGATATCTGTTAAATCCACTTGGTTTATAATCTCTGTGTCTATGTTTAGTTTCTGTTTCTATGATCTCTTCACTGATGAAACTAGGCTGTTGAAGTCTCACACCATTATTGTGTGAGGTGTAATGTGTGATTTGAGCTTTAGTAAGGTTGCTTTCATAGATGTAGGTGCACTTGCATTTGGTGCATAGATATTCAGGACTGAGAGTATATCTTGGTGGATTTTTCCTTTGATGAATATGAAGTGCCATTCCTCATTTTTTCTCCATCTTTATTAAATAGGGTATTTCTTATTTACATTACAATTGTTATTCCCTTTCCTGATTTCCAGGCCAACATCTCCCTAACTCCTCCCCCTCCCCTTCTATATGGGTGTTCCCCTTCCCATCTTTCCCCCATTACCGCCCTACCCCCAACAATCACATTCACTGGTGGTTCAGTCTGGGCAGGACCAAGGGCTTCCCCTTCCACTGGTGCCCTTACTAGGCTAATCATTGCTAACTATGCAGTTGGAGCCCAGAGTCAGCCCCTGAATAGTCTTTGGGTAATGGCTTAGTCCCTGGAAGCCCTGGTTGGTTGGTATTGTTGTTCATATAGGGTCTCAAGCCCCTTCAAGCTCTTTCAGTCCTTTCTCTGATTCCTTCAACGTGGGTCCCGTTCTCAGTTCAGTGGTTTGCTGCTGGCATTCACCTATGTATTTGTCATATTCTGGCTGTGTCTCTGAGGAGAGATCTACGTTCGGTTCCTGACAGCCTGCACTACTTTGCTTCATCCATCTTATCTAGTTTGGTGGCTTTATATGTATGGGTCACATGTGGGGCAGGCTCTGAATGGGTGTTCCTTCTGCCTCTGTTCTAAACTTTGCCTCCCTATTTCCTCCCAAGGGTATTCTTGTTCCCCTTTTAAAGAAAGGAGTGAAGCATTCACATTTTGGTCATCATTCTTGAGTTTCATGTGTTCTGTGCATCTAGGGTAATTCAAGCATTTGAGCTTATAGCCACTTATCAATGAGTGCATACCATGTGTGTTTGTCTGTGATTGGGTTACCTCACTCAGGATAATAGTTTCCAGTTCCATCCATTTGCTTATGAATTTTTAAAAAGTCATTGTTTTGGTAGCTGAGTAATATTCCATTGTGTAGATGAACCACATTTTCTGTATCCATTCCTCTGTTGAAGGGCATCTGGGTTCTTTACAGGTTCTGGCTATTATAAATAAGGCTGCTATGAACATAGTGGAGCATGTGTCTTTGTTATATGTTGTAGCATCTTTTGGGTATATGCCCAAGAGAGGTATAGCTGGGTCCTCAAGTAGTTCAATGTCCAATGTTCTGAGAAATCTCTAGACTGTTTTCCAGAATGGTTGTACCAGTCTGCAATCTCACCAACAATGGAGGAGTGTTCCTCTTTCTCCACATCCTTTCCAGCATCTGCTGTTGCTAGAGTTTTTGATCTTTGTCATTCTGACTGGTGTGAGGTGGAATCTCAGGGTTGTTTTGATTTGCATTTCCCTTTATGACTAAAGATGTTGAACATTTCTTTAAGTGCTTCTCAGCCATTCGGCATTCCTCAGCTGTGAATTCTTTGTTTAGCTCTGAACCCCATCTTTTTTTTTTTAAACCCAAAATATCTTTAATGCTTTTGATAGTTTACTGATAATTAAACACACATTCAAATTATAATTTCAGAATCTCTAATTTGTGTGAAGTGTTCCAAATAATTATATCATAAATAAATACAAAAAGGATCACAATAACAAAATGCATCCTTAAAACAAATTATCATTATTAAAGTGTTTGTTTTTTTTTTTTAGAAGTAAATTTTTTTTTTTATTAACTTGAGTATTTCTTATATACATTTCGAGTGTTATTCCCTTTCCCGGTTTCCGGGCAAACATCCCCCTCCCCCCTCCCCTTCCTTATGGGTGTTCCCCTCCCAACCCTCCCCCCATTGCCGCCCTCCCCCCATAGACTAGTTCACTGGGGGTTCAGTCTTAGCAGGACCCAGGGCTTCCCCTTCCACTGGTGCTCTTACTAGGATATTCATTGCTACCTATGGGGTCAGAGTCCAGGGTCAGTCCATGTATAGTCTTTAGGTAGTGGCTTAGTCCCTGGAAGCTCTGGTTGCTTGGCATTGTTGTACTTTTGGGGTCTCGAGCCCCTTCAAGCTCTTCCAGTTCTTTCTCTGATTCCTTCAATAGGGGACCTATTCTCAGTTCAGTGGTTTGCTGCTGGCATTCGCCTCTGTATTTGCTGTATTCTGGCTGTGTCTCTCAGGAGAGATCTACATCCGGCTCCTGTCGGTCTGCACTTCTTTGCTTCATCCATCTTGTCTAATTGGGTGGCTGTATATGTATGGGCCAAATGTGGGGCAGGCTCTGAATGGGTGTTCCTTCAGTCTCTGTTTTAATCTTTGCCTCTCCCTTCCCTGCCAAGCTGAACCCCATCTTTTTTTTTTTTTTTTATCTGTTCTTTCTCCCCTGGCCTCTCCCTTCATGGTATTGTGCAAGGGAGAAGAGCTAGTCCTGAGAATTTCTTTTTTTTATTTTTTATTTTTTATTTTTTTTTATTATCTTGAGTATTTCTTATATACATTTCAAGTGTTATTCCCTTTCCCGGTTTCCGGACAGACATCACCCTCCCCCCTCCCCTTCCTTGTGGGTGTTCCCCTCCCAAACCTCCCCCCATTGCCACCCTCCCCGCATAGTCTAGTTCACTGGGGGTTCAGTCTTAGCAGGACCCAGGGCTTCCCCTTCCACTGGTGCTCTTACTAGGATATTCATTGCTACCTATGGGGACAGAGTCCAGGGTCAGTCCATGTATAGTCTTTAGGTAGTGGCTTAGCCCCTGGAAGCTCTGGTTGCTTGACATTGTTGTACTTTTGGGGTCTCGAGCCCCTTCAAGCTCTTCCAGTTCTTTCTCGGATTCCTTCAACGGGGGACCTATTCTCAGTTCAGTGGTTTGCTGCTGGCATTCGCCTCTGTATTTGCTGTATTCTGGCTGTGTCTCTCAGGAGCGATCTACATCCGGCTCCTGTCGGTCTGCACTTCTTTGCTTCATCCATCTTGTCTAATTGGATGGCTGTATATGTATGGGCCACATGTGGGGCAGGCTCTGAATGGGTGTTCCTTCAGTCTCTGTTTTAATCTTTGCCTCTCCCTTCCCTGCCAAGGGTATTCTTTTTCCTCATTTAAAGAAGGAGTGAAGCATTCACATTTTGATCATCCGTCTTGAGTTTCCTTTTGAACCCCATCTTTTAATAGGGTTATTTGTCTCCCTCTGGTCTAACTTCTTGAGTTCTTTGTATATTTTGGATATAAGGCCTCTATCTGTTGTTGGATTGGTAAGTATCTTTTCCCAATCTGTTAGTTGTCGTTTTGTCCTAACCACAGTGTCCTTTGCCTTACAGAAGCTTTGCAGTTTTATGAGATCCCATTTGTCGATTCTTGATCTTAGAGCATAAGCCATTGGTGTTATGTTCAGGAAATTTTTTCCAGTGCCCATGTGTTCGAGATGCTTCCCCACTTTTCTTCTATTAGTTTGAGTGTATCTGGTTTGATTTGGAGGTGCTTGATCCACTTGGACTTAAGCTTTGTACAGGGTGATAAGTATGAATGGATCTGCATTCTTCTACATGCTGACCTCCAGTTGAACCAGCACCATTTGCTGAAAATGCTGTCTTTTTTCCATTGGATGGTTTTGGCTCCTTCGTCAAAAATCAAGTGACCATAGGTACGTGGATTCATATCTGGGTCTTCAATTCTATTTCACTGGTCTATGTGCCTGTATCTGTACCAATACCATTCAATTTTTTATCACTATTGCTCTGTAATACTGCTTGAGTTCAGGGATATTGATTTGCCCGGAAGTCCTTTTATTGTTGAGGATAGTTTTATCTATCCTGGGTTTTTTGTTACTTTAGATGAATTTGCAAATTGTTCTGTCTAACTCCCTGAAGAATTGGATTGGAATTTTGATGGGGATTCCATTGAATCTGTAGATCACTTTTGGTAAAATGACCATTTTTACTATATTAATCCTGCTAATCCATGAGCATGGGAGATCTTTCCACCTTCTGAGATCTTCTTTGATTTCTTTCTGCATAGGCTTGAAGTTCTTATCATACAGATCTTTCACTTCCTTGGTTAAAGTCACACCGAGGTATTTTATATTATTTGGGACTATCATGAAGAATGTCGTTTCACTAATTTCTTTCTCAGCCTGTTATTCCTTTGAGTAAAAGAAGACTACTGATCTTTTTGAGTTAATTTTATACCCAGTCACTTTGCTGAAGTTGTTTATCAGGTTTAGTAGTTCTCTGGTGGAATTTTTGGGATCACTTAAATATACAATAATATCATCTGCAAATAGTGATATTTTGACTTCTTCCTTTCCAATCTGTATCCGTTTGATCTCCTTTTGTTGTCTGACTGCCCTGGCTAGGACTTCAAGAACTATATTGAATAAGTAGGGAGAGAATGGGCAGCCTTGTCTAGTCTCTGAGTTTCGTGGGATTGCTTCAAGTTTCTGTCCATTTAGTTTAATGTTAGCTAGTGGTTTGCTGTATATGGCTTTTACTATGTTTAAGTATAGGACTTGAATTTCCGTTCTTTCCAGGACTTTTATCATGAAGGGGTGTTGAATTTTGTCAAATGCTTTCTTAGCATGTAATGAAATGATCATGTGGTTTTTATCTTTCAGTTTGTTTATATAGTGGATTCTGTTGATGGTTTTCTCTATATTAAACCATCCCTGCATCCCTGGGATGAAGTCTACTTGATCATGGTGGGTGATTGTTTTGATTTGCTCTTGGATTCTGTTTGCAAGAATTTCATTGAGTATTTTTGAGTAGAAGGAAAGTTGGTCTGAAGTTCACTTTCTTTGTTGGGTATTTGTGTGGTTTAGTTAAAAGAGTAATTGTGGCTTCATAGAAGGAATTCGGTAGTGCTCCATCTGTTTCAATTTTGTGCAAAAGTTTGGATAGTATTGGTATGAGGTCTTCTATGAAGGTCTGATAGAATTCTGCACTGAACCCATCTGGACCTGGGCTCTTTTTGGTTGGGAGAGTTTTAATGACTGCTTCTATTTCTTTAGGAGTTATGGGGTTGTTTAAATGGTTTATCTATTTCTGATTTAACTTCAGTACCTGTTATCTGTCTAGGAAATTGCCCATCTCCTCCAGATTTTCAAGTTTTGTTGAATATAGGCTTTTATAGTAGGATCTGATGATTTTTTGAATTTCCTCTGAGTCTGCTGTTATGTCTCCCTTTCCATTTCTGATTTTGTTAATTTGGATACACTCTCTGTGTCCTCTCGTTAGTCTGGGTAAGGGTTTGTCTATCTTGTTGATTTTCTCAAAGAACCAGCTTTTGGTTCTGTTGATTCTTTGTATAGTACTTTTTCTTTCTATTTGGTTTATTTCTGCTCTGAGTTTGATTATTTCCTACCTTCTACTCCTCCTCTTTGTATTTACTTCTTTTTGTTCTAGAGCTTTAAGGTGTGCTGTCAAGCTGCTGATATATGCTCTCTCCTGTTTCTTTCTCTAGACACTCAGAGCTATGAGTTTTCCTCTTAGCACAACTTTCATCGTGTCCTATCAGTTTGGGTATGTTGTGCCTTCATTTTCATTAAATTCTAAGAAGTCTTTAATTTCTTTCTTTATTTCTCCCTTGACCAGGGTGTCATTGAGTAGAGCATTGTTCAATTCCATGTATATGTGGGTGTTCTTTCCTTATTGTTATTGAAGACCAGCTTTAGCCCCTGGTGTTCTGATAGGACACATGAGATTATTTTTATCTTTCTGCATCTGTTGAGGCTTGTTTTATGACTGTATATATGGTCAGTTTTGGATAAAATACCATGAGGTGTTGAGAAGAAGGTATATCCTTTTGTTTCAGGATAGAATGTTCTATAAATATCTGTTAAGTCCGTTTGGTTCATGACTTCTCTTAGTCTGTCTATGTCTCTGTTTAATTTCTGTTTCCATGATCTGTCCATTCATGAGAGTGAGGTGTTGAAATGTCCTACTATTATTGTGTGGGTGCAATGTGTGCTTTGAGCCTTAGTAAGGTTTGTTTTATGTATGTAGGTGCCCTTGTTTTTGGAGCACAGATATTTAGTATTGAGATTTCGTCCTGGTGGATTTTTCCTTTGATGTATATGAAGTGTCCTTCCTTATCTCTTTTTTTTATGACTTTTGGTTGAAAATTGATTTTATTCAGTATTCGGATGACTATTCCATCTTGCTTCTTCACACCATTTGCTTGGAAAGTTGTTTTCTGGTCTTTTACTCTGAGGTAGTGTCTGTCTTTTTCTCTGAGTTGTGTTTCCTGTACCCAAACTTATGGGACACAATGAAAGCTGTGCTAAGAGGAAAACTCATAGCGCTGAGTGCCTGCAGAAAGAAACAGAAAAGAGCATATGTCAGCAGCTTGACAGCACACCTAAAAGCTCTAGAACAAAAAGAAGCAAATACACCCAGGAGGAGTAGAAGGCAGGAAATAATCAAACTCAGAGCTGAAATCAACCAAGTAGAAACAAAAAGGACCATAGAAAGAATCAACAGAACCAAAAGTTGGTTCTTTGAGAAAATCAACAAGATAGATAAACCCTTAGCCAGACTAACGAGAGGACACAGAGAGTGTGTCCAAATTAACAAAATCAGAAATGAAAAGGGAGACATAACTACAGATTCGGAGGAAATTCAAAAAATCATCAGATCTTAGTACAAAAACCTATATTCAACAAAATTTGAAAATCTTCAGGAAATGGACAATTTCCTAGACAGATACCAGGTATCGAAGTTAAATCAGGAACAGATAAACCAGTTATACAACCCCATAACTCCTAAGGAAATAGAAGCAGTCATTAAAGGTCTCCCAACCAAAAAGAGCCCAGGTCCAGACGGGTTTAGTGCAGAATTCTATCAAACCTTCATAGAAGACCTCATACCAATATTATCCAAACTATTCCACAAAATTGAAACAGATGGAGCCCTACCGAATTCCTTCTACGAAGCCACAATTACTCTTATACCTAAACCACACAAAGACACAACAAAGAAAGAGAACGTCAGACCAATTTCCCTTATGAATATCGACGCAAAAATACTCAATAAAATTCTGGCAAACCGAATTCAAGAGCACATCAAAACAACCATCCACCATGATCAAGTAGGCTTCATCTCAGGCATGCAGGGATGGTTTAATATACGGAAAACCATTAACGTGATCCATTATATAAACAAACTGAAAGAACAGAACCACATGATCATTTCATTAGATGCTGAGAAAGCATTTGACAAAATTCAACACTCCTTCATGATAAAAGTCCTGGAAAGAATAGGAATTCAAGGCCCATACCTAAACATAGTAAAAGCCATATACAGCAAACCAGTTGCTAACATTAAACTAAATGGAGAGAAACTTGAAGCAATCCCACTAAAATCAGGGACTAGACAAGGCTGCCCACTCTCTCCCTACTTATTCAATATAGTTCTTGAAGTTCTAGCCAGAGCAATCAGACAACAAAAGGAGATCAAAGGGATACAGATCGGAAAAGAAGAGGTCAAAATATCACTATTTGCAGATGACATGATAGTATATTTAAGTGATCCCAAAAGTTCCACCAGAGAACTACTAAAGCTGATAAACAACTTCAGCAAAGTGGCTGGGTATAAAATTAACTCAAATAAATCAGTTGCCTTCCTCTATACAAAAGAGAAACAAGCCGAGAAAGAAATTAGGGAAACGACACCCTTCATAATAGACCCAAATAATATAAAGTACCTCGGTGTGACTTTAACAAAGCAAGTAAAAGATCTGTACAATAAGAACTTCAAGACACTGAGGAAAGAAATTGAAGAAGACCTCAGAAGATGGAAAGATCTCCCATGCTCGTGGATTGGCAGGATTAATATAGTAAAAATGGCCATTTTACCAAAAGCAATCTACAGATTCAATGCAATCCCCATCAAAATACCAATCCAATTCTTCAAAGAGTTAGACAGAACAATTTGCAAATTCATCTGGAATAACAAAAAACCCAGGATAGCTAAAGCTATCCTCAACAATAAAAGGACTTCAGGGGGAATCACTATCCCTGAACTCAAGCAGTATTACAGAGCAATAGTGATAAAAACTGCATGGTATTGGTACAGAGACAGACAGATAGACCAATGGAATAGAATTGAAGACCCAGAAATGAACCCACACACCTATGGTCACTTGATTTTTGACAAAGGAGCCAAAACCATCCAATGGAAAAAAGATAGCATTTTCAGCAAATGGTGCTGGTTCAACTGGAGGGCAACATGTAGAAGAATGCAGATCGATCCATGCTTATCACCCTGTACAAAGCTTAAGTCCAAGTGGATCAAGGACCTCCACATCAAACCAGACACACTCAAACTAATAGAAGAAAAACTAGGGAAGCATCTGGAACACATGGGCACTGGAAAAAATTTCCTGAACAAAACACCAATGGCTTATGCTCTAAGATCAAGAATCGACAAATGGGATCTCATAAAACTGCAAAGCTTCTGTAAGGCAAAGGACACTGTGGTTAGGACAAAACGGCAACCAACAGATTGGGAAAAGATCTTTACCAATCCTACAACAGATAGAGGCCTTATATCCAAAATATACAAAGAACTCAAGAAGTTAGACCGCAGGGAAACAAATAACCCTATTAAAAATTGGGGTTCAGAGCTAAACAAAGAATTCACAGCTGAGGAATGCCGAATGGCTGAGAAACACCTAAAGAAATGTTCAACATCTTTAGTCATAAGGGAAATGCAAATCAAAACAACCCTGAGATTTCACCTCACACCAGTGAGAATGGCTAAGATCAAAAACTCAGGTGACAGCAGATGCTGGCGAGGATGTGGAGAAAGAGGAACACTCCTCCATTGTTGGTGGGATTGCAGACTGGTTTAACCATTCTGGAAATCAGTCTGGAGGTTCCTCAGAAAATTGGACATTGAACTGCCTGAGGATCCAGCTATACCTCTCTTGGGCATATACCCAAAAGATGCCTCAACATATAAAAGAGACACGTGCTCCACTATGTTCATCGCAGCCTTATTTATAATAGCCAGAAAATGGAAAGAACCCAGATGCCCTTCAACAGAGGAATGGATACAGAAAATGTGGTACATCTACACAATGGAATATTACTCAGCTATCAAATACAACGAGTTTATGAAATTCGTAGGCAAATGGTTGGAACTGGAAAATATCATCCTGAGTGAGCTAACCCAATCACAGAAAGACATACATGGTATGCACTCATTGATAAGTGGCTATTAGCCCAAATGCTTGAATTACCCTAGATCCCTAGAACAAACGAAACTCAAGACGGATGATCAAAATGTGAATGCTTCACTCCTTCTTTAAATGAGGAAAAAGAATACCCTTGGCAGGGAAGGGAGAGGCAAAGATTAAAACAGAGACTGAAGGAACACCCATTCAGAGCCTGCCCCACATGTGGCCCATACATATACAGCCACCCATTTAGACAAGATGGATGAAGCAAAGAAGTGCAGACCGACAGGAGCCGGATGTAGATCGCTCCTGAGAGACACAGCCAGAATACAGCAAATATAGAGGCGAATGCCAGCAGCAAACCACTGAACTGAGAATAGGTCCCCTATTGAAGGAATCAGAGAAAGAACTGGAAGAGCTTGAAGGGGCTCGAGACCCCAAAAGTACAACAATGCCAAGCAACCAGAGCTTCCAGGGACTAAGCCACTACCTAAAGACTATACATGGACTGACCCTGGACTCTGACCCCATAGGTAGCAATGAATATCCTAGTAAGAGCACCAGTGGAAGGGGAAGCCCTGGGTCCTGCTAAGACTGAACCCCCAGTGAACTAGTCTATGGGGGGAGGGCGGCAATTGGGGGAGGGTTGGGAGGGGAACACCCATAAGGAAGGGGAGGGGGGAGGGGGATGTTTGCCGGGAAACCGGGAAAGGGAATAACACTCGAAATGTATATAAGAAATACTCAAGTTAATAAAAAAAAATAACACAATTAAAAAAAAACATAACAAGTATAAAGAACCTGGAATAAATTCTGAAAAACAAAACAAACAAACAAAAAAAAAACAACAATGCCAACCAACCAGAGTTCCCAGGGACTAAACCACCATCCAAAGAGTACACATGGACAGACCCATGGCTCCAGCTGCATGTGTAGCAGAGGATGGCTTTGTTGGACACCAATGGGAGGAGAAGTCCTTGTTACTGCTAAAGCTGGACCCCCCAGTGTAGTGGAATGCCAAGTGTGGCTGGCAGGAAGGGGTGGGTGGATGGAATAGGAACACCCTCATAGAAGAAGAGGGATGGGTGATGGGATAAGTGATTTATGGACAGGAGGCTGGGAGAGGGGATAACATTTGAAATGTAAATAAATAAAAAAATCCAATAAAAAAGAAAGAAGAACAGGATTCACACATATACAAACACACAGAGATGGAAGCAGCATGCACAGGTTCTCCACAAGTCTAAGTCAGATTGTGGTCTCAGTGCCAAGAGTGGAAATGGACACAAGCCCCTATCTCTAACCTAGAAGCTACCTCCAATTGACAACCACTTGCAAAGGAAAATTTAGTTTTCGCCAATGGAGCCTTGCTGGATATGCCAACTTTGTTGGTTTGAATAGGAATAGCCCCCATAGGCTCATGCAATTGAATGCTTCACCGCAGTGGAGTGGAACTCTTAGAAAGGTGTATAATGATTGGGAGGTGTGGCCTGCTTAAAGGAAGTGTGTGACTGGGGGTCAGCTTTGAGCTTTCAAAAGCCCATGCCAGGCTGAGTAGCTACTACTCCAGCTCCATGTCTCCCTGTGTGCTGCCATGCTACCCACCACAATGATAATGGATTAAGTCTCTGAAAGTATAAACAAACCAACAATTAAATGCTTTCTTTTATAAGAGTTTCCCTGGTCATGGTCTCTTTTCACAGCTAGGATAGAACATTGACTAAGACACAACTCACATTGAAGGGCAGGCCACATGCATAAGAGTAGATGGTGAAAACAAAATAAATTCAATAACATTTTTTCTTGCAATATTTTCTCTGGACATATTTTTTAACCTTACAAACTTTTGCTTATATATTGTGTTTTCTGATTTTTCTACATGTGTTTCTTTTGTTTTTCCTTTGGCTCTTTTTTTTTTCTGTTTGTTGTTTTGTCCCATTCTGGTTTGTTTTTATTTTACCTTATTTTAAATTTATTGTTGTTATTCATTTGTTTTAGATGCCTATCTGTATTGTAATGAGAGGAAGAAAATGTGTGGATGTGGATGGGGGAGTGAGGAGAATCTGGGAGGAGTTGGGGGATGGGAACCATAATCATAATATATACAATTATATTTTCGATAAAAGGTTAAAATGATTTTTCCATAAAAGGCAAACTCTGACTTTATTGGAGTACAATTGAAATGATTTGCTTCATAAATATGATGATCATATTTCTGAAGGAGGCTTTTAGTTAGTGAGAAGGGAGGGAACTAAAAATAAAACCCACCCTCAGCTTCTTCTTTGTGCTTTGGGAATCCTTTGCTGTCCTAAATGAAATGAATTCACACTCCAAGAAGTTCTCAGAGAACAATAGGAGTGGTTGAATGAAGCTGAGCATATGACACCACAAAGATGATTTTCCTTAAAAAAATGATGAGACGTTGTGACAAAGATGAAGCAATATAAACCTCCACGAATAAAAAAATAAAAAGCAACTAAAATTTACCACCAGTGAGGACTGAGTGGCGTTTATGGCAGATGACCACAATACTAAATATTAAGGGCTATGTGTGACATTAATCTTCTTTTCAACTTAATTATATCTGGGTTTTGTGAAGGTATTTCCTGAAAAAAGAAACAAAAGACATTCCTTTTCCCTGAGTGGATAGAGTGGCCCAGGTATCAGGAGTCTGAGGGAAAATCAGGGCTGCTTCTCCCCACCCCCTTACTCCTTGTTGGTAAGTAAGTCCATGAATTTTGCAGTTGTTGCTGTTGCTGCTGCTGCCATCTTTCTCTGTCATGGGATCATTTATATGATGCTGGAAGATGGACATGTAGTCCCCCTGAATTCTTTGTTTCTGCAGGCTACATATGGATAATACAGTTTTATAAAGGTGTTGTACTTAATTTTCCTTGGTTTCCCTCAAATAAATGAAAAATGTTTGGAATCGAATTGCGGGCTTTGGATGGATGACTTTTACTCTCTTGAAAGAGATAGCTCATAAAGTATTGTTATAAGGTTAAGGATGGAAATGATGGGTATTAATAACAAGTCAGAGACACTACTTCCTTTTGAATTACGGTTTTTATTCTATTCTTTGTGTGGAGAGTATGTGTGTATATGAGTTTACATATGTGTGTGCATGCATGTGTGTGGATGTCAGAGGTCAATATTAGATTCCTTTGTTAATCATTTTTCACTTTTTTGAGAAAAACTTTCTGCTTGTTCCGCAGGGCCCATATTCAGTTATATATGATACTGATTTTCTACAACTGTTTAACATTTTGCTATGAAATCAAGCCATTAGTCATTTTCCATTTGTTTCCATCTCCTCTTGTGGTTCTCTTCATTACCATACTGCTTTCATGCTGTGCTAGCTTATGAAACAGTGATATTATGCTTAGCAGCCCTCCTCCCGACAGTTATTTGAAATGTCTACTGAAGTGTGTTCTTTGTATCTTGCCTGTTGGGTGGCCACATATTCTCCATCCCTAAGCCTTTAGTTCTATATCCTCTTATGAGTCTCAAGTTCATCTTCAAGTGGACTCATCAAGAGTGCTCATGGGCCTGTGTCACTGAGCTCCTTTATGTTGGTGAACAGCTCTCTGCTGCCTCTTGGCTTGAATATCATCTTGAGTGGGTATCACATTCTCTTCTGTAGAATGTCCCACTCATTCCTCCATTATCATCTGACTTTCATTGTCACTACAGAAATGCAACGCTTTTCTTCCTGTTTTGTTGAGTGTTTGCTTTTTCTTACTGAAGTGTTTTCTTTTATCCTTGATTTCTTTTTGTTGCATTATGTGCTTGCACATTTATTTGTGTGCATGTTTATGAGTATGCTCACGTTTGTATGCATATGTTACAGTGTGTCTACATGTGCACATGTGTATAGTTATGTGCTTGGTGTTGCAATATTGTGAAAACATGTCTTACATTCTAAGATACTGGAACTTTTGCTGGCTCTCACAGCCAGAGATAGTAATATACTTTGAGGTCACTTAAGATTACACTCCTACTGTGTACTCAGCCTGTTTGTTTAACTTGTTTTTAAGAGAAAAGTGTAACAGCCAACCTTACTTGTTTTGGACTTCCCATCCAATAAACTTTTACAATTAAACTAATGAATACCTACAATAATCTCAAGTTACATACTCTTTCCTGCTTATTACCAAGAATAATGCATGTATATTGTTTGTTGAAACATGTAAATGCAGAAGTTGAAAGCAATTGTTTAAAGTGAATATCCACTATAAATATTGAACAAAACATTTGGCTATTTCTTGGTAAACATTAATGTATGTGGTACTGCTGTCCGTGTCAGTTAGGGTCAGTTGAAGCCAGTGACTTGGTCCCTACTATGACTTCCCTGGGGTGGTTTCTGCATTGTTCAATAGACAGAGCAGAACCCTTGTTATGAACACACACACACACACACACACACACACACACACACACACACACACACACACACACACATACAGTCTCACAGACAGGGGAAGATGCTAGCACAGACAGAGTTTCACAAGACAGCCCCAGGAAGGCACAGATTCAGACTCATACTATAGACAGAAAAGGGACAGAAGATACAGAAACATGAAGTATATAACTCAGATCTGAACTAGGTTAAATGACTCCTTAAGGGAAGTGCTTATTTATTTGTTCAATGTGACACCAGTGCATTATTGGAGACTTGGAGTAAATCACGAATGTATTCAATCCACAAAGGTGTTTGTGTTTATATAGGAGCTGTGTCACCTTGGGTGTCGTTCTTCATGTGCCATCTACCTTGTTTTCTTTTAATTAAAAAATTAAAAGGTTTTCTTCCTGTTTTTCCATTTTTCTTAATTTTTTTGGTCAGTGTTTTTTCATTTTTTGCCATCCTTTTATTTTTGAGACAGGATCTCTCACTGGGACCTGATCTTGCCAATTAGCATATGCTGGCTTGGTCAGTGAGTTCTAGAGATCTGCCTGCCCCTCCCCCTCCAGCACTGGTATTACCAGGCTGTAGCATTATGCCAGGTTTAAAAGGGGAATTATCATTATTTTTATAATTTTATGAATATATACAAAATACTTTGATGCTATACTATTCACCCTTATTACTCTCTTTGATATCTTTCTCAGTCATGCTAATTCCCTTCTTCTTTCCAACCAGTTCTCTCTCTCTCTTTTTTTTTCTTTTTTTCGGAGCTGGGGATCGAACCCAGGGTCTTGCGCTTCCTAGGCAAGCGCTCTACCACTGAGCTAAATCCCCAACCCCTCAGTTCTCTCTTATTCTCATGACTTTTTGTGTATTTAGGTCTTCTTCAATTGGCCAAAGCTGCTGTGAGTTCATAATTTCAATGTCCATGTCATAACCAAAGTCAGAGTTTCACCAGTCTCCCCTAAATTCTTGAGCTCTTAGATTCTTTCAGCCTTTCTTCCATGTTGTTTCTTGAGCTCTGGACAAAGGTGATATAATGTTCCAGTCAGTACTGAGCACTGAACAGTTATTCAGTCTCAGTATGTTAGCCAGATATGAGTCTGTATTAACCTTTGCTTATTATAAATAGATTCCTCTCTAACGGAAGTTGAGAGCAGCACACATACATGGATAGAAATATAAATATTTAGAAGGCACTTTGACATCATACCCATTATCAAAAAAAAGCAGTAGATTTAATCCAGAAGGTTTATGACCTCTAGAGACAGGATTTTACCAGATTTATGGTACAAGTCATGAATTTCCTCTTTTGGAATGGACCTCAAATACAACCAGAAAGTGATTTATTACTCTACCCTTACAACATTCATGCCACTAGTGCATCCATGGGCACATCTTGTCTGTCAGGTCAGTATTGTAGCATGCAGAATCTACTACTCGGTAAAACTATTGATGATTTTCCTTTCCCAGTGGTCTGAACAAACACCTTCCAAAAACCAGGAAACCTAGCTTGGAGAGAGGAAACTTCTAACAGGGTTGTTCCTTCAATAACTCATTGCTTGGGATCAGCATTATCTACCCATGCAGGATACCTCTATTAAAATATTTTACACAAACACACACACACACACACACACACACACACACACACACACACACACACACATGCATGCCACATCATTGAAGTTCTAATGTAACAAGTCTTGTGGAACTTTACTACTACAACTTCTTCTTCTTCTTCTTCTTCTTCTTCTTCTTCTTCTTCTTCTTCTTCTTCTTCTTCTTCTTCTTCTTCTTCTTCTTCTTCTTCTTCTTCTTCGTTTTCTTCTTCTACTAATACCATTACTGTTGCCGTTATTTTTGTTTTATATTACTGCATATGGGTGTTTGACTGCAGGTATATCTATGCATTATGTACATGCCTATTATACCCACAGATCAGAAGAGGCATCAGGTTCCCTAGTTCTAGAATTACAGATGGTTATGGACTACCATGTAGGTGCTGAGAATCAAACCTGGGTCCTCTGAAAGAATCATTAATGCTTTTAACCATTGAGTCATCTCTCTAGCTCAGTTATATGAAATTTCTAAGGAAAAAACCCATTGTCATTTCTCCCATTTCCACAGAAATATATATAACTTGAGAACATGACATTTGCCTTTTGTATTAAAGCCTGCTGATATTAAAAATCCTACTGCATGATCTCAACATATTTTCCATTTATTGACGATTCTCTTCCTAAATCAATACTATTGTACATTTTGATGGTATTATTATACAATTGCCATTTTTATCTATGGGTAAACCAAGGCACTAAATAACCAATTCGATTGCTATTTCCGGCTTTGAGTCTTAGTTTTATTGCCACCATCTGAAAGATTGACTTGTTCCAAGCAGTCCATTTCTAAGATAGCTTTCTTCCAACTTGGTGCTGGCAACTTGATTCCTTTCTAAATAGACTCTCTATGTGGATGCTTGAGCCACCTCACAACATTGTAATTGACTGTGCTCTGAGCCAGTATTAGTGATTCAACAGGAAAGCTAGTATCTCTTGCTAACAACTCTGTAATATCAGAAATAAATGCCTCCTTAATTAAGTATTCAATTGTAGTCACGGATCCCAGGCTGGTACTTTGAGAGATACTGGAGGCTTGTTCTTTAGGGTAGTGGTTCTCAGTCTGTGGTTGCAACCCCTTTGACAGACCTCTAGTTCCAAAAAATTTATATTAGAATTCATAACAGTGGACAAATTACAATTATGAAATATCAACAAAATATTTTTTTTGGACGGGGGCATCGCCACAACGTGAGGAACTGTATTAAAGGATCATAGCATCAGGAAGGGTGAGAACTACTGCTTAAAGTTTACAGGTAATTTGTTAAAGAGTGCTAGCTAACAGTTGCATTCAATCCAACTTTAGTTTCACCTCCACTTTCATTTTTGGAATACTGCAGAGAAAAATGCACCCAGATATAGTTGCTTTAAATGAAAACTATTTATCATTATTTCTCAAGGTTTATGCGATTTGGTAATTAAGCAGTTGTTCAGTGTGGCAATTGTGACTTACAGTTATTCGTGAGAAAGCAGAGTAATTTCACTTGAAGATATGATTATCTAAAAGCTTGTCTGGCTGAATAATTTGTTTCTATCATGGGTCTTTCATACATTGGTGTTGGCAAGTTGATTTCTTTCTGGGTTGGCTTCCCATGTGGATGCTTGAGCAACCTCATCACTTGGTGGCTGGCTGCCCTCTGAGATAGCTTTGGTAAGGGACGTAGATAAATTCATGGCTTCAACTTGCCACCTTTAAGTAAACTTTGTCATTTTTACAAAATAATCTTATTCTGAGTCCATATACTTTCATTTAATCGGTAAAATATGCTGCAAAGTGTGAAACAGACAAACCAATTTAAAAAGTGATTATTTTCAGGGTGTGTGCTTTATGTGGTAGACCTTTTCAATACTTATTCGCCTTCTCACTTTGTCTGTGATGTTCATTAAGCAAACATTAGGAGAAGTTGAAAAAGTAGCAGGTGTGTATTATGAGAGCACCGTCTTCTTCCTCACATTTTCCCCTTAGAAACAAGATCAGATAGGAAATCAAAGCAGAGCAGTACTTTACATTTGATAAACTAAGAAAGAGCAGCACTGAGGTTGTATTCTCACGAAATTCTATTTTCCTGTGGAGCTTTTAGGATTTCCCTAAGTACTTTAAATGACTACTATCATTGTCTTGTCCTGCATATATCTTAGATTTTTTCATGAAGTCTTTGATGAGAAATAAAAACAATTACTCGGCCAGACAGATAAATACTTCTCAGAGGAAAATCTCTATGCCTTCCAAGCAAGTGGTGATTATGCAGAGATCTCACATATTTTTTGACAATGTGTGGTTTCACAAACTTTATCATTTCCATGTTGAACAGCTTTTCCTAGCTTTTTAAGATTTTGTTACTAGCAGACAGGTGACCACTTGCTATACTAATGTTGAAACCTCCAGAGTGATGTTTGCTTCTACTGAGCCCAAATCAGCTCCAAAGATACTGGTGCTTTCCCTTTAGGGAGCACAGATCACAGACCTGTCTTTGAAAAGCAGGAATGTAAATATTTCAGAAATAAGATAGCAGATGAGTTCCTCCCTTAGGGTAAGAAAAAGACTCCTGAAAAAGCTGCCTGCTTGATTTTTTCTCCCAGGACCTGGAGGCTCATGTAAATGAATTGCAGAACTAAGCGAAGTAAAAGTATATGGCATATTGTTTTCTATTTCTATTTAAAAAGCAGATATAGTGGTTGAAGAGATAGCCAAGTCAATAAAATTTTAGCCGTGTAAGCATGAGAACCAGAGTTTGATTCCCAGAACCCTTGTAAAACACTGGGTACAGTGGTATGTATCAGTGTTTGTGATATAGAGATAGGAGGACTTTGCAGCTTGTTATCCAGCTGTCTAGAGGAATTAATGAGGTTCTGGCTCAATGAAAGACCTTATTTTTAAAAATGCGGTGGAGATCCACTACAAAAACACCTAATGTCTTCCTCTGGGCTCTGTATGAGCATGCAAACACACACAGATGCACTTGTATGTGCTCACACACATACAAGAATATATACATATACCACATATAGGCACACATAAGTGTAGAAACACATATTAGTCATTTGAAAATCATGTGTTTATTGAGAACTTTATAACAAAGTACTATTTATTTGTTCCTACATTCACAGTACTTTATGCCCACAAAGTGTTTAATTATACTAAAAATTCATGTAATGTACCATATTAGCCATTTTGTGACATGCATTTGATTATATTGTCTATCATCCACATCCATCTTTATAAGTTTTCATTCTCCCAGAGGCAAATTCTGTGATCATGAAATAGAAACTTACTGTTCCTCTGTTCACTGAACACCTCATTTCCTCCACTGGATTCTTTGTGTGTGTGTGTGTGTGTGTGTGTGTGTGTGTGTGTGTGTGTGTGTGTGTGTGTATGTGTCTGTTTATGAAAGAATTTTTTAGAATCCATCCTAATTAAATTGGGTATTTCTTTTATTTTTCATCTTTATTAACTTGAGTATTTCTTATTTACATTTCGATTGTTATTCCCCTTCCCGGGTTTCGGGGCCAACATCCCCCTAAACCCTCCTGCTCCCCTTCTCTATGGGTGGTCCCCTCCCCATCCTTCCCCCATTACCGCCCTCCCCACAACAATCACATTCACTGGGGGTTCAGTCTTGGCAGGACCAAGGGCTTCCCCTTCCACTGGTGCTCTTACTAGGCTATTCATTGCTACCTATGAGGTTGGAGTCCAGGGTCAGTCCATGTATAGTCTTTGGGTAGTAGCTTAGTCCCTGTAAGCTCTGGTTGGTTGACATTGTTGTTCATATGGGGTCTCAAGCCCCTTCAAGCTCTTTCAGTCCTTTCTCTGATTCCTTCAACGGGGGTCCCGTTCTCAGTTCAGTGGTTTTAATGATGGCATTCGCCTATGTATTTGCTGTATTCTGACTGTGTCTCTCAGGAGAGATCTACATCCAGTTCCTGACAACCTGCACTTCTTTGTTTCATCCATCTTATCTAGTTTGGTGGCTGTATATGTATGGGCCACATGTGGGGCAGGCTCTGAATGGGTGTTCCTTCTGCCTCTGTTCTAAACTTTGCCTCCCTATTCCCTGCTAAGGGTATTCTTGTTCCCCTTTTCAAGGAGTGAAGCATTTGCATTTTGGTCATCCTTCTTGAGTTTCATGTGTTCTGTGCATCTAGGGTAATTCAAGCATTTGGGCTAATAGCCACTTATCAATGAGTGCATACCATGTGTGTTTTTCTGTGATTGGGTTACCTCACTCAGGATGATAGTTTCCAGTTCCATCCATTTGCCTACGAATTTCATAAAATCATTGTTTTTGATAGCTGAGTAATATTCCATTGTGTAGATGTACCACATTTTCTGTATCCATTCCTCTGTTGAAGGGCATCTGGGTTCTTTACAGCTTCTGGCTATTATAAATAAGGCTGCTATGAACATAGTGGAGCACGTGTCTTTTTTCTATGTTGGGGCATCTTTTGGGTATATGCCCAAGAGAGGTATAGCTGGATCCTCAGGCAGTTCAATGTCCAATTTTCTGAGGAACCTCCTGACTGATTTCCAGAATGGTTGTACCAGTCTGCAATCCCACCAACAATGGAGGAGTGTTCCTCTTTCTCCGCATCCTCACCAGCATCTGCTGTGACCTGAGTTTTTGATCTTAGCCATTCTCACTGGTGTGAGGTGAAATCTCAGGGTTGTTTTGATTTGCATTTCCCTTATGACTGAAGATGTTGAACATTTCTTTAGGTGTTTCTCAGCCATTCGGCATTCCTCAGCTGTGAATTCTTTGTTTAGCTCTGAACCCCATTTTTTAATAGGGTTATTTGTCTCCCTGTGGTCTAACTTCTTGAGTACTTTGTATATTTTGGATATAAGGCCTCTATCTGTTGTAGGATTGGTAAAGATCTTTTCCCAATCTGTTGGTTGCCATTTTGTCCTAACCACAGTGTCCTTTGCCTTACAGAAGCTTTGCAGTTTTATGAGATCCCATTTGTCGATTCTTGATCTTAGAGCATAAGCCATTGGTGTTTTGTTCAGGAAATTTTCTCCAGTGCCCATGTGTTCCAGATGCTTCCCTAGTTTTTCTTCTATTAGTTTGAGTGTGTCTGGTTTGATGTGGAGGTCCTTGATCCACTTGGACTTAAACTTTGTACAGGGTGATAAGCATGGATCGATCTGCATTCTTCTACATGTTGCCCTCCAGTTGAACCAGCACCATTTGCTGAAAATGCTATCTTTTTTCCATTGGATGGTTTTGGCTCCTTTGTCAAAAATCAAGTGACCATAGGTGTGTGGGTTTATTTCTGGGTCTTCAATTCTATTCCACTGGTCTATCTGTCTGTCTCTGTACCAATACTGTACAATTTTCATCACTATTGTTCTGTAATACTGCTTGACTTCAGGGATAGTGATTCCCTCGGAAGTTCTTTTAGTGTAGAGGATAGTTTTAGCTATCCTGGGTTGGTTTTTTTTTTATTCCAGATGAATTTGCAAATTGTTCTGTCTAACTCTCTGAAGAATTGGATTGGAATTTTGATGGGGATTGCATTGAATCTGTAGATCACTTTTGGTAAAATGGCCATTTTTACTATATTAATCCTGCCAATCCGTGAGCATAGGAGATCTTTCCATCTTCTGAGGTCTTCTTCAATTTCTTTCTTCAGAGACTTGAAGTTCTTTTTTTTTTTTTTGATTTTTTCCCATTTTCTTTCTTTCTTTCTTTCTTTCTTTCTTTCTTTCTTTCTTTCTTTCTTTCTTTCTTTCTTTCTTTTTATTAACTTGAGTATTTCTTATTTACATTTCGAGTGTTATTCCCTTTCCCGGGGTTTACGGGCCAACATCCCCCTAACCCCTCCCCCTCCCCTTCTTTATGGGTGTTCCCCTCCGCATCCTCCCCCCATTGCCGCCCTCCCCCCAACAATCACGTTCACTGGGGGTTCGAGACTTGAAGTTCTTATCATATTGATCTTTCACTTGGTTGGTTAAAGTCACACCGAGGTACTTTATATTATTTGGGTCTATTATGAAGGGTGTCGTTTCCCTAATTTCTTTCTCGGCTTGTTTTTCTTTTGTGTAGAGGAAGGCTACTGATTTATTTGAGTTAATTTTTTTTTGGTTCTTTTTTTTTTTTTTTCGGAGCTGGGGACCGAACCCAGGGCCTTGCTCTTCCTAGGCAAGCACTCTACCACTGAGCTAAATCCCCAACCCCGTGAGTTAATTTTATACCCAGCCACTTTGCTGAAGTTGTTTATCAGCTTTACTAGTTCTCTGGTGGAACTTTTGGGATCACTTAAATATACTATCATATCATCTGTAAATAGTGATATTTTGACTTATTCCTTTCCAATCTGTATCCCTTTGATCTCCTTTTGTTGTCTGATTGCTCTGGCTAGGACTTTGAGAACTATATTGAATAAGTAGGGAGAGAGTGGGCAGCCTTGTCTAGTCCCTGATTTTAGTGGGATTGCTTCAAGTTTCTCTCCATTTAGTTTAATATTAGCTAGTGGTTTGCTGTATATGACTTTTACTATGTTCAGGTATGGGCCTTGAATTCCTGTTCTTTCCAGGACTTTTATCATGAAGGGGTGTTGTATTTTGTCAAATCCTTTCTCAACATCTAATGAAATGATCATGTGGTTTTTAATCTTTCAGTTTGTTTATATAGTGGATTGCGTTGATGGTTTTCTGTGTATTAAACCATCCCCTCATACCTGAGATGAAGCCTACTTGATCATGATTAATGATTGTTTTGATGTGTTCTTGGATTCAGTTTCCAAGAATTTTATTGAGTATTTTTGCGTCAATATTCTTCTATGATTTTGTTGAAGATATTTACTGCTCCTTTGAGTTGGGAGTCTTCACTCTCTTCTCTACCTATTATCCTTAGGTTTGATCTCATTGTGTCCTTGATTTCATCTATGTTTTGGGCTAGTAACTTTTTCTGTTTTATATTTTCTTTGACAGTTGTGTCAATAATTTCTTTTTTTTATTATTAACTTGAATATTTCTTATATACATTTCGAGTGTTATTCCCTTTCCCAGTTTCCGGGCAAATATCCCCCTCCCCCCTCCCCTTTCTTATCGGTGTTCCCCTCCCCACCCTCCCCCCATTGTCCCCCTCCCCCCAACAGTCTAGTTCACTGGGGGTTCAGTCGTAGCAGGACCCAGGGCTTCCCCTTCCACTGGTGCTCTTACTAGGATATTCATTGCTACCTATGAGGTCAGAGTCCAGGGTCAGTCCATGTATAGTCTTTAGGTAGTGGCTTAGTCCCTGGAAGCTCTGGTTGCTTGGCATTGTTGTACTTTTGGGGTCTCGAGCCCCTTCAAGCTCTTCCAGTTCTTTCTCTGATTCCTTCAACGGGGGTCCTATTCTCAGTTCAGTGGTTTGCTGCTGGTATTCGCCTCTGTATTTGCTGTTTTCTGGCTGTGTCTCTCAGGAGCGATCTACATCCGGCTCCTGTCGGTCTGCACTTCTTTGCTTCATCCATCTTGTCTAATTGGATGGCTGTATATGCATGGGCCACATGTGGGGCAGACTCTGAATGGGTGTTCCTTCAGTCTCTGTTTTAATCTTTGCCTCTCTCTTCCCTGCCAAGGGTATTCTTGTTCCCCTTTTAAAGAAGGAGTGAACCATTCACATTTTGATCATCTGTCTTGAGTTTCATTTGTTCTAGGCATTTAGGGTAATTCAAGCATTTGGGCTAATAGCCACTTATCAGTGAGTGCATACCATGTATGTCTTTCTGTGTTTGGGTTAGCTCACTCAGGATGATATTTTCCAGTTCCAGCCATTTGCCTACGAATTTCATAAAGTCGTTGTTTTTGATAGCTGAGTAATATTCCATTGTGTAGATGTACCACATTTTCTGTATCCATTCCTCTGTTGAAGGGCATCTGGGTTCTTTCCAGCTTCTGGCTATTATAAATAAGGCTGCAATGAACATAGTGGGGCACGTGTCTTTTTTATATGTTGGGGCATCTTTTGGGTATATGCCCAAGAGAGGTATAGCTGGATCCTCAGGCAGTTCAATGTCCAATTTTCTGAGGATCCTCCAGACTGATTTCCAGAATGGTTGTACCAGTTTGCAATCCCACCAACAATGGAGGAGTGTTCCTCCTTCTCCACATCCTCGCCAGCATCTGTTGTCCCCTGAGTTTTTGATCTTAGCCATTCTCACTGGTGTGAGGTGAAATCTCAGGGTTGTTTTGATTTGCATTTCCCTTATGACTATGGAATCTTCTGCTCCTGAGATTCTCTCTTCTATCTCTTGTATTCTGTTGGTGATGCTTACATCTGCGACTCCCGATCTCTTCCCTAGGTTTTCTACTCCGGGGTTGTCTCCCTTTGTGCTTTCTTTATTGTTTCTATTTCCAGCTTTACCTCTTGGATGGTTTTGTTCATTTCCTTCTCCTTTTTTGTTGTTTTTTCCAGTAGTTCTTTAAGGCGTTTTTGTTTTTCCTTTTTAAGGACTTCTAGTTGTTTACTTGTGTTGTCCTGTATTTCCTTAAGGGATTTATTTATGACATTCTTAAAGTCCTCCATCATCACGATAAACTGTGATTTTGAATCTAGATCTTGCTTTTCTGGTGTGTTTGGATATTCAGTGTTTGCTTTGGTGGGGGAATTGGGCTCTGATGCTGCCATGTAGTCTTGGTTTCTGTTGCTTGGGTTCCTGTGCTTGCCTCTCGCCATCAAGTTGTCTTTGGTGTTACCTTATTTTGCTATTTCTGACAGTGGCTTGACCATCCTATAGGCCTGTGTGTCAGGAGTGCTGTAGACCTGTTTTCCTGTTTTCTTTCAGCCAGTTATGGGAACAGAGTGTTCTGCTCTCAGGCATGTAGTCATTCCTGTCCACTGGCTTTCAGCTGTCCCTGTGGGTGGGCACCAGAAGGGCCTGCCCCTACTTCTCCTGGGTCCCTGTGTGCAGGAGGCCCAGATGGTGCTAGGTGTTTTACTCTAGAGTCAGAAATGCTGGCAGAGGGTAGTCTCCTCTGGTTTCCCAGGTGTGTCTACCCCTCTGAAGGTCTAGCTCCCTCCCAAGGGATTTGGGTGCAGGGAGCTGTTTGACTGGGTCCCTTCAGATCTTGGTGCAGTCTGGACCGCAGGTCTCCTGCAGCTTGATTGCCCCTATCTTCCTTTGCCCAGATGCACTATACAGTTTCCTCTTGGGCCAGGGATGTGGGCAAAGGTGGGCAGAAATGGCGGTCTCTCCTGCCCTGCAGTCTCAGGGTTGCCAACACTTCTGGGCAATCAGCTCTCTCTCCCACAGGGTTTGGGAGCAGGGAGCTGTTGGCCAGGATTAGAGGGTTTCAGGTGCCAGCTCTACTCCATTGTATTCTTTATGAATCTCATTATTAGATTTTTTTCTTGCTTGAGCCATATACCTGACCAGAAGTAATTTAAAGGAAATAGGTTTTGTGTTAGCTCACAGATTGTGGGAATCATCACATTAGGGTGGAGAAGGGATGATGTTTGTATGAAGAAAATGGTAGGTAGTGGATGATTGATAACATGGCATTCACACTTGGAAAATAGAAAACAGGAAATGGGAAAGAGTCATAAACATGAAGGCTTTCCCCGAGTGACCTGATTCCTATAGTTAGGTTTCACTCCCTAAAAGTTCTACAAATTTTCCAAACAGCACCACCATTTAGGGACCTACTGTTCAAACACATGATCTTCTGGTGGGCATTTTCATTCAAATCACAGCACTCCCTAAGTGGGGTGATACAATATCTGTCTTTTTTTGTGATGTACTTATTTCACGTGACATAATGTCTTCCAGGTTCATCCATGTTCTAGTATATCTCATGATTTCTTTTCTTTAAAGGCAGTATAAATTTCCATTGTCCAGATAAATTACATTTTGTTTAGCCTTTTACTTCTTAGTGAGCACTTTTCTGTTCTTCCCCTTTGCCCGTGGAAATAATTTTGCTAAGCATGTGAGTATGAGTATGGAAGCACTTGCTTTCCATTGCTCTGGGCATATACCTAGAAACGGCATTGCTAGATTATATAAGTAATTCTGTGTTTGTTTGTTTGCTTTTGAAGAGCACCTGTCATATTTTTCCATTTCCTTTGGAGAAAACACTTATTCATTTTTTCCTATGTGCCAGAGATATACTCCTATGGGATGAATCTATTTGCTAGAGAGTTGACAGTGGCTACTCATTGCATTATATATCCTATAATGATTGACAGATGGACAGTGAGCTGTAGTCATGATGCCAGTATGATACACAGTTTTTTATAGCCCTAAAGAACTTCTGCTAGCTTATTCATTCAGACTCCTCCCCCAGGTCCTTGCAATCACTGATTTTTAAATAGTTTTACTGCCTTTGTATTTTTGCTCTTATCACAATAAGATAAAATTGGAGTCATACAATATCCTGGGTAGCCTTAACTGTCATCTTGTTATAACCTAGAGTGATCTGCGAAAAGAGCCTCACTTGATAAAGTGCATAGCTCAAATGACTTTTGGGCATTTCTGTGGGGATTGTATTGATTGTGAATTTATAAAGGAGGTCCCAGCCTACTATGGGTAGCATCATCCCCTGGGCAGGTTATCTTGAACTGTATAAGAAAGCTGACTGTGTATAAACCAACTTGCCAGCCAGCAAAAAGCATCTTCTACCATTTCTGGAACAGTTCTTTGTCATGAAGTTAGGTCCTTGTCTGTAGGTAATGGTATGTAAGACTATCAAGCGGGCCTGCTTTTAAGTTCCTGCCTTGATTTCACTCAATGATAAACCACATAGCATTGTAAGCTAGATAAGCAAAACCCATTTTTTCCTAAAATTTGCTTTCAGAATATTTTATCACAGCAACAGAAATGAGAGTAGAACACAGAGTATATTGCCTTTTCTATGAGTGTGTGTACATGTTCATATATGTGCACACATATTTAGGTATACATGTACATGTGTTCCTGACTATGTAGAAGTGATAGGTCAATGCTTGATGTTGTCCTCAATTTCTCTCTATGTTATTTTTTTGAGACAGGGTATTTCACTGAACCTGGATCTTCCTGATTGGGCTATGTTGGCTGACCAAGGATCTTTTTATCTTCATTTGCTTCTAGCTTTGGGGTGATAAGCATGTACTATAATGCTTTGTTCTGGGACTTAAACTCAGGTCTTCTTGCAAGGCAAATATTTAACCTGTGTGGCCATTTTCCTAGCCCCAGAATGTTTTCAAATTAGTCAATTTCACTGAGCAGTATGCCTTTAAGTATTTATTCAGTTGCAACAGCATGACTGAATAGCTACCACAGATAATGTGTGGTACAGAAAAATCTAAAATGTTTACTATCTAACTCTTCACAGACAATAGTTACCAACTCCTGCCTGCCCTTGGTCACAGAAGAGATATAAGTGGAACTGAACCATTTATTATTTGTAAAATAAGAACACAAAGACATTCTTCCAACCTCCCCAACAAGCAGAATAAACACATATGTGAGTTTAAGTATAGGTTGCAAAGGCCATTTAGAAGTTTATTCTAAAAGTGACAAGAAATAAAATGTGATCATTAATATTCATTGTTAACTTGATTAGATTCAGAGTCAGTATGGAAACACAGCTCTATATATGTTTTTGAAGGCATTTCCAGAATGGTTTAAGTGAAAAAATATGAACTATTTTTATATGTATTATTACATATTACATATAACATGTATATTCATCTATAATACCTATATTGAAGAATTACATGAAGAATTCTTTTGGCAGTACTAGGATTGTACTTAGGGTAAATGCCCTGATACTGAGTTGCAAAACCAAGACTACAGTTATGCAATTATAATTTTATTATAGAAACACTTATATAGTATGTAAATGCTATAATAATATGTATTTTACAGATATACTATTCAAATATTCAAATGATAAAATACATATTGAGTATCTATAGAAACATAATAAGGCATATATCATTGTATAGTCACATATTACTGTATATTAGATATAAATTATATAACCATGAACTGTATAGGTGTGTATATTCTTTTTATTATTTTTTATTGGATGGTCTATGTACTTACACTTCAAATGTTATCCCCTTTCCTGATTCCTTCCTCTCCCATTCCCTGTCCCCCTGCTTCTGTGAGGATGCTCCCCCTCCCACCCACCCACTCCCACCTCAACACCCTGGCATTCCCATACACTGGGGGAAATGAGCCTTCACAGGACCAAGGGCTTCTCTTATTGTTGATACCAGGCAATATCTATATTCTTAATACCTACATTTTAAATATAAGCTCATTTATATTCCAAATACATAATTATATAACTTAATTATACTTATGTATATAATATAACATATATGGTAATATATAATTCTATAAACATATCAAATGTATGTATTTTTAGAGGAGTGAAACAAATATATACTATAGAAAGGTATTTATGTACAGTGTTGTCCTGGCCTTTTTTTTATGGTGTCTCACTATTTGGCTCATACTAACCTGGAACCCATATCCTCTGGCTTTAGCCTTCCAAGTGTTGAGATTACATGCATGGCTTAGATAGTTTTTTCAAGCTTGGTGAAGAACTCAAGTTTAATTTATTTGTTGGAAGGAGATGATACAATTTGAATAAAAATAAACAGACAATCTTAATGGGGTTTAAATGTCATTTGTAATATAAATTTGGGGCAAAATGATTATAATAATTATTTATCTTTGTAGGAACCTAAACAGTTTCTAGAAAGGCTCTCTATTCTCTTTGAAAAAGAAGATAACAGGGTCCCTCAAAGGAAAGGTAAGTTCTAGGCAAGCGGTTTCCAGGGACTCGAGTCTCTTCAGATGTGGTTGTGGGGGGAGATAGTTGTATGTCCATGGCGTCTCTCAGGGGCTGCTCTTTACCATTTTTTTTTTTTACAAACAACAGAGTGCAGAAAGCCTGCAGAAATTATGCTGTACTCCCGCAATGAAAACATAAAGGGAGCTAAGTGAATCATATTGGCATGCTGCCTTTTCTTTTTCCCTTTGTAAATACTGTTCGTGTGCAGTATCATCTTCAGTATTTAGAACTGTCAGTAGACCTTACCACATAGCAGTAAACAAGTTTCCCTTTACCTTTCCTGCAAAGGAAAACACAGGGAGCCCTTCTGGTCACTATTTCCGCCTCTGGCTTATGGCTCCCCATCCTTCTCAGTAAAGTTAGTTCAGAGTCAAGTAAAGGGGAGTTCGGGTCTCTGTCCCTGTATTCTTGGAGATAATTATACTATGATTTGTGGGATGGCCCTGATCTGGGGATTTTTATAATGCCCCACAGAGCAACTAACATTCAGGCAAAATGATGCTAGGGCCATCACTTGTGTGTGTGTTTGTGTTTGTGTGTGTGTGTGTGTGTGTGTGTGTGTGTGTGTGTAAGCAAGTGGTTATCAGGTTGTTCCTTAGGCATTACTCACCTTTTTCTTGAAACAGAGTCATTTCCAGGCAGGTAGCTCACCAAATAGACTAATTCAGCTGGTCAGGAAGCCCCAGAGATTGGTTTGTCTCTACTTTTCCAGCTCTGTATAAACACATGCCATCACATCTACCTTCCTTAAGTAGGTTCTAAGTATTGGACTTAAATCTATGCAAATGTTTTACCTACTGTGCTCTTTCTCCAGCTGTCTTAATTTCAATTCCTTTGCTTTGATAAAACATCCTGTCACCTCAAATACCGTGCTGAGCCGGGATTGCTTGGAGTCTGAACCTGGAGGTCTAACCAGAACCTTAGATCAGTGCTTTGCTCAACTGTAATCGGAGAAGCTTCTTCTTGAGTATAGTAGATGGTAATGAACACAGAAAACCACACCTACCTGGACAATATGCAGAGAAAAAGAAACTTTGAGATGTTTAGCTCAAAATTCAATGTCCTTATAGAATCCACTCCTCAGGCTCAGAGATATATGTAGAAGAGGGGCAAGAATGATTGTAAGAGCCAGCAGTGGTAGGTTACTTCAATGAAATAATGTTTGGTTTCTAGACATAACAGGGCATATGAACTCATAGACACTGTAAGTCAGAGAGAATACCAGCAGGATGGAGAGAAAGTGGGCACGAACTGTCACATGGACATACAAAACACTTCAATATTTCACATAATATATTCGGATTATGATTTCCCTTCCCCCAGCTCCTCCCACACCCTTCCTGCCTTCCCACCCACCCAAATCCACACCCTTTCTTGCTCTCTTACTAGAAAAATCTAATGATGTTTGGGCATCTAAAATAGAAATGATAATAAAATAAGATCAAAACAAATAGATTAGGACAAAACAAACAAGTGAATGGAAAAAAGGAGCCAAATTAAAAAAAAAACAGAAGAAACACATAAAGATGCAGAGACACACATATTTGCACACATAGAAGTCTCATAAAAGTACAAAACTGGAAACCATAATATATGAGCAATAGACCTATAGGGTAAAAAAGAACCCAGATGAAGCATTATGAGACAAACCAAAACAGCAAACAACAACAACAACAACAACAGCAACAGCAACAACAACAACAACAACAACAACAACAACAACAGCAACAACTACAACAACATCATCAATATACCTCCAGAAATACCACTGAGTTCATTTTGTGTTGGCTATCAACTTCTGGGCATCAGTCTGGTATTAAGTGTGGTTTGTATGCCCAGTGAGAACAGTTGGAGAAAACTAATTTTTCTTTTGCAAGTGGATGACAACAGGTGATAGCCTCCAGGTTAGGAATGAGAACTCCTGTCCACTTCCCCTCCCAGTGCTGGCACTCCTTCTGGCTTAGACTCTTGCTGGTTATGAGCATGCTGCTGCAATTTCTCTGAGTTTATATGTACATCAGCCCTGTTGTTTTTAGAAGACCTTACTTGCTTCATATCTTCCATCCCCATAAACTCCTATAATATTTCTGCCTCCTCCTCCACAGAGTTCTCTGAGTCCTGAGGGGAGGGACTTGATAGAGAAGGAGCTGATTTAGGACTGGGTATTCCAAGGTCTCTCACTCTCTGCATAGTGTCTGGCTGTGGGTCTCTGTATTAGTTCCTATCAACTGCAGAAGGAAGCTTTCCTGATGATGGCTGAGCAAAACACTGATCTATGAGTACAGTAGAATGCTACGAGTCCAGAAGTGGTAAATTACTTTAATGAAACAGTGTTTGTTTTCTAGATGTAACAGGGCATATGCTCATATGACCTTATAGAAACTGAATCAGACACAATCACAGCATGGAGGATGGGAAGTGGGCATGACTTGTCACCTCTAACGAAAAAGCTACCCACAATCAGTAGCTCTAGAAGAGGGCATGTTCCTTTAGTGGAACAGTAGTATTTGGTTTTCCCCTAGATCCATGGCTTATCTAGTCTCAGATTCTTTGTTACCCCATGCAGTGTAAGCATGGATTCCATCTCATGGAGTGGACCTTACATCTAATCAGATATTGATTGGTTATTTCCAGAATGGTTGTCCCATTGTTGGACCAGCACATCATATGGGAAGGTCACCATTGTAGAATGAAGGGTTTGTGACTTGGTTATTGTTTGCCTCCATCCTTTGGTAGCATACAGAGTATCTTCCACTACCATGAACACTTGTAAGTCAGGGTACAATCTCTAGATATGCACCAGCTCGTCTTCTTCATATCAACTAAGCTATATAGGTGTTGTCTTCAACAATATGGCTTTACCATCAATTTATGGGGAGCAAACAACAGATTTGGCAATAGCTTGGGTTGTTTTGGGATATCCATGCAACCCCTTTTGGCCAACAACTAAGTTATATATAATCCATTCCTGGCACTGAAGTTTTAATTTGATGATGAGAGATGTCTAGTTGTTTCCCCTGTTATTTGGTGATTCCATTTATATCACCCTCATATATGAATACATTTTAAGACACTTCTGTTGTAGTAGGTTTCCATACTACCCCTCAAATGGCCCTTAATTTTAGCTGCTTCTCCCCATATTACCTCCCTTATCTCCTTCTTCCCATTCCTCCCCACTTGTTTGTTCTCTAATTCTAGAACCAAACTTCAAATCAATCAATAGATCCATCCATTCATACAATCAGAGCCCTTGGAATCAAATCCTCTCTGAAATACCCTGACAGACACACCCTACCCAGAGTTTCATTTGACTAATCTTCTAGGTGCCTCTAAACTGAAATGAGTTGTCAGTCAAGATTAACTGTCACACCAGATGCTGTTGCTTGATTGCCTACCTGCTTTTCCATACCCAGAGCCATGCTATAAAGAAACAATATTGTTTTTATTATTTTTTTAAAGACTGCCAAAAGGCCTTGTAAGGCAGGACTCATTCTCAGTTTGCAGGGGACTGCAAAATATCTAATGAAGGATATATGATTAGCCCTTGTCCCAGAGTCAGAAGTTCCCAGACTTTAGTCTCCTTCTGAATCTAGAATTTATAAGGATTCATTGGCAACTCCATGATGAGGATTATTATTTATACCCTAAAGTCACTACTGTGAAGTGAAAGTGGGGACCATTTCAATGACAAAGGATTCTCTTGGAGATTTTGCTTGAGGTAGCTGAAAGACATTTTCTACATTGTGGGGAGAAACAATTGTAATGACTCTTGTAGGAACAAAAATATTCCAAAGAGATGTTTGCACCCCTTTCTTTGACTATTAGACTATTGAGACAATGGACCCCATGAAACTGGAATTTCCCTGGGAGTCTCATGATTGGAGAAGGAATTGGCTGGAGGCAGTTGTCAGCCAGAGGCAGAATTTGTCACATAGGAAAAGATTTTACTCTGTTCTGACAACTTGGACAACCTTATAAGAGAGAGGGCTAGAAGCTGGGTGAGTAATGGGTGGGATCATACCTTTACTAGGACTGCTGAATTATGCACACCTCTTGCCCTACCAGGACTCTGAAGGTGAACTTGGAGATTAATGGGCCTCTATATTTGTACCATTTTCTATTGTGGTCACATTGACTAATTTTCTTTTTAAAATTTGCTTGAACAAAGGGGGAAGGGAACTGGTTTATAACATTTTTAACCTGGATGCACATCTTGTAGAGATAATGATAAAAAGCTTCTTGATTTAGAAATTGTGTTATTTTTGTTTTGACTATTCACCTTTCTTTGGTGGAGGAGGAAACAGATCCAAGAACTGGAGGTTATGGGTTTATATATAGACGTCTTACTCCTGGTTGAGCCTTCCCTTTAAGTGAAATCCATGTGGGTAGAAAATGAATCCAAAGGCAGTACTTGCATATACTTTTTCAGAGTACTTCTGGGCTGTAAGGGTGATTTTCTACTCTGTGTGATGTGTTACAGAGAAAGTTCAATTAAAATAATATCATGTGGACCTGTTTCTGTTTGACCCAGCAGACACCAAACTGCTTTATATCTGGAATATATCAGCCTGAATAAAATGTTGGTAATGGGAAATGACGGTGACTTTCATTTTTGCATTAGCAAGTTGTAGACTAGCATTGGCTGTATATTCATTTTAGCATTTTATTTTACTTATTTTTGTGTCTCTGTGTGTGCAGTTGTGCATCTGTAAGCTTGGAGGCAGAGGCAAGGAGACAACTTCCATTTTTAATCCTCAGGCACTGTGGACTATTTTCTAAAAAAATGAGTTTTTTCAAGCCCAAAGCTCTCTAAGTGAGCCATCAAGCTGCAGGGATCCACCTGTTTCCTCCTCTGTAGAGATTACAAGCTCATGCCAACATATCCTGGCTTTTGTTTAAACATAAGTTCTGGGGGTTTGAACTCAGGTCTTTCTGCTTGCACGAGAGGCACTTTCACTGACAGAGTTATCACCCCAGCTTCTAACTGTATATTTTGAATAGTAACTTCCACCTAAAGAAGCAGTAACTCCATGGGATGAAAAAATACCTGACAGAAATTTAAAGAGTAAAGAAAACATTGTCGGCTCACCTGATCATGATCATTTATTCTCTGTCCTGTGTTCTGAGATGCTATTGCTTGACATATTGTCCTCTTTTCTGTTACTAAGGCTAATATATTCTCTATTTCTTTAACACATTTCTTCCCATCTCTATTTTATAACATTTTATGTGTGGATTTTTTTTTTTTGCCCTCATATGTGTCTGTGAACCACATGTTTGCAGTTCCAAAGGAGATCAGAGGATGATTGTAACTGGAGTTGCAGGTGGTTATGAGATGCCATTTGGTGTTGGGAATCAAACCTTGGTCCTCTGGAAGAGCAGTCAATGCTCTTTACTGTTGGACTATTTCTTCAGCTCTCAATCTCCACCTATCATGAATGTTCTTTTTTTCATTTCTTCTAACTCATCTTTCATATTTCTTTCATTCTTCAGTCTTATTCCAGGTTGTAAATGTTATGGGCTATAGAAAAATGCATATTAAAGACAGTCTTGGAATAAAATAGAAACAGGAGGCAATAGAAGCAGGAGGAACAGTAGTTCAGTTCACTCTTGCTGTTGGGTATATATTAACTGCAAGGTCAGCTTGAGATGCATGAGACCAAACCTCTCTCAAAAAAACCCACAACCAAATCTCTAAAAACCAAAAGCAAATAAAACCTGTACATTTCCCTTGCTTACCTGTGTGCAAAGGTTCTCTGTTTCAGAGATTATGTAGGAGAGAAATTAAAACAATTGTTCCCCTAACAGCTACTTTAGGAACAAGAAAATGAGGCCAGTCAGCTAGTCATAAATGACTTATGCAAATGTCACATGTTATCCAGGTGTCTTTAAAGATAAAATGCTAATCAATCTTTCTTTCTTTCTTTCTTTCTTTCTTTCTTTCTTTCTTTCTTTCTTTCTTTTTTCCTTTCTTTCTTTCTTTCTTTTTCTTTCCCTCCCTCCCTCCCTCCCCCTCCCTCCCTCCCTCCCTCCCTCCCTCCCTCCCTCCCTCCCTCCATCTCCCTCTCTTTCTTTCTCTTTTCTGTCCACTGCCATCTTCTGTTGTTCTGGGCACAGCTACCTTCCTAGTACAAACTGTGCCGCTGGCAGTTACCCTGCTCCAAAGTAAACAAACCCATGACACATAAATGATGCATTTCAATAGCTCTTTCAGCTTGTTCTCTCCGATGGTAGGCTGTGGGCTGCTTCCTTAGAGGACTGATGCTTGCACAACCCTGAGGGTATGAAAACCGTGGGTAGTTTCCCACTCTGCTTGGTGATTCTCTTTTATGTTTTCAGCTAGAAAACAACACAGAGCCGAACACAATTATTTTTTATTTTGTGTTTATCGCACAAGGGGTCCTTTTGGTAAAGTAACTTTCAATTGGATGGGGGCAGGGTACAGAATGGATCTTTTCATTTCTCCAGAGTATTATTGCACAAATGACAAAATAGCACCTCATAAACTCCAGCAAGTGAGCAGTCATTTTGCTGGGGCAAAGCAAGCTTCCCAGCCTCCTTCATTCTGCAGAGGCAGGAAGACTACACAAATAGTCACCTCTGCATTTTCATTGACTTGGGATCCTCTAATGTCCTTGGAGACTGAGTGTCCAGCATGACTGAGAAGGAGACTCCTCAGGGAAGGTATTTATTTCATTTGAAGAAATGGAGGAAGGAAGAAGGTGCTGGAGAGATGCTTGGATTATAAGTACCCCTCCACCACCTCCCAAAAAAGTAAAGCAGTTTCCCTGGCAACAAGAGATAAGAGAATGTGCTTGTAAAATTCCACCATCGGCTCATTTTCAAGGATGCAACGAAGCAGATGGTTCGGATCATTCAGGTATTACAGCTCTCCATTACTGAGTGTAGATAGAAGGAACATAAATATTGAAGGGCTTTTGGTCTGTACTTGGCAATACCACAAGCTGAGAACTTTTTTCAGAGGAGAGCTTCTAAATATCTACGCGCCCCATCAGCAATCCAAACAGCATCTGCAGACCAAGTCCGTTAACAATGGAAAAGGAGACAGGCAGAGGGGGGAAATCAACATGGCTGGGAAATGCAACATAAAAGACAGCAGCACTGTCAGATTTACCTAGAAAGAAAAGTTTGCAGTTTCCAATGTATAGACTGCCACTCTGAAAGTTCTACTACACTTGATTCTGTGTGGCCATTTTGGTTAAGAGAAAGTGGCTTTGCTTATTGAGGCTTGTCAGCACGTTGCCAGCAAGATGCTTTTGCTTTTCCTAATTAAGTTCTATTCATAGTGAAAATACAGGTCTTGATTTTACAATTTTTCAGATTGGTGTGTTTAAGTGTTTGAGAAAGCAGAGTAACTGAGTCTCAGGTTCAAAGAGCTAAGAAGAATATCTTCTGATTGGCCAGCCATGGTGTATGTGCTCATTTTATGTCAACTTAACATAAACCAGAGTCATTAAGGAAGAGAGACTCAATTGAGAAAATGCCTCTGTAAGAGCTACCTGTAGGCATGTTTGTAGGACATTTTGAGCAATGATTGATGCGGGTGGGTCCATCTTACTGTGGGCAGTGCCACCCCTGGGCTGATTGTCCTGGGTGCTATAAAAATCAGGCTGAGCAAGTCAGTAGGCAGCATCCCTTCATGGCCTCTGTATCAGCTTCTGCTTCTAGGTTTCTGTCCTATTTGAATTTTTGTCCTAACTTCCTTTGATGATCAGTGATATGGAAGTGTAACCTAAATAAACTCTTTCCTCCCCAACTTGCTTTATGGTCATGCCTTTTCATCACGACAATAGAAATCCTAACTAAGACACATGGGAAGATTTGTTCTTTGAGCTGTAGATTGCTAAATTGATTTTAAGCTTGTATTTGTGCAGAATGAAAGTTTCAATTACTGCCGTAGCTTTTGGTAACAGCACTACACTATGTACTTTGAAACATAAAATAATATATAGATAAAATATTTTAAATTAACATTGTAAAGAGAAGATATGTAAAAATTTAGAAAATTTTATTTGGAAATATTTTTGCATGCTTTTTCTTCTTTCTTTCATTTGTTCATTTTTTCTAGTCTTCATTCTATTCCCCCTTCTGCTCTCCTTCTAATCTTCCTTCCATTTTTCCTTTACCTTGTTTCACTTTTTTAAAGATAGAATTTCAATATGTAGCACAGGCTGTCCTTAAACGCATAATCATTCTGGTTTAGCTTCCATTAGTGCTATACTTGTCTGAAATGAATCTATCTATCTTATCTATCTATTTATAAATCTATCTACCATCTGTCTTTCTTCCATCAACCTATATTTTTTAAATCTACATGACACTTACCTGAATTGCATATATCTTTATCTAAGACCTTTAGATTTATTTATTTTATTCATTTGAGTGTTTTGTCTGCCTGCCTGTATGTATGTATGTATGTATGTATGTATGTATGTATGTATGTGCATCACATGAGTGCATGATGCCCACTGAGGTCAGAAGAGGGTATCAGTTTTCCTGGGATTGGAGTAATGGACAGATGTGAACCACCATCTTGGTGCTGGGAACGGAAACCAGATCCTGTGGAAGTGCTCTTAACCACCAGGACATCACTCCAGCTTCATACTATTTTATACTCACTAAAATGATATACCTAATCATGTTTGAAAACTTATCCACAAATATGACATAGAAAAATAACATCATCCGATCTCTCTTACTAAACAGATCAACTAACTTGGCTGGCAGGATGGCTCAATGCCAGCCCCAATTGCATGTTTTATTGCTTTTGGCTGAAGTTTATCAGCATTTACTGAATATAAGGTGGAGTTTGCTGGTATTTTACTGTGTCTCAAATAGTTTCTAGACAATGGTCAAGGATGACTGGTAAATGTAATTTAATTTCCCCTCTTTAAGAACTAGCTGAAGCATATACTGATATTAGGGTAAAAATGGGTCAGGTTTCCAATTTATTAGAGGCATGAAGTTCATTAATTTTGGCTTCCTATAAATGTATGCCTTCTAGCCAGGCTTAGGCTTATTCTCATGGGAGGTGGTTGTCTTTGAGTCCCCAAATAGGGTAAAATCTGTTGTTCACTTCTAATCAATCACACTTGTTTATATGGGAGATGATTAAAGAGTTGAGGAACAGGCTAGGAAAAACTCCCCAGATGGTAAAGTTTCTCAGTTTATAATCATGAAGGTATATGGAAGTACCCAACTTTTTGTTTTTAAATTGGACTTTGGACTGAAGCAAGCCTAACTTAGTGCAATACTAAGCAGCCACAATACATAGTTAAAGTTGCCTGAATTGTCCTAAATTGCCTTTTAATGAAGCATGAGTACATGGTTGCTGTTTTGACTATGAATAAACTAATGTATGAAAATGCAATTTATATTTTCACATTTAGGGACATTCTCATATTGGGTCTGATGTGAGATACATGTTTAGGCTGACACTGAGTTTTAGGATGGATATAACCCGGTTTTATACTATTGTTTGTTACAAGCTAAGAATGTAAGTGCAAACTGATTGGCAAAACTTATGATTTTCCTAACAAAGAAAAGGGTATTTAAGTTGGGAAGACAAGTTAATTGATAAAGTGCTTGTCTTGCAAGCATAAGGGCCTATGTTATGACCATAGCACTCACATAAAATATGGGCACATCTGTATTCTTACTTCAGAATATGAATGGGATGTTTGGGGGTAGGACATAGAAAAGTAGATCCTGAGAACTCATTAACCAGCCAGCCTAGCTGAACCAGTGAGGTTTAGGTTCAGGAAGTGACTCTGAAAAAATAAGATGAATAGCAATTGAGGAAGACAGGCCCCAGTCTATGGCCTCTATATGCAAACACATGCATGTTTCTTCCCACATACACCCACATTAGCAATACACAATATTCATCGACATGGAGGAATCTATAGAACTGACTTCCTAATGAATATGTGTTTACTTATAAGTAGAGACATGTTGTTGGCTATGGTATCAGTGGTATTTTCTGAAATACATTGATGATAAGTATTTTAACTATAAGATGTTAATATCCATATACCAATTAGAAGAATTAATGCCTGTATTATTTGAAGTTTTTGAGAAGTTACTGGAAGGGAACCAAGGCTGTGCAAAACAAAGCAAAACAAAGTGAAATGAAACAAAAAAAGTCTTCGCTGGGATTAAAGGTGTATAACACTACTGCCCAGGTTGGTTTTGGTTTTTAAAGAGACAGAGAGAAAAAAGAACATAGAGTTGAATGGATAGGGAGATAGGGAGGATTTTGGAGGAATGGGGAGGAGAAAACATAATCAAAATTGTATAAAATTTAAAAATATAGTGTTTTACGATCTAATACTTATCAATGACTTGGTATTTACCCATGGGATCTAGCGCTGGTGGACAGTCCTGCCCCTGTGCCATACCCTTTTGTGGCTGCTTTACTCTTGCATTTATTTTCATGAATTTGGAGCTGCATTTAATCACATCCACAGTTCTGAAGTTGCCCTTCCTGTGTTCCAAGTAGCCCCATTTTGTATGCTGAAGCAGTGGGGCTCTTGTGAAGTCACCATTTCAGTGGAGAAAGGAGAAACTAACTGGAGAATTTCTTCTTTGTATGGTGTCCATGAGCCTAAGATTCTTGGGAAAATAAAGATCTCTCTCTCTCTCTCTCTCTCTCTCTCTCTCTCTCTCTCTCTCTCTCTCTCTGTACATGCATGTACATGCACACCAGATGTCATATTGGGTGTCTTCCTCAATCTCATCCCACTTTTTTATGTTTGAGAAAAGGTCTCAAACCAAACGTTGAACCCTGGAATTCCTCAATTTGATATAGCTGGGCACCTGCCCTTCCCCAGCAATCAAGTGGCAGGTGCCCATTACTATCCTTTGGTTTTTATCTGGGCATGGGGGATCTAAATTCAGCTCTTTGTGCTTTCAAGGTAAGTACTTTACTGACTGAGCGGCTCCCCCAGTTTGCAGATGCCATTTTCTATGCAGAGGCTCTCAGCAAGCTTGGCATAGTAGAGCGGCTGCTGAAAGGGAGTGTCTTTCATTTTCTTGTGCATTTGAGTATTTCGTCTTCAGTCGGTGGCACTGTTTATGGAGGCAGAGGACTTGTGGTTTTATTGGAGGAAGTGCATTACTGGGAGTGAGCTGTGAGAATTTAAAGGCTTGTATCACAGCTACTTCACTCTCCCTGAATCTCATTTGAGGTGTGAACTCTCAGCTATTCCTGTTACCACCCTTGCCTGCTGCTATGCTTCCCCACTAGTGATGGTGATGGACTTTTATCTCTCTGGAACTGTAAACCCCAAATAAACCCTTCCTTCTACAGGTTTCCATCTTCCTTGTAACTTTTGTTACTTCCTCTAAAAAACTCATCTCCTATCTGTCTCCTCTCCATCAACTACACTTGAAATCCCTACAGCTGTAGAGATATTCCTGGAAGGAATGATCAGGGTCCCATTTACACACAGTGAGCAGCTCCATACTACTATTGACTACTCAATAGCAAAATTCTGTTTTGAGCTTGTCATGGTACCAAATATAATTGGAATCCAAGGACTTCGGAGGTTGAGATAGAGGCCTGAAAGTCTGAAGCTAGCCTGGCCTGCAGAGAAACACCAACTAAAAAGCAAACCTCACCTCACCCCACTTTACCTCACCTCTCCTTACCTCATCCCACTTTACCTCATCCAACTTTATCTCACCTTTCCTCATCTCACTCTATCTCACCTCTCCTTACCTCATTTCATTCTACCTTACCTCTCTTCACCTTACTCTACCTCACCTCACCTCTCCTCAATCTCTCCTCACTCACTCTACTTCATCTCTCCTTACCTCACCTCATTCTACCTCTCCTCTCATCATCTCTCTTCTCTTCTTACCTCACTCTATCTCACCGCACCTTATTTCACCTCTATCCTAAAGGTCTACTTTTTGGGATCTAAGCACCCAATAGCTGCCATTTTGATTGACAGATCAAGCGAATCTCAGACTGGGAATCTTGAGAAGATAAAAAGGGACATGTTTGAGAAGGATTTCCTAAAAAGATATTCTACTTGAACCCCTTCAAAAAGTTTCCAGACATTTATACTTCAGGAGAAATAACTGTAGTGGTTCAAAAATTGATGTGTTTTCCAAAGTGCTTTTTAAAAAAAGAGCATTATATTTATATCCTAATTTTGGTCCATATATACTTTTTTTTTTATTAACTTGAGTATTTCTTATATACATTTCGAGTGTTATTCCCTTTCCCGGTATCCGGGCAAACATCCCCCTCCCCCCTCCCCTTCCTTATGGGTGTTCCCCTCCCAACCCTCCCCCCATTGCTGCCCTCCCCCCACCAGTCTAGTTCACTGGGGGTTCAGTCTTAGCAGGACCCAGGGCTTCCCCTTCCACTGGTGCTCTTACTAGGATATTCATTGCTACCTATGAGGTCAGAGTCCAGGGTCAGTCCATGTATAGTCTTTAGGTAGTGGCTTAGTCCCTGGAAGCTCTGGTTGCTTGGCATTGTTGTACATATGGGGTCTCGAGCCCCTTCAAGCTCTTCCAGTTCTTTCTCTGATTCCTTCAACGGGGGTCCTATTCTCAGTTCAGTGGTTTGCTGCTGGTATTCGCCTCTGTATTTGCTGTATTCTGGCTGTGTCCATATATACTTTTGTTAGTGGTAGATGAAGTGTAGCATGTACTTTTTAGCTTTCTGCCACCTTCTCTCCAAGTTTTTACACATTTTACTTGTGTGGATGCATGTGTGCGTATATGAGTCTCTCTCTCTCTCTCTCTCTCTCTCTCTCTCTCTCTCGTGTGTGTACGTGTGTGTGTGTGTGTGTGTGTGTGTGTGTGTGTGTGTGTGTGTGTGTGTTTGTGTGCTTATCTGTATACATGCTCACTTACATAGCCACATGTGCAGGCCAGAGCCTGATGCCTCAGTATCTTTTTCCAACCTAACTTTCTGAGACAGGATCTCTCACTGCATGTGAAGCTTGCTTTTTTGACTGGAATGGCTGGTCAGGGAACCCCAAGCATCAACTCTTCTGCCTGTACCCTAAGTCTGGCAAGCCAGAAAACGCCACCATGCTTGCCTCTTACATGAATGCTAGGGAACTGAACTCAGCACTTTACTCGACAGCCTCTGGTGTCCTGTCTTTTCCTAGTGGGTCTGTCTTTGACTAGAGAATTGTATCTCTGTTCCAGTCCTGTCACCGTGTTGCATTTATTAGCTATAATAATATTTAATTGTTGGTGCCTGGGAGTAAAACTAATACAGCAAAAGCAGGATGGAAACATGGCTCCTTTGCTTTATTTAACTGCTTTGAGGCTAGGATTCAATTCAATTCTAACCTCACCATGTACCAGTAGTGATAACGTGTGTGTGTGTGTGTGTGTGTGTGTGTGTGTGTACATGCACACATCTGTGGTTACATTAGCCCCATTATTGAATAAAAAGAATCTGTTTCTTGGCTTTCAAGATGATTCTCAAAAAGGCACAGGAAGGGAGGGGGATGCACTTTGACACTATTAATCATGAACTTCTGGTTGTAGACACACAGGACTTATGTAGTCCTGTTTATATGGTTGGTTGTTCAGTTTGTCCTCTGTGTGGTCACTAGGAAGCTCTTTATGATTGTTTGCTGGTCCTTTCCACACAAAGTCATGGATGGCTGGGTAAATGTCTACTGTGCCAAAGTCTTATAGTCTATCTTGTACATTTTATGCTCCATATTAGATGGTGGTCATTTTTTCACTTGCAATCCTAACCTGAAAAAGGAGGTCTCAGTAACAGACTCTTTGATGCCAAGGGTTGTCATGTTGTTGGATAATCTTTGTTTCTAGGACATTATGGCAGAAGGAGATGAATCTTGTCTTAAAGATTCATTTATTTCTATGCTGTGTGCTGTTTGCTTGGATGCATGTACAAAACTCAGGGGCTCCATGAAGCCATGGGGGAACCTTGAAATCTTGATCCTTTTGTCTTAGCCTCTCAAGTGCTCTTCTCCCTGTCCCCAGAGACTTCTACCCACTATTCACAGCTTACTTAAATATCCTGTTCTCTTATAATCTATGTTTTATTTACATTTGAAAAATTGAATTTCTCAGGGCTGGAGAGATGGCTCAGTGGTTAATAGCATAGATAGATTGCTCTTCCACAGGACCTTGGTTGGGTTCCCAGCACCCACATGGCAGCTCACAATTGTTTGTAATTCCAGTTCCAAGGGATCCACCACACTTTTCTGGCCATCTTGAGCATTGGGCAAGCACACAATGCACAGACATACAACACAAACAAAACACCCATACATATAAAATAAGTTTGAAAAAAAATTAAATTGGTAAAATTCATTTTTCTAGTTCTGGCTAGTATATTATTGCCTCACATTTTTCTAGTTTATTCTTCTTAATAAACTATTTCCCATTTTCAGTTTTGTTGTAGAATTTCTTGAATTTTTCAGTTTTTGTTATATGTTATATTTTCAGAATACAGGCCAATGATGCCTGTTAATTCTGTTTGACATAAAAAAAGTTTGCAAGTGTGTTATAAGAATATATATTTTAAGCAGAACAAAGTAACACTAGAGATAATCTGATGGCGAGAGGCAAGCGCAGGAACCCAAGCAACAGAAACCAAGACTACATGGCATCATCGGAGCCCAATTCTCCCACCAAAACAAACATGGAATGTCAAAACACACCAGAAAAGCAAGATCTAGTTTCAAAATCATATTTGATCATGATGCTGGAGGACTTCAAGAAAGACGTGAAGAACTCCCTTAGAGAAACACAGGAAAACATTAATAAACAAGTAGAAGCCTACAAAGAGGAATCGCAAAAATGCCTGAAAGAATTCCAGGAAAACATAAATAAACAAGTAGAAGCCCATAGAGAGGAGACACAAAAATCCCTGAAAGAATATCAGGAAATCATAAATAAACAAGTAGAAGCCCATAGAGAGGAGACACAAAAATCCCTGAAAGAATTCCAGGAAAACACAATCAAACAGTTGAAGGAATTAAAAATGGAAATAGAAGCAATCAAGAAAGAACACATGGAAACAACCCTGGACATAGAAAACCAAAAGAAGAGACAAGGAGCTGTAGATACAAGCTTCACCAACAGAATACAAGATATGGAAGAGAGAATCTCAGGAGCAGAAGATTCCATAGAAATCATTGACTCAACTGTCAAAGATAATGTAAAGCGGAAAAAGCTACTGGTCCAAAACATACAGGAAATCCAGGACTCAATGAGAAGATCAAACCTAAGGATAATAGGTATAGAAGAGAGTGAAGACTCCCAGCTCAAAGGACCAGTAAATATCTTCAACAAAATCATAGAAGAAAACTTCCCTAACCTAAAAAAAGAGATACCCATAGACATACAAGAAGCCTACAGAACTCCAAATAGATTGGACCAGAAAAGAAACACCTCCCGTCACATAATTGTCAAAACACCAAACGCACAAAATAAAGAAAGAATATTAAAAGCAGTAAGGGAAAAAGGTCAAGTAACATATAAAGGCAGACCTATCAGAATCACACCAGACTTCTCGCCAGAAACTATGAAGGCCAGAAGATCCTGGACTGATGTCATACAGACCCTAAGAGAACACAAATGCCAGCCCAGGATACTGTATCCAGCAAAACTATCAATTAACATTGATGGAGAAACCAAGATATTCCATGACAAAACCAAATTTACACAATATCTTTCTACAAATCCAGCACTACAAAGGATAATAAATGGTAAAGCCCAACATAAGGAGGCAAGCTATACCCTAGAAGAAGCAAGAAACTAATCGTCTTGGCAACAAAACAAAGAGAATGAAAGCACACAAACGTAACCACACATCCAAATATGAATATAACGGGAAGCAATAATCACTATTCCTTAATATCTCTCAACATCAATGGCCTCAACTCCCCAATAAAAAGAAATAGATTAACAAACTGGATATGCAACGAGGACCCTGCATTCTGCTGCCTACAGGAAACACACCTCAGAGACAAAGACAGACATTACCTCAGAGTGAAAGGCTGGAAAACAATTTTCCAAGCAAATGGTCGGAAGAAGCAAGCTGGCGTAGCCATTCTAATATCAAATAAAATCAATTTTCAACTAAAAGTCATCAAAAAGGATAAGGAAGGACACTTCATATTCATCAAAGGAAAAATCCACCAAGATGAACTCTCAATCCTAAATATCTATGCCCCAAATACAAGGGCACCTACATACGTAAAAGAAACCTTACTAAAGCTCAAAACACACATTGCACCTCACACAATAATAGTGGGAGATTTCAACACCCCACTCTCATCAATGGACAGATCATGGAAACAGAAATTAAACAGAGGTGTAGACAGACTAAGAGAAGTCATGAGCCAAAATGGACTTAACAGATATTTATAGAACAACTGTCCTAAAGCAAAAGGATATACCTTCTTCTCAGCTCCTCATGGTACTTTCTCCAAAATTGACCATATAATTGGTCAAAAAACGGGCCTCAACAGGTACAGAAAGATAGAAATAATCCCATGCGTGCTATCAGACCACCACGGCCTAAAACTGGTCTTCAATAAAAATCAAGGAAGAATGCCCACATATACTTGGAAATTGAACAATGCTCTACTCAATGATAACCTGGTCAAGGAAGAAATAAAGACAGAAATTAAAAACTTTTTAGAATTTAATGAAAATGAAGGTACAACATACCCAAACTTATGGGACACAATGAAAGCTGTGCTAAGAGGAAAACTCATAGTGCTGAGTGCCTGCAGAAAGAAACAGGAAAGAGCATATGTCAGCAGCTTGACAGCACACCTAAAAGCTCTAGAACAAAAAGAAGCAAATACACCCAGGAGGAGTAGAAGGCAGGAAATAATCAAACTCAGAGCGGAAATCAACCAAGTAGAAACAAAAAGGACCATAGAAAGATACAACAGAACCAAAAGTTGGTTCTTTGAGAAAATCAACAAGATAGATAAACCCTTAGCCAGACTAACAAGAGGACACAGAGAGTGCATCCAAATTAACAAAATCAGAAATGAAAAGGGAGACATAACAACAGATTCAGAGGAAATTCAAAAAATCATGAGATCTAACTATAAAAACCTATATTCAACAAAACTTGAAAATCTTCAGGAAATGGACAATTTCCTAGACAGATACCAGGTACCGAAGTTAAATCAGGAACACATAAACCAGTTAAACAACCCCATAACTCCTAAGGAAATAGAAGCAGTCATTAAAGGTCTCCCAACCAAAAAGAGCCCAGGTCCAGACGGGTTTAGTGCAGAATTCTATCAAACCTTCATAGAAGACCTCATACCAATATTATGCAAACTATTCCACAAAATTGAAACAGATGGAGCACTACCGAATACCTTCTACGAAGCCACAATTACTCTTATACTTAAACCACACAAAGACAACAAAGAAAGAGAACTTCAGACCAATTTTCCTTATGAATATCGACGCAAAAATACTCAATAAAATTCTTGCAAACCGAATCCAAGAGCACATCAAAACAATCATCCACCATGACCAAGTAGGCTTCATCCCAGGCATGCAGGGATGGTTTAATATACAGAAAACCATCAACGTGATCCATTATATAAACAAACTGAAAGAACAAAACCACTTAACATTTCATTAGATGCTGAGAAAGCATTTGACAAAATTCAACACCCCTTCATGATAAAAGTCCTGGAAAGAATAGGAATTCAAGGCCCATACCTAAACATAGTAAAAGCCATATACAGCAAACCAGTTGCTAACATTAAACTAAATGGAGAGAAACTTGAAGCAATCCCACTAAAATCAGGGACTAGACAAGGCTGCCCACTCTCTCCCTACTTATTCAATATAGTTCTTGAAGTTCTAGCCAGAGCAATCAGACAACAAAAGGAGGTCAAGGGGATACAGATCGGAAAAGAAGAAGTCAAAATATCACTATTTGCAGATGATATGATAGTATATTTAAGTGATCCCAAAAGTTCCACCAGAGAACTACTAAAGCTGATAAACAACTTCAGCAAAGTGGCTGGGTATAAAATTAACTCAAATAAATCAGTTGCCTTCCTCTATACAAAAGAGAAACAAGCCGAGAAAGAAATTAGGGAAACGACACCCTTCATAATAGACCCAAATAATATAAAGTACCTCGGTGTGACTTTAACCAAGCAAGTAAAAGATCTGTACAATAAGACCTTCAAGACACTGAAGAAGGAAATTGAAGAGGATCTCAGAAGATGGAAAAATCTCCCATGCTCATGGATTGGCAGAATTAATATAGTAAAAATGGCCATTTTACCAATAGCGATCTACAGATTCAATGCAATCCCCATCACAATACCAATCCAATTCTTCAAAGAGTTAGACAGAACAATTTACAAATTCATCTGGAATAACAAAAAACCCAGGATAGCTAAAGCTATCCTCAACAATAAAAGGACTTCAGGGGGAATCACTATCCCTGAACTCAAGCAGTATTACAGAGCAATGGTGATAAAAAACTGCATGGTATTGGTACAGAGACAGACAGATAGACCAATGGAATAGAATTGAAGACCCAGAAATGAACCCACACACCTAGGGTCACTTGATTTTTGACAAAGTAGCCAAAACTATCAAATGGAAAAAAGATAGCATTTTCAGCAAATGGTGCTGGTTCAACTGGAGGTCAACATGTAGAAGAATGCAGATCGATCTATGCTTATCACCCTGTACAAAGCTTAAGTCCAAGTGGATCAAGGACCTCCACATCAAACCAGACACACTCAAACTAATAGAAGAAAAACTAGGGAAGCATCTGGAACACATGGGCACTGGAAAAAATTTCCTAAACAAAACACCAATGGCTTACGCTTAAGATCAAGAATTGACAAATGGGATCTCATAAAACTGCAAAGCTTCTGTAAGGCAAAGGACACTGTGGTTAGGACAACACGGCAACCAACAGATTGGGAAAAGATCTTTACCAATCCTACAACAGATAGAGGCCTTATATCCAAAATATACAAAGAACTCAAGAAGTTAGACCGCAGGGAAACAAATAACCCTATTAAAAAATGGGGTTCAGAGCTAAACAAAGAATTCACAGCTGAGGAATGCCGAATGGCTGAGAAACACCTAAAGAAATGTTCAACATCTTTAGTCACAAGGGAAATGCAAATCAAAACAACCCTGAGATTTCACCTCACACCAGTGAGAATGGCTAAGATAAAAAACTCAGGTGACAGCAGATGATGGCGAGGATGTGGAGAAAGAGGAACACTCCTCCACTGTTAGTGGGATTGCATACTGGTACAACCATTCTGGAAATCAGTCTGGAAGATCCTCAGAAAATTGGACATTGAACTGCCTGAGGATCCAGCTATACCTCTTTTGGGCATATACCCAAAAGATGCCCCAACATATAAAAAAGACACGTGCTCTACTATGTTCATTGCAGCCTTATTTATAATAGCCAGAAGCTGTAAAGAACCCAGATGCCCTTCAACAGAGGAATGGATACAGAAAATGTGGTACATCTACACAATGGAATATTACTCAGCTATCAAAAACAACGACTTTATGAAATTCGTAGGCAAATGTTTGGAACTGGAAAATATCATCCTGAGTGAGCTAACCCAATCACAGAAAGACATACATGGTATGCACTCATTGATAAGTGGCTATTAGCCCAAATGCTTGAATTACCCTAGATGCCTAGAACAAATGAAACTCAAGACAGATGATCAAAATGTGAATGCTTCACTCCTTCTTTAAAAGGGGAACAAGAATACCCTTGGCAGGGAAGAGAGAGGCAAAGATTAAAACAGAGACTGAAGGAACACCCATTCAGAGCCTGCCCCACATGTGGCCCTTACATATACAGCCACCCAATTAGACAAGATGGATGAAGCAAAGAAGTGCAGACCGACAGGAGCCGGATGTAGATCGCTCCTGAGAGACACAGCCAGAATACAGCAAATACAGAGGCGAATGACAGCAGCAAACCACTGAACTGAGAATGGGACCCCCGTTGAAGGAATCAGAGAAAGAACTGGAAGATCTTGAAGGGGCTCGAGACCCCATATGTACAACAATGTCAAGCAACCAGAGCTTCCAGGGACTAAGCCACTACCTAAAGACTATACATGGACTGACCCTGGACTCTGACCTCATAGGTTGCAATGAATATCCTAGTAAGAGCACCAGTGGAAGGGGAAGCCCTGGGTCCTGCTAAGACTGAACCCCCAGTGAACTAGACTGGTGGGGGCAGGGCGGCAATGGGGGGAGGGTTGGGAGGGGAACTCCCATAAGGAAGGGGAGGGGGAGGGGGATGTTTGCCCGGATACCGGGAAAGGGAATAACACTCGAAATGTATATAAGAAATACTCAAGTTGTCTCGGATCCCGGCCTGCAGCAGCTCTCTGCTACCAGACCCGGTGAGAGAGAGACCCTACCGCCTGGTCAGGTGGGCACTCCTGAGGCTGCAGAGCGGAAGAGACCACCAACACTGCTCACCCCTGCCCACATCCCTGGTCCAAGAGGAAACTGTATAAGGCCTCTGGGCTCCTGTGGGGGAGGGCCCAGGAGCGGCAGGACCCTGCCTGAGACACCACCGGAACCTGAAAGAAACAGACCAGATAAACAGTTCTCTGCACCCAAATCCCGTGGGAGGGAGAGCTAAACCTTCAGAGAGGCAGACAAGCCTGGGAAACCAGAAGAGACTGCTCCCTGCACACACATCTTGGACGCCAGAGGAAAAACCCAAAGACCATCTGGAACCATGGTGCACTGAAGCTCCCGGAAGGGGCGGCACAGGTCTTCCTGGTTGCTGCCGCTGCAGAGAGCCCGTGGGCAGCACCCCACGAGCGAACTTGAGCCTCAGGATCACAGGTAAGACCAAATTTTCTGCTGCAAGAAAGCTGCCTGGTGAACTCAAGACACAGGCCCAAAGGAGCAGCTGAAGACCTGTAGAGAGGAAAAACTACACGCCCGAAAGCAGAACACTCTGTCCCCATAACTGAATGAAAGAGAGGAAAACAGGTCTACAGCACTCCTGACACACAGGCTTATAGGACAGTCTAGCCACTGTCAGAAATAGCAGAACAAAGTAACACTAGAGATAATCTGATGGTGAGAGGCAAGCGCAGGAACACAAGCAACAGAAACCAAGACTACATGGCATTATCGGAGCCCAATTCTCCCACCAAAGCAAACACGGAATATCCAAACACACCAGAAAAGCAAGATCTAGTTTCAAAATCATATTTGATCATGATGCTGGAGGAATTCAAGAAAGACATGAAGAACTCCCTTAGAGAACAAGTAGAAGCCTACAGAGAGGAATCGCAAAAATGCCTGAAAGAATCGCAAAAATCCCTGAAAGAATTCCAGGAAAACGTAAATAAACAAGTAGAAGCCCATAGAGAGGAGACACAAAAATCCCTGAAAGAATTCCAGGAAAACACAATCAAACAGTTGAAGGAATTAAAAATGGAAATAGAAGCAATCAAGAAAGAACACATGGAAACAACCCTGGATATAGAAAACCAAAAGAAGAGACAAGGAGCTGTAGATACAAGCTTCACCAACAGAATACAAGAGATGGAAGAGAGAATCTCAGGAGCAGAAGATTCCATAGAAATCATTGACTCAACTGTCAAAGATAATGTAAAGCGGAAAAAGCTACTGGTCCAAAACATACAGGAAATCCAGGACTCAATGAGAAGATCAAACCTAAGGATAATAGGTATAGAAGAGAGTGAAGACTCCCAGCTCAAAGGACCAGTAAATATCTTCAACAAAATCATAGAAGAAAACTTCCCTAACCTAAAAAAAGAGATACCCATAGACATACAAGAAGCCTACAGAACTCCAAATAGATTGGACCAGAAAAGAAACACCTCCCGTCACATAATTGTCAAAACACCAAATGCACAAAATAAAGAAAGAATATTAAAAGCAGTAAGGGAAAAAGGTCAAGTAACATATAAAGGCAGACCTATCAGAATCACACCAGACTTCTCGCCAGAAACTATGAAGGCCAGAAAATCCTGGACTGATGTCATACAGACCCTAAGAGAACACAAATGCCAGCCCAGGATACTGTATCCAGCAAAACTATCAATTAACATTGATGGAGAAACCAAGATATTCCATGACAAAACCAAATTTACACAATATCTTTCCACAAATCCAGCACTACAAAGGATAATAAATGGTAAAGCCCAACATAAGGAGGCAAGCTATACCCTAGAAGAAGCAAGAAACTAATCGTCTTGGCAACAAAACAAAGAGAATGAAAGCACACAAACATAACCTCACATCCAAATATGAATGTAAAGGGAAACAATAATCACTATTCCTTAATATCTCTCAACATCAATGGCCTCAACTCCCCAATAAAAAGACATATATTAACAAACTGGATACGCAACGAGGACCCTGCATTCTGCTGCCTACAGGAAACACACCTCAGAGACAAAGACAGACACTACCTCAGAGTGAAAGGCTGGAAAACAATTTTCCAAGCAAATGGTCAGAAGAAGCAAGCTGGCGTAGGCATTCTAATATCAAATAAAATCAATTTCCAACTAAAAGTCATCAAAAAAGATAAGGAAGGACACTTCATATTCATCAAAGGAAAAATCCACCAAGATGAACTCTCAATCCTAAATATCTATGCCCCAAATACAAGGGCACCTACATACGTAAAAGAAACCTTACTAAAGCTCAAAACACACATTGCACCTCACACAATAATAGTGGGAGATTTCAACACCCCACTCTCATCAATGGACAGATCATGGAAACAGAAATTAAACAGAGGTGTAGACAGACTAAGAGAAGTCATGAGCCAAATGGACTTAACGGATATTTATAGAACATTGTATCCTAAAGCAAAAGGATATACCTTCTTCTCAGCTCCTCATGGTACTTTCTCCAAAATTGACCATATAATTGGTCAAAAAACAGGCCTCAACAGGTACAGAAAGATAGAAATAATCCCATGCGTGCTATCGGACCACCACGGCCTAAAACTGGTCTTCAATAACAATAAGGGAAGAATGCCCACATATACGTGGAAATTGAACAATGCTCTACTCAATGATAACCTGGTCAAGGAAGAAATAAAGAAAGAAATTAAAAACTTTTTAGAATTTAATGAAAATGAAGATACAACATACTCAAACTTATGGGACACAATGAAAGCTGTGCTAAGAGGAAAACTCATAGCGCTGAGTGCCTGCAGAAAGAAACAGGAAAGAGCATATGTCAGCAGCTTGACAGCACACCTAAAAGCTCTAGAACAAAAAGAAGCAAATACACCCAGGAGGAGTAGAAGGCAGGAAATAATCAAACTCAGAGCTGAAATCAACCAAGTAGAAACAAAAAGGACCATAGAAAGAAACAACAGAACCAAAATTTGGTTCTTTGAGAAAATCAACAAGATAGATAAACCCTTAGCCAGACTAACGAGAGGACACAGAGAGTGCGTCCAAATTAACAAAATCAGAAACGAAAAGGGAGACATAACTACAGATTCAGAGGAAATTCAAAAAATCATCATATCTTACTATAAAAACCTATATTCAACAAAATTTGAAAATCTTCAGGAAATGGACAATTTCCTAGACAGATACCAGGTATCGAAGTTAAATCAGGAACACATAAACCAGTTAAACAACCCCATAACTCCTAAGGAAATAGAAGCAGTCATTAAAGGTCTCCCAACCAAAAAGAGCCCAGGTCCAGACGGGTTTAGTGCAGAATTCTATCAAACCTTCATAGAAGACCTCATACCAATATTATCCAAACTATTCCACAAAATTGAAACAGATGGAGCACTACCGACTTCCTTCTACGAAGCCACAATTACTCTTATACCTAAACCACACAAAGACCCAACAAAGAAAGAGAACTTCAGACCAATTTCCCTTATGAATATCGACGCAAAAATACTCAATAAAATTCTGGCAAACCGAATTCAAGAGCACATCAAAACAATCATCCACCATGATCAAGTAGGCTTCATCCCAGGCATGCAGGGATGGTTTAATATAAGGAAAACCATCAACGTGATCCATTATATAAACAAACTGAAAGAACAGAACCACATGATCATTTCATGAGATGCTGAGAAAGCATTTGACAAAATTCAACACCCCTTCATGATAAAAGTCCTGGAAAGAATAGGAATTCAAGGCCCATACCTAAACATAGTAAAAGCCATATACAGCAAACCAGTTGCTAACATTAAACTAAATGGAGAGAAACTTGAAGCAATCCCACTAAAATCAGGGACTAGACAAGGCTGCCCACTCTCTCCCTACTTATTCAATATAGTTCTTGAAGTTCTAGCCAGAGCAATCAGACAACAACAGGAGATCAAGGGGATACAGATGGGAAAAGGAGAGGTCAAAATATCACTATTTGCAGATGATATGATAGTATATTTAAGTGATCCCAAAAGTTCCACAGAGAACTACTAAAGCTGATAAACAACTTCAGGAAAGTGGCTGGGTATAAAATTAACTCAAATAAATCAGTTGCCTTCCTCTATACAAAAGAGAAACAAGCCGAGAAAGAAATTAGGGAAACGACACCCTTCATAATAGACCCAAATAATATAAAGTACCTCGGTGTGACTTTAACCAAGCAAGTAAAAGATCTGTACAATAAGAACTTCAAGACACTGAGGAAAGAAATTGAAGAAGACCTCAGAAGATGGAAAGATCTCCCATGCTCATGGATTGGCAGGATTAATATAGTAAAAATGGCCATTTTACCAAAAGCAATCTACAGATTCAATGCAATCCCCATCAAAATACCAATCCAATTCTTCAAAGAGTTAGACAGAACAATTTGCAAATTCATCTGGAATAACAAAAAACCCAGGATAGCTAAAGCTATCCTCAACAATAAAAGGACTTCAGGGGGAATCACTATCCCTGAACTCAAGCAGTATTACAGAGCAATAGTGATAAAAACTGCATGGTATTGGTACAGAGACAGACAGATAGACCAATGGAATAGAATTGAAGACCCAGAAATGAACCCACACACCTATGGTCACTTGATTTTTGACAAAGGATCAAAACCATCCAATGGAAAAAAGATAGCATTTTCAGCAAATGGTGCTGGTTCAACTGGAGGGCAACATGTAGAAGAATGCAGATCGAACCATGCTTATCACCCTGTACAAAGCTTAAGTCCAAGAGGATCAAGGACCTCCACATCAAACCAGACACACTCAAACTAATAGAAGAAAAAGTAGGGAAGCATCTGGAACACATGGGCACTGGAAAAAATTTCCTGAACAAAACACCAATGGCTTATGCTCTAAGATCAAGAATCGACAAATGGGATCTCATAAAACTGCAAAGCTTCTGTAAGGCAAAGGACACTGTGGTTAGGACAAAACGGCAACCAACAGATTGGGAAAAGATCTTTACCAATCCTACAACAGATAGAGGCCTTATATCCAAAATATACAAAGAACTCAAGAAGTTAGACCGCAGGGAAACAAATACCCCTATTAAAAAATGGGGTTCAGAGCTAAACAAAGAATTCACAGCTGAGGAATGCTGAATGGCTGAGAAACACCTAAAGAAATGTTCAGCATCTTTAGTCATAAGGGAAATGCAAATCAAAACAACCCTGAGATTTCACCTCACACCAGTGAGAATGGCTAAGATCAAAAACTCAGGTGACAGCAGATGCTGGCGAGGATGTGGAGAAAGAGGAACACTCCTCCATTGTTGGTGGGATGCAGACTGGTAAAACCATTCTGGAAATCAGTCTGGAGGTTCCTCAGAAAATTGGACATTGAAGTGCCTGAGGATCCAGCTATACCTCTCTTGGGCATATACCCAAAAGATGCCCAAACATATAAAAAAGACACGTGCTCCTCTATGTTCATCGCAGCCTTATTTATAATAGCCAGAAAATGGAACGAACCCAGATGCCCTTCAACAGAGGAATGGATACAGAAAATGTGGTACATCTACACAATGGAATATTACTCAGCTATCAAAAACAACGAGTTTATGAAATTCATAGGCAAATGGTTGGAACTGGAAAATATCATCCTGAGTGAGCTAACCCAATCACAGAAAGACATACATGGTATGCACTCATTGATAAGTGGCTATTAGCCCAAATGCTTAAATTACCCTAGATCCCTAGAACAAACGAAACTCAAGACGGATGATCAAAATGTGAATGCTTCACTCCTTCTTTAAATGAGGAAAAAGAATACCCTTGGCAGGGAAGGGAGAGGCAAAGATTAAAACAGAGACTGAAGGAACACCCATTCAGAGCCTGCCCCACATGTGGCCCATACATATACAGCCACCCAATTAGACAAGATGGATGAAGCAAAGAAGTGCAGACCGACAGGAGCCGGATGTAGATCGCTCCTGAGAGACACAGCCAGAATACAGCAAATACAGAGGCGAATGCCAGCAGCAAACCACTGAACTGAGAATAGGTCCCCTATTGAAGGAATCAGAGAAAGAACTGGAAGAGCTTGAAGGGGCTCGAGACCCCAAAAGTACAACAATGCCAAGCAACCAGAGCTTCCAGGGACTAAGCCACTACCTAAAGACTATACATGGACTGACCCTGGACTCTGACCCCATAGGTAGCAATGAATATCCTAGTAAGAGCACCAGTGGAAGGGGAAGCCCTGGGTCCTGCTAAGACTGAACCCCCAGTGAACTAGTCTATGGGGGGAGGGCGGCAATGGGGGGAGGGTTGGGAGGGGAACACCCATAAGGAAGGGGAGGGGGGAGGGGGATGTTTGCCCGGAAACCGGGAAAGGGAATAATACTCGAAATGTATATAAGAAATACTCAAGTTAATAAAAAAAACAAAACAAAACAAAAAAATACTCAAGTTAATAAAAAAAAGAGAATATATATTTTAGAATACGTTTCTTACCCATGAGGATGTTACTTTGCTTTATATTTGTGTTAGATCATCTTATTGTACATTTTCACATGAAATTATTATTTTTTCTGAGATTTAAGAAGGAGTTGTGCTCCAAACAGCGCGTTAATCTTTCTGCTTTGTTATTTCTGTGTAGTCATAACAAAGATTATGACTTTACTGGGTTCTCTCAATTTTTTGTTTATCTTCTATCTGTACTAGTAATTTACCATCTTCTTGCTTTATGAGCGTTTTGTCCTGAAGAGAACCTTAGTGGGTCAGTTCTATGAGCTTGTGGAGTGAAATTCTTCTAGCTCTTTTCTAACTTGCACTATATATCTTGCCCTTGTATATAGATAGTTCTACATGCTCATGTAACTGAAATTATGCATAACACAAAACCCTATGTAAACTATATATTTATGTACACATGTCTATGCTAAAATTTACAAATAGCCATAGTAAGAGACTAAAGACAATTACTATTACTAATATAGAACATTTAGGATACTGGAAAGATGGCTCAGTGGGAAAGAACACTTTTTGTTTGAGCATGAGGATGTGAGTTCAGATCCCCAGTACTCATGTCGTAGATGTGCATAGCTGTTTGCCAGTAAGCTGTGTTCTGAGTATTGGGAGAGTTGCCATGGAGATAAGGATAGCTAAGGTTCACTTGCCACTGGCCTAATGCTTCTCTACCCCTAAAGCCAAGCTCCGAGCACCTTGTGAGACTCTGTTTCAAGGTAGTAATTAGTTGAAGAATGATGGAGTAAGACATTTGAATTTCCACTTGGCTTCTGTTCATGTGTGCCTGGGTACATATATATGTACAAGCATATATGCACCACACATACAACAAATAATAGGAATTAAAATTAAACTATCATGTTGTATTTGGCCCCTTTCTCTCCACTTTTCCTGTTGCCCTGCCCATTTCTGTGATAGACAAGGTGAAAGTTATAAATGAGTCCTCATGGAGCACAATGTGGCTGTAATTTTTGCAGTGTGAGGTGCAATAGCAAAACTGATGTGGGCTTATCTTTTCTTCTTTGCAGTTGAGATCTATGATCCAATTTTAGTGGAAACCTTGATCTGGGGTATATTTTTTCCTGAGTTGGTCAGAGTTCCCGATTATCGTGGTTAATCTTGGTTGTCAACTAACAAGTATAATAAAATAACATAATAAAATAAAAAAGAATATCAAAGAAAAAAGAGATATGCTTCTGGATGGGCAGTGAAGGTATTTCCTGGATGGATTAACTGAAGATGCCTCTTAGAATAGGCAAACCTTTTGGTGGTGGTGGTGGTGGTGATGATGATGGTGTGTGTGTGTGTGTGTGTGTGTGTGTGTGTGTGTGTGTGTGTGTGTGTGTGAAGCTATAAGGACACAAGAAAAAAGATATTATTAATAATTTTAAGGATGTATTCATTTTTATGTGTATGAGTGTTTTGCCTGCATATATGTCTATGCATCAGGGTCCCATTGAGACCAGAAAAGGATGTGCAATTCCTTAGAACTGGAGTTTCTAATAGTTACAAGCTTCCATGTGGATGCAGGGAACAAATCTGGGTCCTCTGTAAGCGTGGCAAATGACCTTAACTGCTGAAATTTCTTTCTAGCCCCCTGCCTTCTCTCCCTTCTAGAAGACATATATGCTCTGCTCTTGATGCTGCTGCTGCTATTCTTTGCTGTCATAGAACCCACACCTTTTCTGGGTTTTCAACATGGACCAAAGACCCATGGCTCTCCTTCAAAGCAAAGTCTCCTTCTGCTGAGACATCCAGACTCATGGACTGAGTGGCCAGTAAGTTTGCAGCACTTCCAGAATACTTCAGTCTCCCAGCCGAATGGTGTAAGCTAGTCTAGTAATTCCCCTTGCAATATATGTTCTGTTTATCAGTTCTATTTCTTGATAGAACCTTGACCAACATACCAAAGCTTTCTTCTTCCCACACAGACTCAAATCTGAAAAGCTCATGTATTTAGGATTTTCTACATCTATATTACTTTATTTTGAAGTGAGCAGGCTGTGTTGAATCTCAGTTTTGCTAAATCATTTTTCTGTTTATTTATATTCAGAGATACAGCACTGTGGCTTTATCCTTCCTGAATTGCACTGGGATACCATTGGCAATCTCAAAAGACAGAACAGGACAAAATAAGTTCAAGCCTTCTCTTTGGGCATGCATTACAACACATTTTTTAAAATCACTTGGTACAAGGAAACTCTGATCAAACTCAAGAAAACACAGCTGAGCTGGGTACTCATCTTGGAGTTTATAAGTGTTTGAGAAGAGGATGCAGCTGGTGAGGAAGAGGGGCTTCAAGGAATCCATAAATACTACAGGTGAAGAAAGTGACCATCTCTGTCTTAATTCCCTCTCTATTGCTGTGATAAGACACTATGACCAAGGCAACTTATTGAAGAAAAAGTTTATTGGGGGCTTATAGTTTTGGGCGGTTAGAGTCCATGACCATCACTGTGGAAAGTATGGCCCTAGACAATCAGGCACAGCACTGGAACAGTAGATGAGAACTTATGTTTTGATCCACAGGCACAGGCAGAGAGAGCTGAGAGTAGTGGGCATTTGAAACCTCAACGCCAACTCCCAGTGACATACCTCCTCCAACAAAGCCTCCTAGTATTCTCCAAACTGTACCACCAACTGAGGATCAAGTTGATGTTGATTCTATAGGGCCTATGGGGCCTATAGGGTTATTCTCATTCAAATCACTACATCCAGCCTCTGTTAGCTAATGTCAGACACCAATAACCTGAGTACCATTTATGCAGGTCGATGTTCTGGGATCCTGGGATTAACAGGATGATTAACTCATGATATCTACCATCTTTGTGCTTTATCTGAACAATGAACAGAACATGGAGAGGGAAGGATTCACCAGTCATAAGCAACACAAAGACCAAAGTGGACACCTACCATCCATAAAAAGAGCTACAACCTAAGAAATTAATAAAACCTCAAAGTCGGCCTGTAGTCAAGAACATCCTCCAACAAGGCTGTACTTCTTAATCCTTCTCAAACAGTACCAACTACAGGGGAATAAGTACTTAAACACATGAGCCCATGGGACCATTCTTATTTGAACCATTATGGCCAGCTTCTGTTAGCTAGTCACAGATACCCCCTACCTAAAGTTAAAGAAGTTCTTGTGGGCATTCTACTGCATTCTTAATGTTTCTCTTCTTTTCTCAGTAGAGTGAGGACAAAATGGCTTGTGGCCCAGAATATATTCCTTTTTATTTGTAGTAAGCCCATAGTGATGCAGAATATAGGAACCAAATACTATAGTCTATAAAATTATTGTGACAAGTGTTTTCTACTCAAATTATCAGTACAGACCATGTTGTTAAAGAAAATTAGATGTGCTTATATATGTGCCTGGACTTTTGTGAGTCTTTGCATTTGGTAATGGGATTAGGCAGATGAACATAAGGATTACACTTTACATTGATAAACCCAGAAGCATTTCTGGTGTGTTTTTATGTAGAGAGATACAGATACATGGAACTCAACAATTGGATTGCTATCTTGATATGGTGTCTTAATTAGGGCCCCCATTGCTGTGAAGGGACAATATAACCTCTTACAAAAGACAACATTTAGTTGGGGCAGCATCCAGGCAGACATGTTGCTGGAGAAGGAACTGAGAGTTTTACATCTTGATCCAAGCCAGCCAGAAGAGACTGATTTCCAAGTAGCCAGGAGGAGGGTCTCAAAGCCCACCCCCAAAGTGACATACTTCTTTCAACAAGGCCATACCTATTCCAACAAGACCACACCTCCTGATATTGCCACTCCTTTGCCTGAGCATATTTGAACCACCGTGGTCACTCAGTATTAATCTTGTTCGATATGCACATAACAAATACATGCTATATATTCAAGCCTCAACAATTTATTGTCAGTAAAAGCACGTTCACTTGGGAAAGTTTTAAGATTTCCAGATATTCTTATATTGACTTAAGAGTTAGTGACTAACTTTTGGCATCATTCCATCTTCATATTTGTCAATGTGCATAAAAACAGGAAGATGTAGCTCAGGGCCAGAGGAGAGGCAAGGGAAGGAATGAGAACTGACTTGATTGATGATATCAAGGGGGGTGCCCTGCTTGGTGGACTCCTTTTTATGGCTGGTTTACGTGCTGTGTAGCACGCCTCAGCCAAATACAGCTTTGTTGAGGGAGTAAGATTCTGTCCTCGTTATTTAATTAAGAACATCATACACCATCTGTTTCTGTTCAGTGGGTTGCATTAAAAATCTAGCCAGTGTATGAGGAGGGCTGCAGGGGACTCTGCCTCTCCCCCTGAATTATTGACTATTGATAGATTCTGTTAGAGGGGGAGTCTTGCTTTAGTTGTCTACCACTTATGAGCCCAATGGGCTCTAGTGAGTAGCTCTAAACCCATGGGCACACAGATGGCCACGCTTAAATTCAGTGGGTCACAAGACAAAAAAAAGCTATGAGTCTGGGAAAGAGATCTTTAAGAAAGAAAGAGGGAAGGATTACAGGGGTAAGAGGGACATGAGAAAGGGTGGAGGATAAGAACAATCAGAATATATTATATACATTTGTGAAACTGTCACAGAACAAAACAATAGGAATAAACACAGGGTCAATGTAGTTATTCTGAAACAATAATTCTTTACATCTGGTAAACTTGGTGTCCGTTATAGAACTAGCCAACTATAATGCCATAAAATGAATCAATAAATGGAGAAACATTCAATGACACACATATAGCTTTCTTTTCTTTCTTGCATGTTTCTCTGTAATCTTGTCAAATCAGAAAAAAGGCAGATGTGGGTACCAGTTAGGTATAGCCAGAGGAAGGCTTCATGTGGCTTAAGAAGCTACAGAACATTGTCAGCCAAGAATAGATATTTTCCAACTGCTTTGGAGCTCCATATGTAGTAGTAGTAGTAGTAGTAGTAGTAGTAGTAGTAGTAGTAGTAGTAGTGTGTGTGTGTGTGTGTGTGTGTGTGTGTGTGTGTGTACTACTTGGGGCAAATTGTGCACGAATCAAATATCAAACACTGGAAACTTCAGTCTACTAAAGTAATGTAAAGGTGTTTTTAGGAGCCCGAAGGTTGTGGTTACTTGAGACAGTGAGAAGGATTTAATTTATGGGACAAATCAAGAGATCATGAGATTAAAAATATATGTGCTTTACCATCAATGCTTCTGAAAGAACAATAGAAAACACTATAAATCAATTTTATTGAACTTTCCTATTCAGGTACTGTATTATGTTCTTTCAAATTATTTTACTTTTCTATTTTCATATGTGTGTACATGTGATATGTATGAGTATATACATGTTAGGAAATGTGAGGGCACATACATACTAGGAAGTGTGAGGACACATCCATGTGTGTGAGTATGTGTGCTCAGAACAATGAAGTCAATGGAGGTTCAAAGTGAATAATTTTGTCTATTGCTTTCCACTGTACTTGTTGAGGTAGAGCCTCTTGCTGAAACTGAAGGTGTCCAATTTTGGCTAATCTACATAGTCAACTTTCTCCAAGGATCTCTGGCCTCTTCCTCCTCCTCAGTGCACAGACTATAGGCTGCTGCCATACCCGCCCTGCATTTTCATGGCTTGTGAAGATCTGAACTTGACACCTTATGCTTGTGCAGCAAGTGTTTCATGTCCTGAGTCATCACCCTAGCTCTTCTGTGTGCTTGGCCATTTACTGATATGTTCCTTAACAGCCAGCATGAAATATGTATTTCTAGAAATATTCATAGACGGACAACATCATGAGTAATGTTTTAGAGTGGAGTGTTTATGAGAAAGCAAAGAAGATGGACACCCCCCCCCCCATAATTCAAGTGATGTGTCACCCTGTCACTGTGGACAACATAGCTTTGTTCTCAAAGTTCCTGTTTTGTGATAACTTGCATCCATCACTAAGTACAACCACTGAATTTTCCACAAATGGTATGGAATTGTGTCATATGTAGAGCCGATGGAACTCACTCTGCAGTAACACAATGTGGGTTTTCCAGAAAACATGAGTAACAGGGAGAAGTATTTTATGATGCAGAGAGGGAAAGAGAGGTCATTTCAGACTTTTATATTGAAGCCCACTGTCAAATCCTAAATATTTTAAAATAATGTAGGACTAACATTCATTCCTTTCCTACACTTGGAGACATGGCAGAAGAATCATTTTTAAAAAGGGAAGCCAGGGTATATATTAACTTGAGAGCCGTTTTTTTCCATGATCTAACTCTGGAACTATCATCTAAATTGAGCTTAAGCTATATGACGTAGTGGAAGACCATCCTTCTTCGGCGTCAGGACATGTATTGATCTGGAAGCTCTTTTGTAAGTGCAGCTTTAATTTCCATTTCCCCCTACCTAGGAAGCCTCATTCTTGTGTCTGCTATGGAACTTTCCATAAAGCTCCCTGTACAAATCTCTGAGTGGCTTTTCAAAGTCGAAACTGACTTTCAGGAGCTAATGATGGAGTGGGCTTCATCTTGGCTCCGCCTGCTGCTGTTAGTCATGCTGCTTTCTGTCCTCTTTTCATCTTTGCTGAAGCTTTGAAGCAGCCGTCTTTGATTTCTACGCACTGTTCTGAGTCACTGTTTGATTGCTTGGAAGAGGCAAAAAGGCTCATATGCTCGTTACTCTGTGATTGTTTTTGTTTTTGCTTGGCAACTTTCCGTGCAGTTGTGGTGATGCTGGGCTCTCCCACGTGTGGGCCAAGCTCACTTTGAAGGGAGTGGGCACCCCAGGTGTGATGGGGCTTTTGTCTGACTGCTCTGTATCTCTTCTTTGTTTTGCTGTCTGAATGTTCCTACACCTTCTTCGTCTCTTCCTTTGGCTGTCTGTCTCTTTCTCGTCTCTCCCTTCATTGTTGCCTTTCCCCTACTTCCTTTTCCTCATCTCCCCCGTGTGTGTGTGTGTGTGTGTGTGTGTGTGTGTGTGTGTGTGTGTGTGTGTGTGCGCGCGCGCGCACGCGCGCACGTGTAGGTTAGAGGTTGACATCAGATGTTTTCCTCAATCGCTGTCCATCTTAATTTTGAGACAGGGCCTATCAGTGAATCTGGAGTTCTTTAGGGATCTGGATGTTTCTGATCTTCCTGAGCTGGGATTTCAGACATATTTTGCAGAGTCTAACTTTTATATGCTTTTATATGAGTCTTTTTAAAAATTAGGTATGTTTTATTTACATTTCAAATGTTATTCCCTTTCCCGGTTTTCCATCCATAAGCTCCCGACCCTATCCCCTCTCCCCTTCCTTCTATGAGAGTGTTCTCCCACCTATCCACCCACCCCTTCCTCCTCCCCACCCTGACATTCCCCTACACTGGGGTATCAAGCCTTCGCAGAACCAAGGGCTTCTCCTCCGATTGGTGCCCAACAAGACCATCTTCTTCTTCATATGCACCCGGAGACATGGGTCTGTCCATGTGTACTCTTTGGATGGTGGTTTAGTCCCTGAGAGCTCTGGTTGGTTATTATTGTTGTTCTTATGGGGTTGCAAACCCCTTCATCTCCTTCAATCCATTCTCTAATTCCTCCAATGGGGAACCCATTCTCAGTTCAATGGTTGGCTGAGAGCATTCGCTTCTGTGTTTGTCATGCTCTGGCAGAACCTATCAGGAGACAGCTATATCAGGTTCCTGTCATGCAGTTTTTGGCATCAGCAATATTGTCTGGGTTTGGTGGCTGTATGTATATGGGCTGGATCCCCAGGTAGAGTAGTCTCTGAATGACCATTCCTTCAGTCTCTGCTCCAAACATTGTCTCCATAACTTCTATGAATATTTTTGTTCCCCCTTCTGAGAAAGAATGAAGCACCACTCTTTGATCATCCTTCTTCTTGAGCTTCCTGTGGTCTGTGGATTTTATCTTGGGTATCCGAACTTTTGGGCTTATATCTACATATCAGTGAGTACATACCATGTGTGTTTTTCTGGGATTGGGTTACCTCACTCAGGATGATATTTTCTAGTTCCATCCATTTGACTATGGATTTTATGAAGTCATTGCTTTTAATAGATGAGTAGTAGTCCATTGTGTAAATGTACCACATTTTCTGTATCCATTCCTTTGTTGAAGGACATCTGGGCTCTTTCTAGCTTCTGGCTATTATAAATAAGGCTTCTATGAACATAATGGAGCATGTGTCTTTGTTGTATTTTGGAGCATCTTTTGAGTATATGATCAGGAGTGGTATAGCTGGGTCCTCAGGGGTACTATGTCCAATTTTTTGAGGAACCTCCAGACTGATATCCAGAATGGTTGTACCAGTCTGCAATCCCACCAACAATGGAGGGGTGTTCCTCTTTCTCCACATCCTCAACAGCATCTGTTGTGACCTGAGTTTTTTATCTTAGCCATTCTGACTGGTGTGAGGTGGAATCTCAGGGTTGTTTTGATTTGCATTTCCCTTATGACTAAAGATGTTGAACATTTCTTTAGGTGCTTCTCAGCCATTCCATATTCCTCAACTGAGACTTCTTTGTTTAGATCTGTACCCCATTTTTAAAAGGGTTATTTGATTCTCTGGAGTCTAACTTCTTGAGTTCTTTGTATATATTGGATATTAGCCCTCTAACGGATGTAGGACTGGTAAAGATCTTTTCCCAATCTGTTGCTTGCCATTTTGTCCTAATGACAGTGCCCTTTGCCTTACAGAAGATGTGCAATTTTATAAGATTTCATTTGTCAATTTTTGATCTTAGAGCATAAGACATTGGTGTTCTGTTCAGGAAATTTCCCCCGGTGCCCATGAGTTTGAGGCTCCTCCCCAATTTTTCTTCTACTAGTTTGAGTGTATCTAGTTTTATGTGGAGGTCCTTGATCCACTTGGACTTGAGGTTTGTACAGGGCAATAAGAATGGATTGATTTTCATTCTTCTACATGTTTATCTCCAGTTGATCCAGCACCATTTGTTGAAAATGCCTTTTTTCCCCAGTGGATGGTTTTAGCTCGTTTGTCAAAGATCAAGTGACCATAGGTGTGTGGGTTCGTTTCTGCATCTTCAGTTCTATTCCATTGATCTACCTGACTCTCTCTGTACCTATACCATACAGTTTTTTTTATCACTATTGCTCTCTCTGTAATGAGGTCAGGGATGGTGATTACCCCAGAAATTCTTTTATTCTTGAGGATAGCTTTCACTATCTTGTTTTTTTTAATTCTAAATGAATTTGCAAATTGTTCTTTCTAACTCTATGAAGATTTGAGACAAATAAGTTTTTTCTAGTGAAATCTCACTGGGTATATATTAAGCACACTTCAGCACAGCCTGCATGCCGAGGAGTACTTGGTCAACACAAAATAAACTCAATGGTAATTTTGAAGATTTTTTGGTCTCATTTTTGCTTTGGGCATTTTTTTGTCTTATTGGTCTTTTGCTTGTTAAATTGTTTTTGTTTCTGTGGTGTTTGTGTTTGTGTGTGTGTGTGTGTGTGTGTGTGTGTGTGTGTGTGTGTGTTGAAGACACCCAACATCATTTTTGAGTCTTCATATGTATTTGAACACTTGTATACATGTTCCTACACACTCCTGTACAACCACACTTGTAAATATGTATAGATACACTTATGCACACCACACATATCATGCCAAAAGCCATGAAGGCCTCAGTAAAAGGCCATAGTGTTGAGTTTACTGTGGAAAAATACTGTACGTGTCTGGCACAGCTCTGTGAGGTGCCAATCGGTTTGGGAAATGTGTTGAAATGATTGAGATGTGTGAGAAAGTCAATCAAACGTTTATCTGGATGTTATTTAATGATGAGATGAGTCAGACAAAGTGACACTTGTAGCTGAGACCTCATTCACACATTTCTTCAGTGTTAAGTCTTTTTTTTTTACTTTTCCTTTTGAGTTTATTTTGAGACTGGGTCTTGCCATGCACCTGTGGCTAGCTGGTTACTTCCTACAGTCCACCTGGCCTCAACTTGTGTTACTTCTTTGGTTTCATCTTCCTGAGTGCTGGGATTACAGGAGGGTACCACCATATTCACTTCCATACTAATTCTTAATTAAAAAACATTTAGTGTGTGTGTGTGTGTGTGTGTGTGTGTGTGTGTGTGTGTGTGTGTACATACTGCAGTACATTCCAGAGGTGTGTATGTCAAAGGACAACTTATGGGAGCTGGTGTTTTCCTTCCATCATGTAAATCCTATTTCAAACCCAGATCACCAAACTTAAGGGCAATCACCTTTATATACTGAACTATATAGCCAGCCCTTAATATTAAGTCTTGTGTCTTGTTTTGTTGTTGTTTTGTTTTACTTTTTGGTTTTCAAGACAGGGTTTATCTGTGTAAACATAAATTTCCTGGAACTCACTATGCAAACTAGGCTGGCCTTGAACTCAGTGATTGACTTGCTTCTGCCTCCTGAGTGCTGAGATTAAAGGCATGTGCCACTAAACCTGCCCCCAGTCTTAATTCTTATCCAGTGGTCTTCATTGGCTATTTTATACAGTATTGTGTGTATACTCAAAGTTTGCCAAAAATTCCATGCCTTTAGAAACTTTTTTTTTTTGGTTCTTTTTTTTTTCCGGAGCTGGGGACCGAACCCAGGGCCTTGCGCTTCCTAGGCAAGCGCTCTACCACTGAGCTAAATCCCCAACCCCCATAGAAACTTTTAGGAATGTACTTTTTTTGGAGTTGATGTCTTTAAATTTTTGTCTTGCTTTACAAAATCACAGGGAGTAAAATATTAATTGCATTCTCCTAGATTATTATTGTTTGAGAACTCAAAAAGGCAACTGACCATGGTGATCAATTGTTTTAGGAACTGAGTATGTTATAGTAGCAAGGAATGAGAGGAAAGCACATAGTTAAGACAGTGGATGCTGACTCCAACTCTGCTTTTAGATTTTATATTTGCTACATGGCTACTTCATTCTGTGTCTTTCATGGGGTACTGGGCTCTTCAGCTTGTCTAGAGTTATTGTAGGGAACACAAGACAATGCATTTATCCCTTAGTGTTCATAGGGCTTGGTTTCCTGTCTTAATAGATGCTCAGTTGCCTTTTAAACAGTAGTGTAATGTGTGCAAAAATCCTTGTTCACACCCTTGTTTGCCATGAATTGTATCTAGATTACTTCTACTACCTAATGTAATGTGCAGTCTGTGCTAATAGCTGTTATACTATACTGCTCAGGGAATAATATTAAGAAAATATCTGTACGTGTTTCATAGGATGTAATCTTCTGAGTGTTTGCAGTTCACAGGTGCTTGGCTGCTCACATGCAGATAGATCCCACAGTGTCTGAGGGCTGATTGCATTTAAAAGCACCTTGGGTAAGATGTGTCTATACAGAAGCGTGCTATGACATTTGGCTGAATGATCAGAAGAGTTCATAGCAACCACCTGTTTGTTTCTGGAAGCAGAAGCCAAGCCACAGGTGCATGACTGAGGTTCATTGCTAGAATAGAGCTTGAAACCCATTCAGCATTCAGCTTGATGTTTTTATTTTTTCTAAGATGTGTGTAATCAGCTTTCTATGACAGTAATAAAATATCTGACATAACTACATTATAAAGAGAAGAGGGATATTTTGGATCACACAATCACAACCTGTATCTAATATACCATTGATTTTGTCCTGTGGTGATTAGGGAGCATAGTGGGAGGGCATGGGTAAGAAAAATTACACACCTTATGAGTTAAGGAGCAAGGGGGTGAGTGAAGGGAACCAAAGTTCCACCACCTGTAAGGGCACACCTATGATTACCCAAAGATCTTCAATAAGGTCCCTCCCTCTCAAAAGTTTTATTATCCCCGAACATACCATCCTGTAATTCATGGGTTTTGGAGGTGGACCCACAACTTCTGAGTGCAGAAAGATTTACTGATCCTCCTTAAAGCATTCCAGCAGGACAGAAACTAGATGTGAGTTCACAGGATGTGCAGTATTCTGACTGCCTGATTACTTCTCTAAATTCATAACTTTAGGAATGCTCATCCCAACCGAGATGTGTATCCTGTGGCTTCAGAAAAGCCCAGCACATAACATACCAAAGCATGCAGCATTGCTTTCTCTTCCACTCCACCCCTTCTCTTATAATATTAGTCTTATTGCCCCACAGTTTATTTATGATGAAAGATGTAAGAGAGAAGAGTAGGCAGCAGCAATGGCCGACACTTACCTGAGTAAAATAATACAGCAGTTAGCAGGTACTTACTGTGGTGTGTGGATATGGTTTAAACATGTCTCACACATATTCTTGTGTCAGTAATATGATTCTCAGTATTGTGAGGTTGGCATGTGGTGGTACCTTTAAAAGATGGAGCTTGGGTTGGGGATTTAGCTCAGTGGTAGAGCGCTTGCCTAGCAAACGCAAGGCCCTGGGTTCGGTCCCCAGCTCCGGAAAAAAGAAAAAAAAAGAGTAAAAGATGGAGCTTAGTGGGAGAAAGTTATGTCATGGGGCATGTGCCCTCAAAGGGGATTATGGGATGCCCAGCTTTTCTTGCATCCTACTTTGACACATGGGGTGCCCTCTTTCTGCTCACATTTCTTCCAAGTGCCATGGGCCCTTCTAGTGTCAGTCCTGTTTTTTTCATACTCCAAAACTATGAACTAAATGAACCTATTTTCCTTATAATGTTAACCTGGTTCATGTATTTTATTATAGTAGCAGACACCAAGTACAAAACACACTATGGATTTGGAGTATCTCATCAGTGTTAGTTTTATCAGGTAGGTGAAAAGACTAGTATGTATGCCCAGAAGTGTGATTTGGGCTGTTCCAAAAGCAGAGTGGAGACTGTTAATGGCACACAGGAAAAGAGGAAGTTGAGTCAAGATTCCATCTTGGTACCGAGGAAATTTTCAGTACCTTTGCATGGTATTCCTCAGCCTCTCTCTATTAGTCACCGACTCCACATGCTCGGTCATTAATACAAATTTCAAGGGCTAAGGCAAGGTGATTCTGCAGACCCTCAAAACAAGAGGTAAGGATTTAAAAGACTCAGGCTCAAATGGTTTTGCTCCTGTAGATGAATGTGTTGCTGACATCAGAGAACACGTCCCCCACCAGCCTTCAGATGCTAGTGTGTTTTTCACTAAGAGAGAGCACAGCTCCTAGCTTATGAAAACTTTTCTTCCTTTTGTTTTTAATTGAACAAACTATATTTAATGCATGTTTCATATGAAGCTTTTAATATGAAGCACAAGCTGTGAATGAATTACCCTTAACCTTTCAAACTCTTCAAAATAGTAACTATTTGCAGAGCCACCCACATGTGGTTCAATGCACTAAGAATTTTCTCCAACAAGCTTGATTCCCAGCATGATTTCTTCCTGTATAGTTTTACTATGCCTGAGCCTTATCTAATCTTTCTATTCTCTTGTCCTTTTGTGATAATTCTGGATCAGAGCATCAGCATCCTGAAAACAGACTTAGGTGTAGGGCTAAAGTTGCTTACACTGTCAAGCAGGCTGTGGGTTACACTGGAACAGATCCATTTTCAAATTTCATTTCTTACTTTACTAACAACCATATTTTAAATATGCAGAGGTTTAATTTTCTCTCTGATCCTTATGTTGGCTTGAGGTTGCTTGATACTAGGTAACTTGACTGTTTTTCTTTGGGATATGTGTGTGTACATGAGTAAATGCATCCTTGGATATTGTTCCTCATGAACTGTCTATCTTGTTTTGTTTTGTTTTGTTTTTGAGACATGGTTTCTTAATGGCCTGGGGTCCACCACATGGGCTAGACTGACTGGGCAATGAGACCCAAAGATCTTCATGTCTCTGACTCCCTGATCTTGACATTAAACACGTCTAGATTTTTATGTGGGCTCCAGGGATAGAATATAGATCTCCATGCATTCATGGGAAGTACTTTACCTACTGAGCCATCTATGTAGTCCTTGTTACTTGGTCTTTATACCTGAAAAAGTTCATATTTCTAGGGTCTGCTGTATACTTGATGTCAACTTGACATAAACTAAAGTTATTTGAGAGAATGAATCTCTAAATTGATAAAATGCATCAATTAGATAAGGCTGTAGGCAACCCTGTGGGGCACTTCCTTAACTAGTGATTGGTGACAGAGGACCAGGCCCATTGTGAGCAGAAACATTCCTGGGCTGATGGTCTTGGTTTCTACAGGAAAGCAGGCTGAGTAAGCCACAGGGAGCAAGCCAGTAAGACACATCCCCTCATAGCCTCTGCATCGGCTTCTGCCTCCAAGTCATTTCTCTGTTTGAGTTCCTATCCTGACTTTCTTTGATGGTAAACAGTGGTGTGAAAGTGTAAGCTAAATAAATCCTTTCCTCCCCAAATTGCTTGTGGTGATGCTTTTGCATCGCAAAAATAGTAACCCTAACACAAGACAATTAGACCTTTAGAGCAATCTTTAAATTTTATTGGAAGAAACTCTTCTGCTTTCCTCTTTTATCTAGTTTCTCACTAATTGTATTAACAGTTTCTTAACTGAAAACAGTGGGTAAAGTGCTTGCTGCGTAAGCATGAAGACTTGAATTTGGATACCCAGGTTGTATCACATAAAGCTGGACATGGCAGCACCTGCTTGTAGCATCAGCATTCAGCGAGTTGGAAAGGGGAACACTGGTAGGTCCCAGGGGCTTGCTAGCCTGTTGGGAGCTGTTTGCTGCTTCTCTGAAGCAGAGAATAAAAGAGAGAGAAAGTCTGTCTGCCAGGCAGAGTCAAGGCAGGTCAGGGCCTGATGGCAGATTTCCCAGCCTGCTGGGGCATGGAACAATAAGAGGAGGTGCACCTGAGGCTCAAGGATAAGGACTGAAGATTCTATTGACCTTGGTGGAAGGAACATAGAGGCTTTTGAGATGGGAACAAGTGTTTTGTGTACATTTTAGCAAAATTGTTTCTGTTATCTTGTTCCTTCCCACAGTACTCTAATATAAGAAGGCTATGAGAAATCCACTCAAGGCTGGCTGATATTTACCAAGCATCCCTCCAATATCCGTGTCTTGCATCCTTTTTGTATTTTTCCTATAATCAGCCTCTTTCTCCCCCTCAGAGGCTGGACCAGTGCACTAGCTAGACAGTCTAACCAAAATTGTGAGCTCTGGGTTCAGTGTGAGACCATGTATCAAAAAACAAGGTGGAGAAGGATAGATGAAGATACCCAGTATCAACTTCACACACACAAACACATGTTACACATGTGAACATGTATCATGCAAATGCACATTTGTATACAACAACAACAACATGCATACACATGTGCATACACATGATAGATGAAAGTATATATATCTATATATAATAGATGAAAGAGTAGATGATAGATATATAGATGAAGGATAAATAATAGATAGATGAATATTTAAAAGATAAATAAGCATATTAACAGATAGATGCCAGTTAGCAGATGAGAGGGGAAGAGAGAAAGAAGGAAGAGAAACAAAGAGAAATTTTGAAGTAGTGTAATTTTCAAGACACCTTGATGCTGCAAATACTGATGAGCCCACTAGGAATGCCATTTGTTTTTCTTCCCACCTGTTTATAGCCTATCCATCAGTCAGTCCCTGGGTTGATAAACAGTGTGGAAGTACATTGTGCCAATTTGGGAATAAAATTATGTTTCAGTACTTCTTTTCATTTACATAATATCACAAGATAAATTCATGCAGCTTGCTCCTCTACAGCTGTGATGTTATATCCTGTTATTTCAAGCTCCTTATAATCTGACTTGCCTTAACATATCCTTGTATCCAGGTTGCCTCTTTTCTCCAGGACAGTGCTTCTGCCTTAGTTTGCATCTGTAATGATCTGTTCTTTGTGATGTTAGATCTTGATTGTCAACTTCAGAGATTCTATAAACACCTTTGGGACAGGCCTCTGGTCATGCCAGTAAGGAAGTTTCTAGATTGAGGTAGGTAATATTAGAAAAATCTATCCTCAATGTTGGTAGCATCATCCTATGTACTAGGGTCCTGGTCTGCATAATGAGTACTGTTAAGACACTGCTACTCTCAATGGAGTTGTTGTGATGCTTGTTTGAGATTACTTATATGAGCATGAGCTTAGATGTGTCAAAAAACTTGAATGGACTAAGGATGTATAGTAAACAAGTTAATATAGTATGAGTTCAAGCTAGCCAGAAGGGGATATGTGTCTGAGAAGCAAAGGCAAGAGCCATAGCAATAGCCACAGCATCAGCAGCTGAGCACATTCTCCAAACTCCAATTCCTACAAGATGAGGAAAGGCTAGTGGACACCACACCGTGGAGAGAAAGAAGAGCACAGTCAACCTTTATTTTAAGCCATAAATTTACAAGATATTTGCCTCCAAGGGAGACATTATCTTTATAAATTGAGTGTTGTTTATGTGAATGTTCTTGTTTGAACATGGGCACATGACATATATAGACCTGTGGAGGTTGGAGATCATCCTGATGACCTCAGAATGACATCCACCTTGTTTGGACAGGGTCTATCTTTTGGCATGTGCTTACCATTTTTGCTAGTTTGGCTAACCACTGTGCCACAGGAATCCTGCTGTTTCTGCCTCCTCAAGGATAGCATTATAACTATGTGTCACCATACTTTTGATTTATTTTTTAAATTATTTATTTTATTTTTGGTATTATAATTACAACATTTCACTCTTTCCTTTCCTCCCTTCAAACACTGCCATATATCTTTCCTTGCTCTCTTTCAAAATTTTTTTTTGCTCTCTTTCAAATTTATGGCTTCTGTTTTCATTAATTGTTATTACATGTATAGACATGCACATATGTATATATTCCTTAATTTAAACTGCTCAGGGCTTTATAGTGTTACTTGTATGTATATTTTCAGGAATGACCATTTGGTACTGGATAATCAATTGGTGTGATCATCCTTGGGAAAAACTATTTTTTCCCACCCTTAGCATTCCTTAGTTGCCTGTTTCCCTTTCTTTCTTTGTGTGTGCCTGTGTGTGTGTGTGTGTGTGTGTGTGTGTGTGTGTGTGTGTGTAGGTTTAAAATTTAAAGGCTCATTGGTTCATTGGCTTTCTTTAATCCACTTTGGCAGGACCGTTGGTACCATTCTTGTTGAGTTCACATTGGGTAGTTGGGCATGTTGGTGAAACTTTAGGTGTGTAGTTCCTGATATTAGTAAGAGACACAGTCTCATAGTGATCTCCCTGATCCTCTGCCTTTTAGAATCTTTCTGCCCCCATCTTCCACAGTGTTCTGTTAAGTCTTCGGTGCCGTAGTGTTTTGTAGATGTCTATAATTGGACTGGGCTCAACAACCTTGTGTTTTGATTGGTTGTGGTTTTTGCAGTGGTTTTCATTTATTGCAAAGAGAAGTTTTCTGAATGAGGAGTTAAAGAAAGACTACACTTATCTGTGATTATAAGGACAAATCTATATAGATAGTTTTCGGGGATTTTGCTGTTTAGAAAATTAGAAAAAAAAAAGAAAAAAAAAAAAGAACCAAAAAAAAAAAAAAAGGCTGGGGATTTAGCTCAGTGGTAGAGCACTTACCTAGGAAGTGCAAGGCCCCGGGTTCGGTCCCCAGCTCCGGAAAAAAAAAAAAAAAAAAGAACCAAAAAAAAAAAAAAGAAAATTAGAAGTTAGAGATTTGCCTTCAATAACTCTGAGTTCACTAATGTGGAGTAGATAGTTAGATGTCTAGCACCAGGTATAGTTTCCCTCATGATGTGAAATGAAAACTTGACAAATGTCACTGTATATCATGGAGCCATTTGCTGAGGTTGTTTTCCCCTTAATTGTGAAACATATGGTTGTTCCCATATCAATTTGTATATTAAAATCCCCTCTGAAGAATTACAGAAGCCATAGTTATATAGTGTTTGTATGTGGGAGTGGGTGGGATGTAGGAGGTAATGGACTCCTATTAATTGGAAGGTTCAGAAATGGAGTAGAATATAGCATCAGATATCTTCAAGTGCAGGGACAAGACTACAAAATACCTGAACTTATTTTGTCTTTCCTCACCTGTCAGTTCTGAGCTACTTCAGGCTTGCAAGTCTGCTTGTATTGAAGGACACTCGATTGAATACATTTGTGGGACATAACATATAACATAGCCCATGGATTCTTCCCTCAACAGCACAGAGCCTTTCAGTCATGTGCCACTTTGCCACTAGCCTGTCAAGAATATTTGGTAGAGGAGACTTTGAGAGTAATGTCACTGCTTTATCTATTGCTGTCTAAAATGCAAGAAATATTCTCTCTCTGGTGTGTGTGTGTGTGTGTGTGTGTGTGTGTGTGTGTGTGTGTGTCTGCGCACCAGAGAGGGATATAAGGTGTCCTACTATGTTACCATTCACTTCATCCCCAGTGACAAGATATGGAACTAGGCTGGCAGCTAGCAATCCTATCTCTATCTTTTCACCCATAGCACAGGGGTTACAGGTATGAGCAGCCACACCTGGATTTTATGTGTGTATTAGGGATTCAAGCTCACTGTGAAACAAGCACTCACTCATGAAGCCAGGGTCCTATCTCTTTCTCTGTCCCTGTCTCTCCCTCCCCCTTCCTACTTCCCTCCCTCCCCTCCCTCTCCCTCTTGAGGTTTGGATTCTGTGTCCTTTCATTGATACCTTACTACACTGGTCCTACTTTGGGTCCTGTTAACCTGTTTCATGGCAGGGATTGTCCTTCCTAGTTTTTGTTTGAATGGCTGCATTAGAAAGTAGAGACATGGGATAAGTTTGTTTGGTAGGTGTTGGGTCTGTTTTGGTTCTAGAACAAAAGGAAGCAAATTTGGTCTTGGGTTAGAACATGCCCAGGACTAGAGCATAATTATGTATGCTGGATATTTAATGTGTGAAGTGGAGGAAGAACAGTAGGAGAACCCTTAGAAGGATTCTGAAACACAGGGACTTGCTGGACTTTCAAGTCAAACATCTCTACCTAGACTTTCTTAATAGGCTCCCCAAGGCTGGCAATATTCTTTCCCTGGCTGGATCAGTATTAGATGACCTTAGAGAAGCTAAGTCACTTGTTTAAGGTACCTGTCATCTCCTTTTTCATGGAGAAATGCCTTTCCCACTTGTTTGAGAGGAGAAGGAATTTATAACTGGTGAAAATAAAGCTGCATGTGTTTCAGACTGTATACTGGAGAAAAAGGTGGGAGGACAAGCATTTATTAAGGGATTACTGGATTCTACACATGGAGACATCTTGCCCATCTCTACTCATTTAATCTTTGTATAGTCATACACATGCTGTTTTTTATTCAGCATTTGAGAATACTCAGTTTCTAATATGTACTGGTTATCTACATAGTGAACTCATTATAAACCAATTTTGTCCAGCAGGTGACATAAAACTAGTATATATTAATTTCTCTTCATGTATCAAAAGCAAAACAAGCAATTGAGGTGTGCTAATTTTGTGATTTTTTCTAAGTAAAATCTGTGTGACTAGAATACTTGAGTGACATTTCCCTTAAAAATGTATTTGATTAGTAATGTTTGGCTGTGTGTATGGTGGTGGGGTGCACATGCATTATAAGGAGGTCAGAGGTCACTTTCTGAGAATCAGTTTTCTAATTCTACTGTGTAGGTCCCACTGGTAATCTCACCCATCTCACTGGCCCCATTTACGTATCTCTTTGGTTAGTGTGTGAACACTTGGTAGAAGATAGAGAATTTTATAATGATGTATTTATATCAAAATTTTAAGTCCTTGTAACTCAAATTTCTCAAATACTTGAAAATATTTAAAATTTCAGTTCTGAAGCAACTATACTAAAATATTTTTAAGAGTATATATTAATTATAAAAATAATGGGTGTTTTTATGGTATTTTTTTCTTTTTTTTATTAACTTGAGTATTTCTTAATTACATTTCAAATGTAATTCCCTTTCCCGGTTTCCCAGCAAACATCCCCCAAATCCCCCCTCCCCTTCTTTATGGGTGTTCCCCTCCCCACCCTCCCCCCCCAACAATCACGTTCACTGGGGGTTCAGTCTTAGCAGGACCAAGAGCTTCCCCTTCCACTGGTGCTCTTACTAGGATGTTCATTGCTACCTATGAGGTCAGAGTCCAGGGTCAGTCCATGTATAGTCTTTAGGTAATGGCTTAGTCCCTGGAAACTCTAGTTGCTTGGCATTGTTGTTCATAAGGGGTCACGAGCCCCTTCAAGTTCTTCCAGTTCTTTCTTTGATTCCTTCAATGGGGTTCCCATTCTCAGTTCAGTGGTTTGCTGCTGGCAATCGCCGGTGTATTTGCTGTATTCTGTCTGTGTCTCTCAGGAGAGATCTACATCCCGCTCCTGTCCGCCTGCACTTTTTGCTTCATCCACTTGTCTAATTGGGTGGCTGTATATGTATGGGCCACATGTGGGGCAGGCTCTGAATGGGTGTTCCTTCTGTCTCTGTTATAATCTTTGCCTCTCTATTCCCTGCCAAGGATATTCTTGTTCCCCCTTTTAAAGGAGTGAAGCATTCACATTTTGATCATCCGTCTTGAGTTTCATGTGTTCTAGGCATCTAGGGTAATTCAAGCATTTGGGCTAATAGCCATTTATCAATGAGTGCATATACCATGTGTGTTTTTCTGTGATTGGGTTACCTAACTCAGGATGATATTTTCCAGTTCCAACCATTTGCCTACGAATTTCATAAAGGCATTGTTTTTATAGCTGAGTAATATTCCATGTGTTGATGTACCACAATTTCTGTATCCATTCCTCTGTTGAAGGGCATCTGGGATCTTTCCAGCTTCTGGCTATTATAAATAAGGCTGCTATGAACATAGTGGAGCACGTGCCTTTTTTATATGTTGGGGCATCTTGTGGGTATATGCCCAAGAGAAGTATAGCTGGATCCTCAGGCAGTTCAATGTCCAATTTTCTGAGGAACCTCCAGACTGATTTCCAGAATGGTTTTACCAGTCTGCAATCCCACCAACAATGGAGGAGTGATCCTCTTTCTCCACATCCTTGCCAGCATTTGCTGTCAACTGAGTTTTTGAGCTTAGCCATTCTCTCTGGTGTGAGGTGAAAGCTCAGGGTTGTTTTGATTTGCATTTCCCTTATGACTAAAGATGTTGAACATTTCTTTAGGTGTTTCTCAGCCATTTGGCATTCCTCAGCTGTGAATTCTTTGTTTAGTTCTGATCCCCATTTTTAATAGGGTTATTTGTCTCCCTGCGGTCTAACTTCTTGAGTTCTTTGTATATTTTGGATATAAGGCCTCTATCTGTTGTAGGATTGGTAAAGATCTTTTCCCAATCTGTTGGTTGCCGTTTTGTGCTAACCACAGCATCCTTTGCCTTACAGAAGCTTTGCAGTTTTATGAGATCCCATTTGTCGATTCTTGATCTTAGAGCATAAGCCATTGGTGTTTTGTTTAGGAAATTTTTTCCAGTGCCCATGTATTCCAGATGCTTCCCTAATTTTTCTTCTATTAGTTTGAGTGTGTCTGGTTTGATGTGGAGGTCCTTGATCCACTTGGACTTAAGCTTTGTACAGGGTGATAAGCATGGATCGATTTGCATTCTTCTACATGTTGACCTCCAGTTGAACCAGCACCATTTGCTGAAAATGCTATCTTTTTTCCATTTGATGGTTTTGGCTCCTTTGTCAAAGATCAAGTGACCGTAGGTGTGTGGGGTTATTTCTGGGTCTTCAATTCTGTTCCATTGGTCTATCTGTCTGTCTCTGTACCAATACAATGCAGTTTTATTTTTATCACTATTGCTCTGTAATATTGCTTGAGTTCAGGGATAGTGATTCCCCCTGAAGTCCTTTTATTGTTGAGGATAGTTTTAGCTATCCTGGGTTTTTTGTTATTCCAGATGAATTTGCAAATTGTTCTGTCTAACTCTTTGAAGAATTGGATTGGTATTTTGATGGGGATTGCATTGAATCTGTAGATCGCTTTTGGTAAAATGGCCATTTTTACTATATTAATCCTGCCAATCCATGAGCATGGGAGATTTTTCCATCTTCTGAGGTCTTCTTCAATTTCTTTCTTCTATGTCTTGAAGTTCTTATTGTACAGATCTTTTACTTGCTTGGTTAAAGTCACACTGAGGTACTTTATATTGTTTGGGACTATTATGAAGGGTGTCGTTTCCCTAATTTCTTTCTCGGCTTGTTTCTCTTTTGTGTAAAGGAAGGCTACTGATTTATTTGAGTTAATTTTATACCCAGCCACTTTGCTGAAGTTGTTTAAAAGCTTTAGTAGTTCTCTGGTGGAACTTTTGGGATCACTTAAATATACTATCATATCATCTGCAAATAGTGATATTTTGACTTCTTCTTTACCAATCTGTATCCCCTTGATTTCCTTTTGTTGTCTGATTGCTCTGGCTAGAACTTCAAGAACTATATTGAATAAGTGGGAAGAGAGTGGGCAGCCTTGTTTAGTCCCTGATTTTAGTGGGATTGCTTCAAGTTTCTCTCCATTTAGTTTAATGTTAGCAACTGGTTTGCTGTATATGGCTTTTACTATGTTTAGGTATGGGCCTTGAATTCCAATTCTTTCCAGGACTTTTATCATGAAGGGGTGTTGAATTTTGTCAAATGCTTTCTCAGCATCTAATGAAATGTCAAGTGGTTTTGTTCTTTCAGTTTGTTTATATAATGGATCACGTTGATGGTTTTCCGTATATTAAACCATCCCTGCATGCCTGCGGTAAAGCCTACTTGATCATGGTGGATGATCGTTTTGATGTGCTCTTGGATTCGGTTTGACAGAATTTTATTGAGTATTTTTGCGTCGATATTCATAAGGGAAATTGGTCTGAAGTTCTCTTTCTTTGTTGGGTCTTTGTGTGGTTTAGGTATAAGAGTAATTGTGGCTTCATAGAAGGAATTCGGTAGTGCTCCATCTGTTTCAATTTTGTGGAGTAGTTTGGATAGTATTGGTATGAGGTCTTCTATGAAGTTCTGATAGAATTCTGCACTAAACCCGTCTGGACCTGGGCTCTTTTTGGTTGGGAGACCTTTAATGACTGCTTCTATTTCCTTAGGAGTTATGGGGTTGTTTGACTGGTTTATCTCTTCCTGATTCAACTTCGGTACCTGGTATCTGTCTAGGAAATTGTCCATTTCCTGCAGATTTTCAAGTTTTGTTGAATATAGGCTTTTATATTAAGATCTGATGATTTTTTGAATTTCCTCTGAATCTGTAGTTATGTCTCTCTTTTCATTTCTGATTTTGTTAATTTGGACACACTCTCTGGGTCCTCTCATTAGTCTGGCTAAGGGTTTATCTATCTTGTTGATTTTCTCAAAGAACCAACTTTTGGTTCTGTTGATTCTTTCTATGATCCTTTTTGTTTCTACTTGGCTGATTTCAGCTCTGAGTTTGATTATTTCCTGTCTTCTACTCCTCCTGGGTGTCTTTGCTTCTTTTTGTTCTAGAGCTTTTAGGTGTGCTGTCAAGCTGCTGACGTATGCTCTCTCCTCTTTCTTTCTGCAGGCACTCAGAGCTATGAGTTTTCCTCTCAGCACAGCTTTCAATGTGTCCCATAAGATTGGGTATGTTGTACCTTCATTTTCATTAAATTCTAAGAAGTCTTTAATTTCTTTCTTTATTTCTTCCTTGACTAGGTTATTGTTGAGTAGAGAGAGCATTGTTGAACTTCCAGGTATATGTGGGCATTCTTCCCTTATTGTTGTTGAAGACCAGCTTTATGCTGTGGTGGTCTGATAGCACGCATGGGATTATTTCTATCTTTCTGTACCTGTTGAGGCCCGTTTTTGACCAATTATATGGTCAATTTTGGAGAAAGTACCATGAGGAGCTGAGAAGAATGTATATCCTTTTGCTTTAGGATAGAATGTTCTATAAATATCTGTTAAGTCCATTTGGTTCATGACTTCTCTTAGTCTGTCTATGTCTCTGTTTGATTTCTGTTTCCATGATCTGTCCATTGATGAGAGTGGGTTGTTGAAATCTCCTACTATTATTGTGTGAGGTGCAATGTGTGTTTTGAGCTTTAGTAAGGTTTCTTTTACATATGTAGGTGCCCTTGTATTTGGGGCATAGATATTTAGGATTGAGAGTTCATCTTGGTGGATTTTTTCCTTTGATGAATATGAAGTGTCCTTCCTTATCTTTTTTGATGAATTTTAGTTGAAAATTGATTTTATTTGATATTAGAATGGCTACGCCAGCTTGCTTCTTCCGACCATTTGCTTGGAAAGTTGATTTCCAGCCTTTCACTCTGAGGTAGTGTCTGTCTTTGTCTCTGAGGCGTGTTTCCTGTAGGCAGCAGAATGCAGGGTCCTCGTTGCGTATCCAGTTTGTTAATCTATGTTTTTTTATTGGGGAGTTGAGACCATTGATGTTGAGAGATATTAAGGAATAGTGATTATTGCTTCCTGTTATATTCATATTTGGATGTGAGGTTATGTTCGTGTGCTTTTCTTCTCTTTGTTTTGTTGTCAAGATGATTAGTTTCTTGCTTTTTCTAGGGGGTAGCTTGCCTCCTTATGTTGGGCTGTACCATTTATTATCCTTTGTAGTGCTGGATTTGTAGAAAGATATTGTGTAAATTTGTTTTTGTCATGGAATATCTTGGTTTCTCCATCTATGTTAATTGAGAGTTTTGCAGGATAGTGTAACCTGGGCTGCCATTTGTGTTCTCTTAGGGTCTGTATGACATCTGTCCAGGATCTTCTGGCTTTCATAATCTGGCAAAAAGTCTGGTGTGATTCTGATAGGTCTGCCTTTATATGTTACTTGACCTTTTTCCCTTACTGCTTTCAATATTCTCTCTTTATTATGTGCATTTGCTGTTTTGACTATTATGTGTCTGGTGGTGTTTGTTTTCTGGTCCAATCTATTTGGAGTTCTGTAGGCTTCTTGTATGCCTATTGGTATCTCTTTTTTTAGGTTAGGGATGTTTTCTTCTATGATTTTGTTGAAGATATTTACTGGTCCTTTGAGCTGGGAGTCTTCACTCTCTTCTATACCTATTATCCTTAGGTTTGATCTTCTCATTGAGTCCTGGATTTCCTGTATGTTTTGGACCAGTAGCTTTTTCCGCTTTACATTATCTGTGACAGTTGAGTCAATGATTTCTGTGGAATCTTCTGCTCCTGAGATTCTCTCTTCCATCTCTTGTATTCTGTTGGTGAAGCTCGTATCTACAGCTCCTTGTCTCTTCTTTTGGTTTTCTATATCCAGGGTTGTTTCCATGTGTTCTTTCTTGATTGCTTCTATTTCCATTTTTAATTCCTTCAACTGTTTGATTGTGTTTTCCTGGAATTCTTTCAGGGATTTTTGTGATTCCTCTCTATAGGCTTCTACTTGTTTATGTTTTCCTGGAATTCTTTCAGGGATTTTTGTGATTCCTCTCTGCAGGCTTCTCCTTGTTTATTTATGTTTTCTTGTGTTTCTCTAAGGGAGTTCTTCACGTCTTTCTTGAAGTCCTCCAGCATCATAATCAAATATGATTTTGAAACTAGATCTTGCTTTTCTGGTGTGTTTGGATATTCCGTGTTTGCTTTGGTGGGAGAATTGGGCTCCAATGATGCCATGTAGTCTTGGTTTCTGTTGCTTGGGTTCCTGCCCTTGCCTCTTGCCATCAGATTCTCTCTAATGTTACTTTGTTCTGCTATTTCTGACAGTGGCTAGACTCTCCTATAAGCCTGTGTGTCAGGAGTGCTGTAGATCTGTTTTCCTGTTTTCTTTCAGCCAGTTATGGGGACAGGAGTGCTTTCGGGTGTGTAGTTTTTCCTCTCTACAGGTCTCCAGCTGTTCCTGTGGGCCTGTGTCTTGAGTTCACCAGGCAGGTCGCTTGCATTAGAAAAGGTGGTCTTACCTCTGGTCCCAAGGGTCAAGTTTGCTCGTGGAGTGTTGCTTATGAGCTCTCCGTGGTGGCAGTAACCAGGAAGATCTGCACTGCCCTCTCCGGGAGCTTCCGTGCACCAGGGTTCCAGATGGCGTTTGGTGTTTTCCCCTGCAGTCAGAGATGTGGGCAGAGTGTAGTCTCTTCTGGTTTCCCAGGCATGTCTGCCTCTCTGAAGGCCCAGCTCTCCCTTCCACAGAATTTGGGTGCAGAGAACTGTTTATCCAGTCGGTCTTTTTAGGTTCCGGCAGTGTCTCAGACGCAGCGGATATCCTGCTCCTGTGCCCTTATCCAAGGGAACCCAGAGGCCGTATACATTCTCCTCTTGGGCCAAGGATGTGGGCAGGGGTGGGCAGTGTTGGTGGTCTCCTCCACTCTGCAGTCTCAGGAGTGCCCACCTGTCTCGGCGGTGAGCTCCCTCTCTCACGGGGTCTGGGAGCAGTGAGTCTTTTATGGTATTTTTATTCATACATATAATATGACTTTCTCATATTCATATTCATTATCTCTCTTATTCCCTTTCTATCCCCATTTGTAACAGCCTTTCTAACCTTCTTGGGGATCAGATATACACATGATACAATTAGATATATGCAGGCAAAACACTCATACACATAAAAAATAAAAAATTAAATCTTAAAAAGAAATGCATGCAAAGACTGTACCTTGTATTTAATTGGCTGTCACAAACTGACATTTACAAGCCATTTCTTCAACATTATGATGACTAATAATCATTATATTTTAATTCTGTCTACTGTGTTATCATTTAATATTCATAGATCCAGTGATTGAAAGCTTGGGGAGTTTTCTGTGAGACTGTGTCTTTTGTAGTATCAGACGCTACACTCATAAGGTCTCACCAACATTACTGTCCAACTGTGAACTGAATAAGCATGACTCCAGTGAATGTGCCTAACTGGACTGGGAAAATCTCACAAGACCTCAAGACTACAGAACTACTGGTGGCAAAGGAATGCTGTAGGTGCCACAATCATGGGTGAATAATTTTGGCGACAGTCTGCTCATTAATGTAGTAGTTTATCTCTGTGTCTGGCAGATTCATTTCCCTCAAGTGTTTGGATGAGTCACAGTTTTGTGTTGCAACGCCAACAAAAGGGAGCTCTGCCAATTTAGAACTTTGAGTGGTTTAGACCTTGCCCTTGGAAGCATCCACAGGATCTTCCTAATGGAAATTCAGAATGATGGCAGAGTGGGAGCAAAGACAGCAAAGACCATGGGTTTGGGTTTTAATTCCAGATGAGCAACTCCAGAGTTCTGTAACCTTTAGACCACTTAAAAATGCACTGAACCACAGTTGCCATGGAGACTCATTAGTGCAATGTGGACTGCTATTCCTTCCTCTCTGAATAGTAATTGTTGGATGTCATCTAGGCAAAGTACCAATTCCTAGTGCTTGAATGCTCTTGGCTCTTAAAATTGGGCTCCATCTCTCTCAAAAATTTATAGCATGATTAACAGCAGTGGTTAATGAGTGACAATTCATCCACCTAATCCTAATTAGTCACCAACACCTTAAATTTAAGAGTAGGTTAAGAAGTATACACATATAATTTCTATATATTTTTGTGTGCGTATGTTTATGTAATGTATATAAATATGTAAATGTGTGTTATCTATCTTATTATCTAATTATCTGCCATATACTGTATAAGTTATGTATGCATCCACCATCTCTCTCCTTCTTTCTTTTTATCTATGTATCTATCATCCTTTTAATTATCTGTCAGCTATGTGTCATCTATCATGTATGTATCATCAATGAACTATATTATCTATTATCTAATTCTGATCTATTCTATGAATCTATTAATGAATCCATTACTATCACTATTGCTCTATCTATCTATCTATCTATCTATCTATCTATCTATCTATCTATCACCTGTCTATGCATCTTCCTATCCATTTTCTGTCATATATTTCTCATTCATCTATTATGTATGTATGTATCTATTATGCATGTATTTATCTATCTATCATCTATCCATCATCTATGTATATATGCATGTATGTATGTATATGTGCATGTATGTATGTTTTGATCTATCTTCATATTATCTATCTCTACAAATTCATATAACTCATATAATCTATCATCCACCCATCCATCTGGGTAAGGTAATTCTCCTTCTCTTTTACTGAGTCTGAGACTTGGGTGGCTGCATCTAAGGCCACAGTGATTTGACTATGGATATTTTATCTTTAGCATAGTCAGGTTCACCTCAGTCTCATTTTTTCAATATTGAACTTCTAGCCAAAGGACTCCCAAAATTGTGAACTCTAGCTTTGTTAATTTGACAATGAAGGTTTTACAAATAAACAACCAGAGGACACTTTGTGTCCAATAAGCTTTTCAGTGTAACTCTGAGAGAACACAGGTTGAAATTGTGATCAGAGGGGAAATTACCTGATTTTTTCTCCTTTTTCTGAAGCTTTTCATTTTGTTGAATCATCAGGCTGAAAGAATCAAATTGCTCTCCTGAAATTATTTCACATAATTGCTTGAAAATAGCTTTTACAAATGTTGCTGGATATGAAAGGTACAATTTCTCTTTTGAAATCTCACTTTGGTCTGGGTCTTTGCACTATGAGTCAGGTGCTGCTTGGCACTGCTGGCTGAGGGCATGCTCTAAGCATGGCTGCAGCTTAGCCTGCCTGTTTACTCAGACAGATAATTTCCTAATGACTCCATGTGAGCATGGCTGTGCATTGAAGGCTGCGTTGTTTGGCAGACAAATGGCAAGCATATACTTTTACAGCTAGAAAATAAAGATGATAATAACCAGACAGAAAGGAAGAAAATGGCCCATTCAGGGAAATAATTTTTAAAAGTGTACTATAATATAAATAAATGTCTTTATGTTTTTCTTCCTTGTAGTTTTTGTGTCTCAGCAGTGAAAATGTTTGCTACTTATCTCTTGGAATACCAGGATGATGAAATGATACCATGCAGCCATCTAATAGTCTGAGCTTCCTAGAGTTCAGTGACAGAGCAAAGATGCCTAGAGGTCTTGGGGCCACATGCTGTTCCCAGCAAGCTTCATACATGACCCAAGGTGTTTTCAGTATACTGTCCTCATGGCTACAAGCATCAACATCTAGAAAACTTGCCATCCTTACTTGTAAGATGTGTCTAGGAGAATTTACTTTTGCATTATCTTAGGGAATGGCAGTGTACTCTGAGAAACACAGGAATCACTGTTGTTGTTGTTGTTGGTGATGATGATGATGATGATGATGATGATGATATGATGATAATGACCTCAGTAAGAGCAATTGTCAGTGCTCTGTACCCAAATCCTGTGGGAGAGAGAGAGTTGGACTCTCAGAAATACCAACAATCCTGAGAATTCAAGGAAGACCACGACTCTACTCACATGCCTGGTCCAAGAGGAACCTGCCTAGAGCCCTCTGGACACAGGAACCCAGGAGCAGTCATGGACAGGATCCTTCCAGTCTCTGCCTGCACAGAGTCTCCCGGAACTCTGACACCCCTGAGAGCAGAGGTAAGACCACCACTTCTGCTCCGAGGGACCCACCAGAACACTCAGAACAAAGGAAACAAGGAGCAGTCTGGGATAGGATCCTTCCGGTTTTTATGTGTCCCTGGAGCTGACCCTGTGACACAGCTCTCTGTACAGAGATCCCACTGGTAGAAAGGTGATTTCGGGAGGTGTTGACACACAGGCTTACAGGGGGTCAAGCCACAGTCAGAGACACAAGACTAGCTAATACCAGAGAAAACCAGATGCTGAGAAGGCAAGCCCAGGAACCTAAGCAACAGAAACCAAAACTACTTAGCATCATCATAGCCCAGTTCTCCCACCAAAGAAAATACTGGATATCCAAACACACTGGAAAAGCAAGATTTGGATTTAAAAATCACATCTCATGGTGAGGAAAGAGGATTTTAAGAAGGACATAAATAACTCCCTTAAAGAATTGCAGGCAAACACAAACAGGTGAAGGAAGTAAACAAAAGCATTCAGGATCTAAAAAATGGAAATAGAAACAATAAAGAAATCAACCAGGGGGACAACTCTGGAGATAGAAAACCTAGGAAAGTGATCAGGAATCATAGATGTGATCATCGCTAACAGAATACAAGAGAAAGAAGAGAGAATCTCAGGGGCAGATGATACTATAGAAAACATTCACACAACTGTGAAAGAAAATGTAAAGCACAAAAGCTCCTAACCTAAAACATCCAGGAAATCCAGGACACAGTGAGAAGATCAAACCTAAGGATAACAGGTATAGAAGAGAGTGAAGACTCCCAGCTCAAAGGACCAGTAACTATTTTCAACAAAATCATAGAAGAAAACTTCCCTAACCTAAAGAAACAGATGCCCATAAACATACAAGAAGCCTATAGAACTCCAAATAGATTGAACCAGAAAAGAAATTCCTCCTATCACATAATAGTCAAAACACCGATGCACAAAATAAAGAAAGACTATTAAAATCAGTGAGGGAAAAAGGTCAAGTAAAAAATAAAGGCACACCTTACAGAATTTAACCAGACTTCTCACCAGAGACTATGAAAGCCTGAAGATCCTGGGAAGATGTTATACAACCCTAAGTGAAGAAAAATGCCAGCCCAGGCTATTATATCCAGCAAAACTCTCAATTAACATAGTTGGAGAAACCAAGATATTCCATGACAAAACTAAATTTACACAATATCTTTCCACTAATCCAGCCCTACAAAGGATAATAGATGGAAAACTCCAACACAAGGGGAGGAACTACACCCTAGAAAAAGCAGCAAAGTAATCTTCTTGAAACAAATCCAAAAGAAGAGAGCCACACAAACATAGTTCCACCTCTAACAACAAAAATAACAGAAAACAATAATCACCATACCTTAATATCTCTTAACATCAATGGACTCAATTCCCCAATAAAAAGACATAGACTGGATATGTAAAGAGGACCCAGCATTTTTCTGCATACAGAAAACACACCTCAGTGACACAGACAGACACTAACTCAAAGCAAAAGGCTGGAAAACAATTTTGCAAGCAAATGGTCCCAAGAAACAACCTGGAGTAGACATTCTAATATCCAATAAAATCATCTTTCAACCAAAAGTTATCAAAAAAGATAAGGAAGGATACTTTATATTTGTTAAGGAAAAACCTACCAACATGAATGCTCAATCATGAATATCTATGCTCCAAATGCAAGGACACCTACATTCATAAAACAAACCTTACTAAAGCTCAAATTATACATTGACAGTAAAAGTGGAGGACTTCAACACCCCACTCTCAGCAATGGACAGATCATAGAATCAGACACTAAAGACAGACACAGAGAAACTAACAGAAGTTATGAACCAAATGGACTTAACAGATATCTGTAGAACATTTCATCCTAAAACAAAATTATATACTTTCTTCTCAGCACCTGACGATACCTTCTCCAAAACTGACCATACAATCAGTCACAAAACAGGTTTCAACAGAAACAAGAAGATTGAAATAACCCAATGCATCCTATCAGATCACCATGAACTAAGCCTGGTCTTCAATAACAACAAAAATAACACAAAGTCCACATACACGTGAAAGCTGAACAGTGCTCTACTCTATGATAATGGGGTCAAGAAAGAAATAAAGAAAGAAATAAAGAAAGAAATTAAAGACTTTGCAGAACTTAATGAAAATGAGGGCAGAACAACGCTAAAATTAAGAGACACAATGAAAGCAGTGCTAAGCAGAAAACTCATAGCTATGAGGGCCTCCAAAAAGAAACTGGAGAGAGCATACATTGGCAACTTGACAGCACATTTCAAAGCTCTAGAACAAAAGGAAGCAAATACAACCAAGAGGAGTAGAAGGCAGGAAATAATCAAACTCAGGGCTGAAATTCAACCAAGTAGAAACAGAAAGAATTATACAAAGAATCAACAAAACCAGGAACTGCCTCTTTGAGAAAATCAACTAGATAGATAAACCCTTAGCCCGACTAACCAGAGGGCACAGAGAGAGTATCCAAATTAACAAAGTGAGAAATGAAAAGGGAGACATAACACCAGAAACTGAGGAAATTCAGAAGACCATCAGATACTACCAGAAAAAGTCCGGAACTACATGGGTTTAGTACAGAATTCTATCAGACTATCATAGAAGAATAATACCAATACTTTCCAAACTATTCCACAAAATAGAAACAGAAGGAACACTACCCAATTCATTCTATGATGCCACAATTACACTTTTAACTAAACCACACAAAGACCCAGCAAAGAAAGAGAACTTCAGACCAATTTCCCTTATGAATATCGATGCAAAAATACTCAATTAAATTCTCTAAACTGAATCTAAGAACACATCAACACGATCATCCATCATGATCAAGTAAGCTTCATCCCAGGGATGCAGGGATGGTTCAATATACAGAAATCCATCAACGTAATCCACTATATAAATAAACTCAAAGATAAGAACCACATGATCATCTCATTAGATGCTGAGAAACATTTGACAAAATTCAATACCCCTTCATGTTAAAAGTCTTGGAAAGATCACAAATTCAAGGCCCATACCTAAATATAGTAAAAGAAATATACAGCAAACCAGTAGCCAACATCAAACTAAATGGAGAGAAACTGGAAGCACTCTCACTAAAATCAGGGACCAGACAAGGATGTCTACTCTCTTCCTACCTACTCAATATAGTACTTGAAGTCCTAGCCAGAGTAATCAGACAACAAAAAGGTCAAAGGGATACGACTTGGAAAGGAAGAAGTCAAAATAACACTATTTGCAGATAATATGATAGTATATTTAAGTAACCCTAAAAATTCCACCAGAGAACTCCTAAGCCTGATAAACAACTTCAACAAAGTGGGTAGATATAAAATTAACTCAAACAAATCAGTAGCCTTCTTCTACTCAAAGGATTAATAGGCTGAGAAAGAGGTTAGGGAAATGACACACTTCACAATAGTCCCAAATAATATAAAATACCTCGGTGTAACTCTAACCAAGCATGTGAATAATCTGTATGACAAGAACTTCAAGTCTCTGAAGAAAGAAATTTGAAGATCTCAGAAGGTAGAACGATCTCCCATGCTCATGGGTTGGCAGGATTAATACTGTAAAACTGGCCATCTTGCCAGAAGCAATCTACAGATTCAATGCAATCCTCATCAAAATTCCAACTCAATTCTTCACAGATTTAGAAAGAAATTTTCAAATTCATTTGTTATAACAAAAAACAGGATAGAGAAAAATATTCTCAATAATAAAAGAATTTCTGGGGAAATAATCATCCCTGATCTCAAGCTGTATTATAGAGGAACAGTGATAAAAATTTTATGGTATTGGTACAGAGACAGGCAGGTAGATAAGTGTCATAGAATTGAATACCCAGAAATGAACCCACACACCTATGGTCATTTGATCTTTGACAAAGGAGCTAAAACCATTCAGTGGAAAAAAACATAGCATTTTCAACAAATGGTGCTGGTTCAACTGGATGTCAGCTTGTAGAAGAATGCAAATTGAACCATTCTTATTGCGTTGTATAAACCTCAAGTCCAAGTGGATCAATGACCTCCTCATAAAACCAGATATACTCAAACTAATAGAAGGAAAAATGGGGAAGAGCCACAAACACATGGGCACTGGGAAAAATTTCCTGAACAGAATACTCTAAGATCAAGAAATAACAAATGGAACCTCATAACATTGCAAATCTTCTTTAATGCAAACGACACTGTCATTAGGACAAAATGACAACAAACATATTGGAAAAAGATTTTTACCAATCCTATATCTGATAGAAGGCTAATATCCAAAATATACAAAGAACTCAGGAAGTTAGACTCCAGAGAGTCAAATAATCCCATTAAAAATGGGATACATAGTTAAACATAGAATTCTCAGCTCAGGAATATCCAATATCTAAGAAGTACCTAAGAAATGTTTAACATCCTTAGTCATCAGGGAAGTGCAAATCAAAACAACTCTGAGACACTACTTCACACCAGTAAGTATCACTAAGGTCAAAAACTCAGGTGACAGCAGATGCTGGCTAGGATGTGACGAATGAGGAACAGTCCTCCATCGTTGGTGGGATTACAAGCTGGTACAACCACTCTGGAGATCAGTCTGGAGGTTCTTCAGAAATTGTGGACATTGTACTACCTGAGGACCCAGCTATACGATCCCTGGGAGTATTTTCAAATATGCTCCAACATATAGCAAAGACACATGCTCCACTATGTTCATAGCAGCCTTAATTATAAAAGCCAGAAGCTGGAAATAAGCCAGATGTCCCTCAACAGAGGAATGGATACAAAAAATGTGGTACATTTAGAAACTAGCATTACTCAGTTATTAAAAATCAAGGACTTAATGAAATTCGTAGGCAAATGAATGGAACTAGAAAAATTATCCTGATTGAGGTAACCAATCACAAAACAACACACATGGTATGCACTCACTGATAAGTGGATATTATCTCAAAAGCTCATATTACCTAAGATATAACTCACAGACCACATGTGAAGCTCAAGAAGAATGAGCAAAACAAATGAGCAAAAGAAAATGGCAAACAAAAAATATTCAAAGTAGGAGATATGGAGACAAAGTTTGGAGCAGAGATTTAAGGAGTGGCCATTCAGATCCTGCCCCACCTGGGAATTCATCATAAAGATATATATACACAACCACCAAACCCAGACAATATTGTTGATGCCAAGAAGTGCATGCTGAGAGGAGCCTGATGTAGCTGTCTCCTGAGAGGCTTTGCCAGAGCCTGACAAATACAGAGGCACATGCTCTCAGCCAACCATTGAACTGAGAATTGGGTCCTCATTGGAGAAATTAGAGAATGGATTGAAGGAGCTAAAGGGGTTTGCAACCCCATAAGAACAACAGTACCAACCAACCAGTGCTCCCAGGGACTAAACCACAATCCAAAGAGTACACATGAACAGACCCATGGGGTAGCTGTATATGCAGCAGAGGATGGCCTTGTTGGGCAGCAATTGGATGAGAAGTATTTGGTCCTGCCTAGGCTAGACTCCTCCCAGTGCAGAGGAATGTCTGGCCAGGGAGGCAGGAAGGAGTGTTTGGGGATGTGGGAACACCCCCATAGAAGTAGAGTGAATGGGGTTGGGATAGGGGGTTCATAGACAGGAAACCGGGAAAGGGAATAACATTTGAAATATAATTTAAAAAGTATCCAAAAAACCCCAAAACAATTGTCACCATCATCATTCTGATGTTATTTTCACAAAGAATGTGTGGCAGAATTGAGTAAGCTACAGTCATCGTGGCTGTTGTTTATGTTTATAAAGAAAGTTTTACTGAGACACAGCCATGTTAGTGGTTTATCTCATCTGTCTCTATTTTCATGTTATAGTAGTAACGTGGTAAGTGGTTCTTACCATTACACATGTGATATATTTGTGTACAGAAGTGGATCCTAATTGTGTGTCTGCGTGTGCATACATGTTCTGCTGTGGTACAGTCTTAGTTTCTTTTCATGTCATGGTGGTGATAACATATATTCTGAGAAAAGAATTATAAGGGAGAAAGAGTCCATTTTGATTCTAGGGTATAGGCCATTGTAGTGGCAAAACTTGAGGAGGCAGTTGGTCACATTGCATACATAGTCAGGAAACAGAGATGAATGACTGTGGTTCAGTTCCTTTTCTCGTATTTATGGAGTCCAAGATGCCAACCCATGTGATGGTAGCACCACCCAACTTTAGGGTGGTCCTTCCTGCCCAGAGGTTAACCTAATCTAGATAATTCCTCATAGTTGTGCTAAGAAGCTTGTTAGCTGGTTGATTTTAGAGCCTATCAAGTTGACCTCTAGCATTAACCATTCCAGGTCCTGTCGAGTTGACATTCAGTATTAACCATCACATGTACTAAGCAGAACCATTCTGCTCTCTTGCCTACAAACTTTAGCTTTCTGGTTTTAACTTAACTAATTGTTCCACTCCTTGCCTGATGAAAGCAAATACTGGATGCTAACAGTGAATTTCCTTGACAAGGCTATGATTGGGAAGAATGTATATGTCTGATAGAGCCTCATAGAAACTGTAATGCTTCAAAGGGCAGATGCCCACACTTGGCAGAACATTAAGGGGAATTAGAGTCTTACAAAGGTAAGTGATATTTATTTAGTTTGGAGATTTTTAACAAGTCATTCAGTTACCACTATGGTCCTTAGTCATGAACTGGGAAGCTGAATGTCATTCACAACCTTGGTTTCTCTAACACTGCCTATCTGAATCTCTCATGTGGAAGAATGTCAGATATTGAGGCTGGCATCTTGAAGGAGCAGAATCCTATATTCATGTGCCCTTAAAATGTCCCTTCTGTTTTGACCATTTAAAACATCATGACGAAAGCTGCTCCCTTTTCTCAAATGACTCTAGCTTGTGTCACGTTGACATAAACTAGACAGAGCAAGCAGTAAGTGCTCTTAACTACTGAGCAATCTCTCCAGCCTAGAAATGCTCTTCTTAAATGAGAATGTTTAAGAATGTGCGTGCCTAGGGATATACTCGCTAACTGACTGCTCAGGAACACACTCCTTAACTTAGTATGCCTGTCTTTAAAGTGTGTTCCTTTATAAATACATTTGGTCTCTGCATAAACTCCTCATAGTTCCTTTGTTCAAGGGGACAGTGCTTTTGGGATAATTCCTAATTCTCACCTGCTGAAGACAATATTTCTACAATATTTATTTTCTGGTCATGTTCATTTTGATTTTGTATTCAACAAGGTGAATCCATTGATATTTCATAGATTTCAGATTTGAAATCTATGGTCAATGGCATTGACTCTTAACAATGTTCCTTCTGAAATCCATATTACAACTTAATCCTGAAGCAATAGTAATAAGAAGAGTGAACTTTTAGTGGCAGTTGCATTATGAAAGCATTGATTATTCTGTGTTCAATGGGACAGCACTCTAACGAAAGGGCTGTCTTGGGAAGGGCCTGTGCTGATCTTTTATTTCTTCCACACAGCATTTTTCTCTGCAGAAAAGTCTGTAGGAAATCACCTCAGTGGGAGAAAGCAGCCAGTATCAGATGCCAACCCTGTAATTCTCCACCCTTCATAATTATAAGCCGTATTTTTTTGTTTTGTTACTCTTCCCTTTTGAGGCTATTATAGCAACACGAATAGACAAAGGCAGGTGTCTTTCAATACTATTTTTAAAATTCTTGCAACAGGATCTTAATTTACATTAGATTCTTACCTTAAAATTAAAGTATACATGTGCGTGCACATGTGCATGCATGTGCATATCTGAGTTTGTGTGTGTATATGTGTGTGTGTATGTGCAATTCGTGTGAGTCAGTTCTCTTGTTCTACTTCTAGGTTCCAGGGACTAAACTCCGATTACCATTACTTGGTGGCAAGTTATTTTATTCAGAGCTGTCTCTGGTTCTGACAAATGAACAGTTTAGAAGAAGAGATATTATGAGTCCTAGTTAGGTATAGTTGCCAACTTGACATAGCCCAGAGTCATTTGAGGGAGTCTCCACTGGAAGGTCTGTCCAGAATAAATTAGCCTGTGGCTATGTCTGTGAAGAGTTGTCTTGATAAATGATTGATGGCCCAGCTCACTGCAGGCAGAGCCATCCCTAGGCAGGTGTTCCTGGGTGGTATAAAAGAGATCACTGAGCAGAGAACAAGCCAATAACCAACAATTCAATGTATTTTCAGCCTGTACTATTGCTCCAATTTGCATCAATGATGGACTGTTACCTGGAAAGTATAAGTGAAATGAACCCTTCCCTTACCCCCCAAGTTGCTTTTGTTCATAGTATTTATCACAGCATCAGAGAGCAAAGACACAATACAAAGGCTACTTTGCTTGATGTTTATGGAACAAAATAGATGAAAGCTAAAAAAAGACTCCTTTGGAGGATGTTGTTTTCCTAGATAGTGCAAGTATCTGACCAGCACATGTTTGGAGAGAGAAAAAAAATATTCAAGGGCAGGAAAGAGCTTTACAGGAGAGTGGCTCTATTTTCTGTTTGGTTCATTCTTCTAAATCAGGCAAAATCAGGACAGCTGAAGTCCCCATGCATGTGTGGCAATTCCCAGTCAATATCATCATACTTTATGAGACCTTCCCACCTCCCCATATTGCAACTAAGATATGGATTTCATAGTCATTTGGGCTTATATTTTCAAAGAATAATAATAAGGATTTTTCCCTACTCATAATGCAAACTTTACTAGTCCTTAAAAACCAGTGGTGGGTGTGTGTGTGTGTGTGTGTGTGTGTGTGTGTGTGTGTGTGTGTGTGTGTATCTATCTAGAAAATTATCCATTTTTGTTTTCCAGTTTTGTTGAACATAGGCTTTGGTAGTAGGATCTGTTGATCTTCTGAATTTCCACAGTTTCTGTTGTTATGTCTCCCTTTTCATTTCTGACTTTGTTAATTTGAATACTCTCTCTGTGCCCTCTGGTTAGTCTGGCTAAGGGTTTATCTATCTTGTTGATTTTCTCAAAGAACCAGCTCCTGGTTCTTTTTGTTTCTACTTGGTTGAATTTCAGCCCTGAGTTTGATTATTTCCTGCTTTCTACTCCTCTTGGTTGTATTTGATCCTTTTTGTTCTAGAACATTGAAATGTGCTATCAAGTTGCCAATATATGCTCTCTCCAGTTTCTTTTCTTTTTTTCTCTTTTTTCCATTTTTATTAAATTGGGTATTTCTTATTTACATTTCAAATGTTATTCCCTATCCCAGTTTCCAGGCCAACATCCCCCTAACCTGTCCCACTCCCCTTCTATATGGGTGTTCCCCTCCTTATGCTCCCCCCATTACCACCTTCCCCCCATCAATCCCGTTCACTAGGGGTTCAGTCTTGGCAGGACCAAGGGCTTCCCCTTTTACTGGTGCCCTTACTAGGCTATTCATTGTTACCCCTGCAGTTGGAGCCCAGGGTCAGTCCATGTATAATCTTTGGGTAGTGGCTTAGTCCCTGGAAGCTCTAGTTGGTTGGCATTGTTGTTCATATGGGGTCTCAAACCCCTTCAGTTCTTTCAGTCCTTTCTCTGATTCCTTCAACGGGGGTCCTATTCTCAGTTCAGTGGTTTGCTGCTGGCATTCGTATATGTATTTGCCATATTATGGCTGTATCTCTCAGGTCTGTCCAGTTTCTTTTTGGAGGTATTCATGGCTATAAGTTGTCTGCTTAGCACTGTTTTCATTGTGTCCCATAAGTTTGACAATGTTTTGCCTTCATTTTCATTAAGTTCTAAAGAGTCTTTAATTTCTTTCTTTATTTCTTCCTTGACCAAGTTTATCTTTGAGCAGAGCATTGTTCAGCTTCCATGTGTATATGGCCTTTATGTTGTTTGTGTGTATCTGATAGGATGCATGGAATTATTTCAATCTTCTTGTATCTGTTGAGGTTGGTTTTGTGACCGATTATATGGTCACTTTTGAAGAAGATACCATGAGGTGCTGAGAAGAATATATATTCTTTTGTTTTAGCATGAAATGTTGTATAGATACCTCTTAAATCTATCTGGTTCATAACTTCTGCTAGTTTCTCTGTGTCTATGTTTAGTATCTGTTTCCATGATCTGTCCATTGCTGAAAGTGAGGTTTTGAAATCTCCCAACATTACTGTGTGAGGTGCAATGTGTGCTTTGAGCTTTAGTAAGGTTTCATTTATGAATGTAGGTACCCTTGCATTTGGAGTATAGATATTCAGGATTCAAAGTTCATCATGGTAGAGGGATCATTTGATGTATATCAAGTGTCCTTCCTTATCTTTTTTGATAACTTTTGGTTGAAAGCTGATTTTATTGGATACTAGAATGGCTACTCCAGCTTGTTTCCTGGGACCATTTGCTTGGCTTTCCAGCCTTTTACTCTGAGGGCTTTAATCTGACTTTGTCACTGTGGTGTGTTTCTAGTATGCAGCAAAATGCTGCGTTCTCTTTACATATCCAGTGTGTTAGTCTTTGTCTTTTTATTGTGAAATTGAGCCCATTGATGTTAAGAGATATTAAGGAATAGTGATTGTTGTTTCCTGTTATTTTTGTTGTTAGAGGTGGAATTATGTTTGTGTGGTTTTGTTTCAAGATTACTTTCTTGCTTTTTCTAGGGTGCAGTTTCCATTCTTGTGCTGGAGTTTTCCATCTATTATCCTTTGTAGGGCTGGATTTATAGAAAAATAGTGTGTAAATTTGGTTTTGTCATGGAATATCTTGGTTTCTCCATATATGTTAATTGAGACTTTTGCTGGATATAGTAACCTGTACTGGCATTTGTGTTCTCTTAGAGTCTGTGTATGACATATGCCCAGAATTTTCTGGTTTTCATAGTCTCTGGTGAGAAATCTGGTATAATTCAGATAGGTCTGCCTTTGTATGTTCCATGACCTTTTCCCCTTACTGCTTTTAATATTCTTTCTTTTATTGTGTGTATTTGGTGTTTTGACTATCATGTGACAGGATGAATTTCTTTTCTGGTCCAAACTATTTGGTGTTCTGTAGGCTTCTTGTATGTTTATGAGCATCTTTTTCTTTAGGTTAGGGGATTTTTTTTATATAATTTTGTTGAAGATGTTTACTGGCACTTTAAGTTCGTAATCTTGCTTTCTTCTATACCTATTTTCCTTAGGTTTGATCTTCTCATTGTGTCCTGGATTTCCTGGATGTTTTGAGTTTGGAGCTTTTTGCATTTACATTTTCTTTGATTGTTGTTGCAATGTTTTCTATGGTATCTTCTGACCCTAAGATTCCCTTTTCTATCTCTTGTATTATGTTGGCGATCCTTGCATCTATGTCTCCTGATCTTTCCTACATCTTCTATCTCCAGGGTTGTCTCTTTTTGTGATTTCTTTATTGTTTCTATTTCCATTTTTAAATCCTGGATGGTTTTGTTCAATTCCTTCACCCATTTGGTTGTGTTTTTCTGTAATTGTTTAAAGAATTTTTGTGTTTCCTCTTTAAGGTCTTCTATCTGTTTGCATTTGTTGTTCTGTATTTCTTTAAGGGAGTTATTTATGTCCTTCTTAAAGTTCTCTATCATCATCATGCATTGTAATTTTAAGTTAAAATCTTGCTTTTACAGTGTGTTGGGGTATCCAGGGCTTGCTGTGGTGGGGGAATGGGTTCTGATGATGCCAAGTGGCCTTGGTTTCTGTTGCTTAGATTCTTGCCCTTGCATCTTGCCTTCAGCTTATCTTTGGTGTTAGGTGGTCTTGCTGTCTCTGACAATGGCTTGACTCTCCTGTAAGCCTGTGTGTCAGCACTCCTGGAGATGAGCTTTCTCCCAGATTTGGGTTCAGAGAGCTTTGTCACAGGGTCAGCTCCAGGTGCAGGCAGAAACTGGAAGGATCTTTTCCTAGACTGCTCCTAGGTTCTTGTGTCTAGTGCTTTTCCCTTGGGCCAGGAATGTGAGCAGAAGTGGTGGTCTCATCTATGCTCTCAGGATTTGTCTGTGCTTCTGAGAATCCAGCTCTCTCTCCTTTGGATCTGGGTACAGAGAGCTGTGTCACAGGGTCAGCTCTGGGCACAAACTGTTTTTTTTTATTTCCCAAGTTATTGAGGATCTTTAACCTGTTTTAGGTACTTTTTTCCCCCTTCACAAATAAAATTCATCACATTATTGATTTATGTATCTATCAACTTTCAGCTGTCAGTTCTTTCATTCCATCATGGGGATTCTGAGGACAGAAGTCAGGTCATCTGGGGTTGGGAATAAACACTGCACACTGAACCATCTTGCTGGTCCTTGCTTGTTTTCTATGGGTCAATTTTTAATGCTCTTTATATAGTCTGGAACATGTCCTTTGTCACTTTGTGACTTGCAAACATTTGCTTTTTGTGTCTGAGGCTTTCCTTGTCTTCTCTTTGTGGCAGCCCTTCCATGTTTTTTAAAAATGAAGTGACCCATATTAACTCTTGCTAGTTCTGCTCTGAGAAGATTGCTGGGGACTTTGGGTATTACAGAGTTTATTTTGTGCTTCTGTTTCCTAGTGTATAAAACCACAGTGTGGGATGAGAGTGTTTATGAGATTCTTTTCAGCCATAATAGTCAGTGATTTTGAGAGATCAGGCGAGTTCACTGAGCTAATGAACAGCAGAATTGTTCAAGAACTGGAGCTGCCTCCTGCCTTGCTGTCTTCATTTACTATAGAACATGCCCCACTTTTTAAAACCCACATGTTTATTAGGGAGTACATTTCCATGGCTCAAAATTCAAACAGGATAAAAGGTTCCTATGTAAAAAAAAAAAACCCAGCAGGTCTCTTATCCATTATTATTTTTTTCTCCTTTCCAAAGCCTTTGAAAACATCTGTAATAAAGGTTTGTTGGTGTTGTGTACATATGTGCATTTTTTTCCTTTTTTGTAACATGAATTATATACCACAGCTTCCTTTTCTGAGAGAAATGCAAATTATAACCATACCAGGATACAGCTTTTTTTCAGTATTAAGGTTGTTTGAGGTGGGGCACTACAAACTACTTACTTGCTATAGAAATCTCCTTTGGAAATCCTAAGTGTTTTTTAGGGAGTACATTTCCATGGGTCAAAATTCCAATAGGTTAGAAGGTTTCTATAAATTTGGATTTTCTGCTTACAGTCTTTCTGTACACCCCTCTCTGGTTGACCTGCTGATATTATATAGGCTGAGCAATGTAATTGTTAGAAGGATTCACTTTGCAACGCGCGACCATTTTCTTATATGTTGATGTGTATCTTTTGCATTTCCTTACTGTTTTTTCTCCTTATAAATTCTGCCAAGTGGGTAATTTCATCTGTCTTTTAGTCTTTCTTGAGTTTGGATCCTAATTGCCACACACTTTCCTGGCATTAAAAGGTTTTTTTCCTGTTCGGTGTTTTAGTTCTTTGTACATATTTACTATATTTAAATGTATTTGAAAGTTACTTTCAGGGCCAATATCAGTTGTCAGGCCTGTGTACAAAAAGGCCTTTACTGATGAGCCTTCTTTTTTGCCCCAGAGGAATTTAAACACACACACACACACACACACACACACACACACACACACACACACACACATATTTGAGTGTAGAAGGGAAACAAGTCTTATAAGTTTTCTCTAAGTTCTACACATACACTGTGGCACAAGCACACCCACTATTGTATGTATACACACATATTAACAATACAAATTAAAAATAGGTTGTTATGGTATACAGTATGAAACAAAACACATTATTCTAGAAAGCAAGCCACTTGTCTCAACAACATATCTTTTTCTTTTCATCTGAGCTCTTACCACAAATATATAGTAAATTTCATGATCTAGGATATTCTACTTTTTAATTTTCTACTCTGTTCTGTTGACTTTCCTTTTATTTTTAATCTTTATTAACTTGAGTATTTCTTATTTACATTTCAATTGTTATTCCCCTTCCCGGTTTCCAGGCTAACATCCCCCTAACCCCTCCCCCTCCCCTTGTTCCCCTCCCTATCCTCCCTGTATTACCACCCTCTCCCCCAACAATCACGTTCACTAGGTGTTCTGACTTTCCTTTCTACACAAGCTAAATGCTTTCCCTTTCCTTTGTGTATATGTGCTCTCTGAGTATGTGCTCATGTATGGCCCAGTGTATTCTCCCAAGCATGTGCATGTGGAGGGAAGTTGTTGAGATGGTATCTTTTCTTATTGCTTTCCTTATTGCTCCAGGTTCCCTGATTTAGTTAGACTTGTTGGTCAGAAAGCCCTGGGGTCCTTCTGTCACTGCCTCCCCAGGGATAAGAGTATATGAAGATGAACTTTGTTATCAAATTTAGATGTCCATGTTTCATCTGTGGAACCATCTCTGCAACCTTGCACTGTGTACAGAAATCCCTTACATAGAGTGGTGCCTGACTTTATTACCATTTTACTTTCTTCTGGTTTTCCTAATATTTTCTAAAAAAAAAATCCACAGAATCTGGAAATGCTGAAAGAATTTTACAGTGTCACCTAGATTCTTCCCTTAACATTTTATTAACTATGACTTAAAAAAAACCAACCACTTATCTCTCCAACTGTTTATCCTTTTATTTCTATATGGATCCATCTTTGTTTTGATGCCTCTCAGTGTAAATTGGACACAACAATTTCTCCTAAATAATTCAGCTCTCATGTCATTCTCGTGCTTAGTACTTATTTCTAGTATTTTTTTTATTTTGAGCTAACCTTAATAGAGAACAAAATTGCATATCCAGTTGTTTTATGTCACGCGAGACATTGTGCAAGTCAAGTTCTTAGCAGGATAGACTGCTGCTGCCATTTCTTTGATTGTTGATGACTTACATATCTTCATTTTACTATTTTTTAAAAACCTAGATCCCATGGAATAAAGAACTAATAGTATTTTTATTTATTCTTTGGAAATTTCATCCATTTATTCTTCTAGTAATGTTCCCCTTCTAAATGGTGTCACCTGATGGTTACTATAAGGTGATCAAATGTGTGAGCCTGTGGAGGATATTGCTTATTCAAACTACAATATTCATCTACCATTACTTCCTTCCAAGTCCTCTGAACAAGCTATTGATTTTTGTGTTCACCTATACATATGTAATTTTTGTTGTATTTGTGAATTGTTTTTATTGGGAAATGGAAATTTTTCTAGACAGATAAGCTGAGAACTCATGAAACTGTGTCGTTGGAGGTCCCTGTGTTACTTGCAGTCCACTGGCCAGGTCTGTATCTCTCCTCTCATGAGCAATTGTTACAGCTTATATAACTTGGGAGGGGGCCTTATAATCCTAGTAAGTTTCATTTACTTTGTGGATCTTGTAAGTTTTGCTTGTATTTTGAGTCTTATGAACTTCCCAGTCCCTCAATGAAGGAATGTTTCAATTGGAAGGAAGTAACTAAATAACAAATGCCTAGTACTGCCAAAACCCAAATACGTGGTAGCCATCTTAGCAGTTTATACAGTAGACATTTTAAAAACTAAAGCGGAAGAGTAACACTTTTAACGGTTGGAGATATGTGACTCAGAGGTAAAGTGCTTGCCTAGCACGTATAAGATCTTAAGATCAGGCTGCGTCTGAGACACTGCCAGAACCTGAAGGGACCGACCAGATAAACAGTTCTCTGGACCCAAATCCTGTGGGAGGGAGAGCTAAACCTTCAGAGAGGCAGACATGCCTGGGAAACCAGAAGAGACTGCACTCTGCACACATCTCTGATGCCAGAGGAAAACACCAAACGCCATCTGGAACCCTGGAGCACGGAAGATCCCAGAAAGGGCAGCGCAGATCTTCCTGAATGCTGCCTCCGAGGAGAGCTCATAGGCAGCACCCCACGAGCAAACTTGAGCCTCGGGACCACAGGTAAGACCAACTTTTCTGCTGCAAGCTACCTGCCTGGTGAACTCAGGACACACAGAGGCAAAATTCCTCTAGGACCGGGCACTTCCGGTGGTTAGCAGGAGTCCCAAACCAGCGGATCCCGGCCCGCAGCAGTTCTCTGCTCCCAAACCCCGTGGGAGAGAGACCTCACCGCCTGGTCAGGTGGGCACTCCTGAGGCTGCAGAGCCGGAGAGACCACCAACACTGCCCACCCCTGCTCACATCCCTGGCCCAAGAGGAAACTGTATACGGCCTCTGGGTTCCCGTAGAGGAGGGCCCAGGAGCAGCAGGTCCGATGCGTCTGAGACACTGCCAGAACCTGAAGGGACCGACCGGATAAACAGTTCTCTGCACCCAAATCCCGTGGGAGGGAAAGCTAAACCTTCCAAGAGGCAGACACCCCAGGGAAACCAGAAGAGACTGCATTCTGCCCACATTTCAGACACCAGAGGAAAACACCAAACGCCATCTGGAACCCTGGTGCACGGAAGCTCCCGGAAAGGGCAGCGCAGATCTTGCTGGTTGCCGCCGCCGCAGAGAGCTCATAGGCAGCACCCCACGAACAAACTTGAGCCTCAGAACCACAGGAAAGACCAACTTTTCTGCTGCAAGTGACCTGCCTGGTGAACTCAAGACACAGGCCCACAGGAACAGCTGAAGACCTGTAGATAGGAAAAACTACATGCCCGAAAGCAGAACACTCTGTCCCCATAACTGGCTGAAAGAAAACAGGAAAACAGGTCTATAGCATTCCTGACACACAGGCTTATAGGAGAGTCTAGCCACTGTCAGAAATAGCAGAACAAAGTAACACTAGAGATAATCTGATGGCAAGAGGCAAGGGCAGGAACCCAAGCAACAGAAACCAAGACTACATGGCATCATTGGAGCCCAATTCTCCCACCAAAGCAAACACGGAATATCCAAACACACCAGAAAAGCAAGATCTAGTTTCAAAATCATATTTGATTATGATGCTGGAGGACTTCAAGAAGGACGTGAAGAACTCCCTTAGAGAAACACAGGAAAACATTAATAAACAAGTAGAAGCCTACAGAGAGGAATCACAAAAATCCCTGAAAGAATTCCAGGAAAACATAAACAAGTAGAAGCCCATAGAGAGGAGTCACAAAAATCCCTGAAAGAATTCCAGGAAAACACAATCAAACAGTTGAAGAAATTAAAAATGGAAATAGAAGCAATAAAGAAAGAACACATGGAAACAACCATGGATATAGAAAACCAAAAGAAGAGACAAGGAGCTGTAGATACGAGCTTCACCAACAAAATACAAGAGATGGAAGAGAGAATCTCAGGAGCAGAAGATTCCATAGAAATCATTGACTCAACTGTCACAGATAATGTAAAGCGGAAAAAGCTACTGGTCCAAAACATACAGGAAATCCAGGACTCAATGAGAAGATCAAACCTAAGGATAATAGGTATAGAAGAGAGTGAAGACTCCCAGCTCAAAGGACCAGTAAATATCTTCAACAAAATCATAGAAGAAAACATCCCTAACCTAAAAAAAGAGATACCCATAGGCATACAAGAAGCCTACAGAACTCCAAATAGATTGGACCAGAAAACAAACACCTCTAGACACATAATAGTCAAAACACCAAATGCACATAATAAAGAGAGAATATTGAAAGCAGTAAGGGAAAAAGGTCAAGTAACATATAAAGTCAGACCTATCAGAATCACACCAGACTTTTCGCCAGAAACTATGAAAGCCAGAAGATCCTGGATAGATGTGATACAGACCCTAAGAGAACACAAATGGCAGCCCAGGTTACACTATCCTGCAAAACTCGCAATTAACATAGATGGAGAAACCAAGATATTCCATGACAAAACCAAATTTACACAATATCTTTCTACAAATCCAGCACTACAAAGGATAATAAATGGTACAGCCCAACATAAGGAGGCAAGTTATACCCTAGAAGAAGCAAGAAACTAATCGTCTTGGCAACAAAACAAAGAGAAGAAAAGCAAACAAACATAACCTCATATCCAAATATGAATATAACAGGAAGCAATAATCACCATTCCTTAATATCTCTCAACATCAATGTCTTCAACTCCCCAATAAAAAGACATAGATTAACAAACTGGATACGCAATGTGGACCCTGCATTCTGCTGCCTACAGGAAACACACCTCAGAGACAAAGACAGACACCACCTCAGAGTGAAAGGCTGGAAATCAACTTTCCAAGCAAATGGTCGGACGAAGCAAGCTGGAGTAGCCATTCTAATATCAAATAAAATCAATTTTCAACTAAAATTCATCAAAAAAGATAAGAAAGGACACTTAATATTCATCAAAGGAAAAATCCACCAAGATGAACTCTCAATCCTAAATATCTATGCCCCAAATACAAGGGCACCTACATATGTAAAAGAAACCTCACTAAAGCTCAAAACACACATTGCACCTCACACAATAATAGTAGGAGATTTCAACACCCCACTCTCATCAATGGACAGATCATGGAAACGGAAATTAAACAGAGACGTAGACAGACTAAGAGAAGTCATGAACCAAATGGACTTAACAGGTATTTATAGAACATTCTATCCTAAAGCAAAAGGATATACCTTCTTCACATATCCTCATAGTACTTTCTCCAAAACTGACCATATAATTGGTCAAAAAACGGGCCTCAACAGGTACAGAAAAATAGAAATAATCCCATGCGTGCTATCAGACCACCACAGCATAAAGCTGGTATTCAATAACAATAAGGGAAGAATGCCCACATATACGTGGAAATTGAACAATGCTCTACCCAATGATAATCTGGTCAAGGAAGAAATAAAGAAAGAAATTAAAGACTTTTTAGAATTTAATGAAAATGAAGGTACAACATACCCAAACTTATGGGACACAATGAAAGCTGTGCTAAGAGGAAAACTCATAGCTCTGAGTGCCTGCAGAAAGAAAGAGGAGAGAGCATATGTCAGCAGCAGCTTGACAGCACACCTACAAGCGCTAGAACAAAAGAAGCAAAGACACTCAGGAGGAGTAGAAGGCAGGAAATAATCAAACTCAGAGCTGAAATCAACCAAGTAGAAACAAAAAGGACCATAGAAAGAATCAACAGAACCAAAAGTTGGTTCTTTGAGAAAATCAACAAGATAGATAAACCCTTAGCCAAACTAACCAGAGGACACAGAGAGTGTGTCCAAATTAACAAAATCAGAAATGAAAAGGCAGACATAACTACAGATTCAGAGGAAATTCAAAAAATCATCAGACCTTACTATAAAAGCCTATATTGAACAAAACTTGAAAATCTGCAGGAAATGGACAATTTCCTAGACAGATACCAGGTACCGAAGTTAAATCAGGAACAGATAAACCAGTCAAACAACCCCATAACTCCTAAGGGAATAGAAGCAGTCATTAAAGGTCTCCCAACCAAAAAGAGCCCAGGTCCAGACGGGTTTAGTGCAGAATTCTATCAGACCTTCATAGAAGACCTCATACCAATACTATCCAAACTACTCCACAAAATTGAAACAGATGGAGCACTACCGAATTCCTTCTATGAAGCCACAATTATTCTTATACCTAAACCACACAAAGACCCAACAAAGAAAGAGAACTTCAGACCAATTTCCCTTATGAATATCGACGCAAAAATACTCAATCAAATTCTGGCAAACCGAATCCAAGAGCACATCAAAACGATCATCCACCATGATCAAGTAGGCTTCACCCCAGGCATGCAGGGATGGTTTAATATACGGAAAACCATCACCGTGATCCATTATATAAAAAAACTGAAAGAACAAAACCACATGACATTTCATTAGATGCTGAGAAAGCATTTGACAAAATTCAATACCCCTTCATGATAAAAGTCCTGGAAAGAATTGGAATTCAAGGCCCATACATAAACATAGTAAAAGCCATGTACAGCAAACCAGTTCCTAACATTAAACTAAATGGAGAGAAACTTGAAGCAATCCCACTAAAATCAGGGACTAGACAAGGCTGTCCACTCTCTCCCTACTTATTCAATATAGTTCTTGAAGTTCTAGCCAGAGCAATCAGACAACAAAAGGAGGTCAAGGGGATACAGATCGGAAAAGAAGAAGTCAAAATATCACTATTTGCAGATGATATGATAGTATATTTAAGTGATCCCAAAAGTTCCACCAGAGAACTACTAAAGCTTTTAAACAACTTCAGCAAAGTGGCTGGGTATAAAATTAACTCAAATAAATCAGTAGCCTTCCTCTACACAAAAGAGAATCAAGCCGAGAAAGAAATTAGGGAAACGACACCCTTCATAATAGTCCCAAACAATATAAAGTACCTCGGTGTGACTTTAACCAAGCAAGTAAAAGATCTGTACAATAAGAACTTCAAGACTCTGAAGAAAGAAATTGAAGAAGACCTCAGAAGATGGAAAGATCTCCCATGCTCATGGAGTGGCAGGATTAATATAGTAAAAATGGCCATTTTACCAAAAGTGATCTACAGATTCAATGCAATCCCATCAAAATACCAATCCAATTCTTCAAAGACTTAGACAGAACAATTTGCAAATTCATCTGGAATAAGAAAAAACCCAGGATAGCTAAAACTATCCTCCACAATAAAAGGACTTCAGGGGTAATCACTATCTCTGAATTCAAGCAGTATTACAGAGCAATAGTGATAAAAACTGCATGGTATTGGTACAGAGACAGACATATAGACCAGTGGAACAGAATTGAAGACCCAGAAATGAACCCACACACCAATGGTCACTTGATTTTTGGCAAAGGAGCCAAAAACCATCAAATGGAAAAAAAGATAGCATTTTCAGCAAATGGTGCTGGTTCAACTGGAGGGCAACATGTAGAAGAATGCAGATCGATCCACGCTTATCACCCTGTACAAAGCTTAAGTCCAAGTGGATCAAGGACCTTCACGTCAAACCAGATACACTCAAACTAATAGAAGAAAAACTAGGGAAGCATCTGGAACACATGGGCACTGGAAAAAATTTCCTGAACAAAACACCAATGGCTTATGCTCTAAGATCAAGAATCGACAAATGGGATCTCATAAAACTGCAAAGCTTCTGTAAGGCAAAGGACGCTGTGGTTAGGACAAATCAGCAACCAACAGATTGGGAAAAGATCTTTACCAATCCTACAACAGATAGAGGCCTTATATCCAAAATATACAAAGAACTCAAGAAGATAGACCGCAGGGAGACAAATAACCCTATTAAAAAATGGGGTTCAGAGCTAAACAAACAATTCACAGCTGAGGAATGCTGAATGGCTGAGAAACACCTAAAGAAATGTTCAACATCTTTAGTCATAAGGGAAATGCAAATCAAAACAACCCTGAGATTTCTCCTCACACCAGTGAGAATGGCTAAGATCAAAAACTCAGTTGACAGCAAATGCTGGCGAGGATTCGGAGAAAGAGGATCACTCCTCCATTGTTGGTGGGATTGCAGACTGGTACAACCATTCTGGAAATCAGTCTGGAGGTTCCTCAGAAAATTGGACATTGAACTGCCTGAGGACCCAGCTATACCTCTCTTGGGCATATACGCAAAAGATGCCCCAAGGTATAACAAAGACACATGCTCCACTATGTTCATCGCAGCCTTATTTTAATAGGCAGAAGCTGGAAAGAACCCAGATGCCCTTCAACAGAGGAATGGATACAGAAAATGTGGTCCATCTACACAATGGGATATTACTCAGCTATCAAAAACAATGACTTTATGAAATTCGTAGGCAAATGGTTGGAACTGGAAAATATCATCCTGAGTGAGGTAACCCAATCACAGAAAAACACACATGGTATATGCACTCATTGATAAATGGCTATTAGCCCAAATTCTTGAATACCCTAGATGCCTAGAACAAATGCAACTCAAGACAGATGATCAAAATGTGAATGCTTCACTCCTTCTTTAAAAGGGGAACAAGAATACCCTTGGCAGGGAATAGAGAGGCAAAGATTAAAACAGACACAGAAGGAACACCCATTCAGAGCCTGCCCCACATGTGGCCCATACATATACAGCCACCCAATTACACAAGATGGATGAAGCAAAGAAGTGCAGACTGACAGGAGCCGGATGTAGATTGCTCCTGAGAGACACAGCCAGAATACAGCAAATACAGAGGCGAATGCCAGCAGCAAACCACTGAACTGAGAACGGGACCCCCGTTGAAGGAATCAGAGAAAGAACTGGAAGAGCTTGAAGGGGCTCGAGACCCCATATGTACAACAATGCCAAGCAACCAGAGCTTCCAGGGACTAAGCCACTACCTAAAGACTATACATGGACTGACCCTGGACTCTGACCCCATAGGTAGCAATGAATATCCTAGTAAGAGCACCAGTGGAAGGGGAAGCCCTGGGTCCTGCTAAGACTGAACCCCCAGTGAACGTGATTGTTGGGGGGAGGGCGGCAATGGGGGTAGGGTGGGGAAGGGAACACCCATAAGGAAGGGGAGGTGGAGGGATTAGGGGGATGTTTGCCCAGAAACTGGGAAAGGGAATAAACTCGAAATGTATATAAGAAATACTCAAGTTAATAAAAAAAAAAGATCTTAAGATCAATTCCTTCCCCTGGGGAGGGGGTGTTTACCACTGTATTTTGTTTAACCCATTGTATCCAACATATTATTTCAACATTGATGGTCATTAAAATATTCTACCGTTTTAATTGTAAAGTTTAGAAAATAAATGTGCTAAAAAATCCTATCTCAACTCAGAGCTGTCACATTTGAATGACTCAGTATCCACCTGTGGTTAGTGCCTACTATATAAGGTAGCACAGGTATAGACACCACATGCAGTAACTATTGTTCTTACATTGATGAATTGATTGACTGATTGATTGATTGGTAGGATTTTATGTTGTCTAGACTGGCCTTGAAATTTATGTGTAGTTAAGGCTAATAGTGAAGTCTTGATACCGTTGCTTCCACCTTTCAAATGCTGTGATTGTCGGTTTGCTCCATCTCACCTTGTTTTATGATGCTGTGGATTGAACCCAGTATTTCATGAATGCTAGACCTTATGAACTGAGCTACAGATCCAGCCCCTAGGTTAATTTTCTTTAGTGCTGAACTTCTCAGGTACCCTACTAGTGACATTTTGGGCAATCTTTTTGTTTCCAGTGGAGGCTATCCTGTTGCTTTAGATCTGAGCTATTTAGCAGAAGGTTAAATCTATGTTGAAGGTTTGATCTCTGATGTAGCAGTCTTCAGAGTGATACAGGCTTTTTGAGACTGACCGGATCTTTTATGTCCCAATTTTGTGTGATCAAAGCAGCTAAAATGCTCTGATGATTCACAATCATCAGAGGTTGACTTAGGTCAGTAGCTACCAGGACTATGATTTCAGGTCAAAGAAAATTTGTGATGTGGACTCGAGTACACATGCGAAATGGAAGCAGACATTATTAAAAATTATTACAAAGGTGAGAAATTGAGGTGAAGTGGGAGAAAACTTATAGCTGGGAGGAGTTTCTAAGAAGGAAAACAGCCTCTTAATTTCCATTGTCTAAAGGAAACTGAACAATGGCTAATGGATTCTCTGGTGAGTCTGATTACCTCTCAGGAATATTAGGGACTAAACACTCTATGTCTGTACCCATATGCAACCAGAGAGATGATCATGTCTTGTTTATGTATTACTAAACCCAGATAGTGGTGATTGAAGCCCCTGGCCCCTTATCCATCTCTTACTCTGACTTTGATTCTCTGGTAACTGTCAGTTGTTTGGCAGCATTATCACCCTTCAAATTTTCAGGCATCTCAAATGCTATTAATTATATCTGCCTCTATTTGTTTCTACATTTACATGATAGCTTGTAGTTTCTCTATGGCAGAGTATTAACTCTGTCACAGCTACCAAAAATGTAGCTTCTGTTCTTGGTTCCTAATATTTGCTTTGTTGTCTATATAGTGGATTGGTATGATTTTTTAGCTGGAAGCTTCTTCTTAGAAGCCATCTTTGCAGTTTAGTCAGTTATATTTAGCTGCATTAGAAGCAAGAATATGTTAAAAGACAACAGTGCTTTCCAAATGTCTCTCAGGGATTTAGGGGGCACCTAGCTTGCTCTCACTGTCCCAAAGCTATGCTCTTCTTCTTACATGACCAGCTTGTTTATCTCATACCTGACTATAGGTTATTTTTTTCCTTTTTCTTTTTTTCCATCTTATTAAATCGGGTATTACTTATTTACATTTGAAATGTTATTACCTTTCCCAGTTTCCATGCCAACATCCCCCTAACCCCATCCTCCTCTTCTATATGGGTGTTCCACTCCCAATCCTCCCCCCATTACCACCCTCCCCCCGAAGAATCCTGTTCACTGGGGGTCCAGCCTTGGCAGGACCCAGGGCTTCCCCTTCCACTGGTGCTCTTACTAGGCTATTTATTGCTACCTATGAAGTTGGAGTCCAGGGTCAGTCCATGTATAGTCTTTGGGTAGTAGCTTAGTCCCTGGAAGCTCTGGTTGCTTGGCATTGTTGTTCTTATAGGGTCTCCAGCCCCCTCAAGCTCTTTCAGTCCTTTCTCTGGATCCTTCAATGGGGGTCCCGTTCTCAGTTCAGCGGTTTGCTGGTGGCTTTCGCCTATGTATTTGCTGTTTTCTGGCTGTGTCTCTCAGGAGAGATCTACATCCGGTTCCTGTCACCCTGCACTTCTTTGCTTCATCCATCTTATCTAGTTTGGTGGCTGTATATGTATGGGCCACATGTGGGGCAGCCTTTGAATGGGCATTCCTTCAGCCTCTGTTCTAAACTTTGCCTCCCTATTCCCTCCCAAGGGTATTCTTGTTCCCTTTTTACAGAAGGAATGAAGCATTCGCATTTTGGTCATCCTTCTTGAGTTTCATGTGTTCTGTGCATTTAAGGTAATTTGAGCATTTGGGCTAATATCTACTTATCAATGAGTGCGTATCATGTATATTTTTCTTTGATTGGGTCACCTCACTCAGGATGACATTTTCCAGTTCCATCCATTTACCTATGAATTTCATAAATTCATAGTAGTATTACACTGTGTAGATGTACCATATTTTCTGTATCCATTCCTCTGTTGAAGGGCATCTGGGTTCTTTTCAGGTTCTGGCTATTATAAATAAGGCTGCTATGAACATAGTGGAGCATGTGTCTTGTTATATGTTGGGGCATCTTTTGGGGATATGCCCAAGAGAGGTATAGCTGGATCCTCAGGTAGTTCAATGTCCAATTTTCTGAGGAACCTCCAGACTGATTTCAAGAATGGTTGTACCAGTCTGCAATCCCACCAACAATGGAGGAGTGTTCCTCTTTCTCTACATCCTTGCCAGCATCTGCTGTCGCTGGAGTTTTTGATCTTAGCCATTCTGATTGATGTGAGGTGGAATCTCAGGGTGGTTTTGATTTGCATTTCCCTTATGAGTAAAGATATTGAACATTTCTTTAGGTGCTTCTCAGCCATTCGGCATTCCTCAGCTGTGAACTCTTTGTTTAGCTCTGAACCCTATTTTTTAATAGGGTTATGTTTCTCCCTGCCATCTAACTTCGTAAATTCTTTGTATATTTTGGATATAAGCCCTCTATTTCTTGTAGGATTGGTAAAGATCTTTTCCCAATCTGTTGGTTGCCCTTTTGTCCTAAAAACAGAGTCTTTTGCCTTTTAGAAGCTTTGTGGTTTTATAAGATCCCATTTGTCGATTCTTTATCATAGAGCATACGCCATTGGTGTTTTCTTCTGGAAATTTTCTCCAGTGCCCATGTGTTCGAGATTCTTCCCCACTTTTTCTTCTATTAGTTTGAGTGTATCTGGTTTGATGTGGAGGTCCTTGATTCACTTGTACTTTAGCTTTGTACAGGGTGATAAGCATGGATAAATCTGCAGTCTTCTATATGCTGACCTCCAGTTGAACCAGCACCATTTGCTGAAAATGCTATTTTTTTTCCATTGGATGGCTTTGGCTCCTTTGTCAAAAATCAAGTGACCATAGGTGTGTGGGTCAATTTGTGGGTCTTCAATTCTATTCCACTGATCTATCTGCCTGTCTCTGTACCAATACCATGCAGTTTTGTTGTTTGTTTTTTTTTATCACTGTTGCTCTGTAATACTGCTTGAGTTCAGGGATAGTGATTCTCTCAGAAGTCCTTTTATTGTTGAGGATAATGTTAGCTATGCTGTGTTTTTTGTTATTTCCGATGAATTTCCAAATTGTTCATTCGAACTCTATGAAGAATTGGATTGGAATTTTAATGGGGATTGCATTGAATCTGTAGATCGCTTTTGGTAAACTGATGATTTTTACTATATTAATTATGCCAATCCATGAGCATGGGAAATCTTTCCATCTTCTGAGATCTTCAATTTTTTTCTTCAGAGGCTTGAAGTTCTTATCATACAGATCTTTCACTTGCTTCGATAAATTCACACCAATATATTTTATATTATTTGGGACTATTATGAATGGTGTCATTTCCCTAATTTCTTTCTCGGCTTGTTTCTCTTTTGTTTAGAGGAAGGCTACTCGTTTATTTGAGATAATTTTATACCAAGCCACATTGCTGAAGGTGTTTATCAGGTTTATTAGTTCTCTGGTGGAACTTTTGGGATCACTTAAATATACGATCATGTCATCTGCAAATAGTGATATTTTGAATTCTTCCTTTCCAATCTGTATTCTTTTGATCTCTTTTTGTTTTTTGATTGTACTGGCTAGGATTTTGCGAACTATATTGAATAAGTAGGGAGAGAGTGGGTAACTTAGTCTAGTACCTGATTTTAGTGGGATTGCTTCAAGTTTCTCTCCATTTTCATTTCGGTTAGCTACTGGTTTGCTGTATATGGCTTTTACTATGTTGAGATATGGGCCTTGAATTCCTGTTCTTTCCAGGACTTTTATAATGAAGGGGTGTTGAATTTTGTCAAATGCTTTCTCAGTATCTAATAAAGTGATCATGTAGATTTTATCTTCCAGTTTGTTTATATAGTGGATTATGTTGATGGTTTTACGTATATTAAGCCATCCCTGCATACCTGGGAAGGAGCCTACTTGATCATGATGGCTGATTGTTTTGATCTGTTCTTGGATTCCGTTTACAAGAATTTTATTGAGTATTTTTGCATAGATATTCATAAGAGAAATTGGTCTGAAATTCGCTTCTTTGTTCGGTCTTTGTGTTGTTTAGGTATAAGAGTAATTGTGGCTTCATAGAAGGAATTTGGTAGGGCTCCATCTGTTTAAATTTTGTGGAATAGTTTGGATAGTATTGGTATGATGTCTTCTATGAAAGTCTGATTGAATTCTACACTGAACCCACCTGGAACTGAGTTCTTTTTGGTTGGGAGACTTATAATGACGGCTTCTATTTCTTTAGGAGTTATGGGGTTGCTTAAATGGTTTATCTCTTCCTGATTTAACTTTGGTAGCTTGTATCTGTCTAAGAATTGCCCATTTCCTGCAGATTTTCAAGTTTTATTGAATATAGGCTTTTGTAGTAGGATCTGATGATTTTTTGAATTTCCTCTGATTCTGCAGTTATGTCTGCCTTTTCATTTCTGATTTTGTTAATTTGGACACACTCTCTGTGTCCTCTCGTTAGTCTGTCTAAGGGTTTTTCTATCTTGGTCATTTTCTCAAAGAACCAACTTTTGGTCCTGTTCATTCTTTGTATGGTCTTTTTTGTTTCTACTTGGCTGATTTCAGCTCTGAGTTTGATTATTTCCTGCTTTCTACTCCTCCTGCGTGTATTTGCTTCTTTTTGTTCTAGAGCTTTTAGGTGTGCTGTCAAGCTGCTGACATATGCTCTGTCCTGTTTCTTTCTGTAGGGACTCAGAGCTATGAGTTTTCCTCTTAGCACTGTTTTCCTTGGGTCCCGTAAGATTGGGTATGTTGTACCTTCATTTTCATTAAATTCTAAGAAGTCTTTAATTTCTTTCTTTATTTCTTCTTTGACCAGGTTATCACTGAGTATAGCATTGTTCATCCTCCATGTATATGTGGGTGGTTTTTTTTATTGTTATTGAAGACCAGCTTTAGCCGGTGGTGGTCTGATAGGACGCATGGGATTATTTCTTTCTTTCTGTATCTGTTAAGGCCTGTTTTGTGACCAATTATATGGTCAATTTTGGAGAAAGTACCATGAGGTGGTGAGAAGAAGGTATATCCTTTTTTTTTTTTAGGATAGAATGTTCTATAAATATCTGTTAAGTCCATTTCGTTCATGACTTCTCTTAGTCTGTCTATGTCTGTTTAATTTCTGTTTCTATGATCTGTCCATTGAAGCGAGTTGGGTGTTGTAATCTCCTACTATCATTGTGTGAGGTGCAATGTGTCGTTTAAGGTTTAGTAAGGTTTTTTTTTTCTGTATGTAGCTGCCCTTGTATTTTGATCATAGATATTTAGAATTGAGAGTTCATCCTAGTGGATTTCACCATTGTTGAATATGGAGTATCCTTCCTTATCTTTTTTGATGCTCTTTGGTTGAAAATCGATTTTATTTGATTTTAGAATGGCTACTCCAGCTTGCTTCTTCAAACCATTTGCTTGGAAATTTTTTTTCTAGCCTTTTACTCTGAGGTAGTGTCTGTCTTTGTCTCTGAGGTGTGTTCCCTGTTGGCAGCAAAATGCTGGGTCCTCATTACATATCCAGTTTGTTAATCTGTGTCTTTTTATTGGTGAATTGAGTCCACTGATGTTGAGAGATATTAAGGAATAGTGATTATTCTTTCCTGTTATCTTCGTGTTTGGAGTTGAGATCATGTTTGTGTGCTTGTCTTCTCTTTGTTTTGTTGCAAAACGATTAGTTTCTTGATTTGTCTAGGGGGTAGCTTACCTTCTTGTGTTGGGCTTTACCGTTTATTATCCTTTGTAGGGCTGGATTTGTAGAAAGATACTGTGTAAATTTTGTTTTGATATGGAATATCTTGGTTTCTCCATCTATGTTAATTGAGAGCTTTGCTGGATACAGTAACCTGGGCTGGCATTTGTGTTCTCTTAGGGTCTGTATGACATCTGTCCAGGATCTTCTTGCTTTCATAGTCTGTGATGAGAAGTCTGGTGTAATTCTGATAGGTCTGCCTTTGTATGTTACCTTTTTCCCTTCCTGTTTTTAATATTCTTTTTTTTTTTTTTTGTTCTGTGCATTTGGTGTTTTGACTATTTTGTGACAGGAGGATTTTCTTTACTGGTCCAATCAATTTGAGTTCTGTAGGCTTATTTTATGTTTATAGGCATCTCTTCCTTTAGGTTAGGGAAGTTTTCTTTTATGATTTTGTTGAAGATATTTACCAGTCCTTTGAGTTGGGAGTATTCACTCTCTTGTATACCTATTATTCTTAAGTTTGATCTTCTCATTGTTTCCTGGATTTCCTGTATGTTTTGGGCCAGTAGCTTTTTCTGTTTTACATTATCTTTGACAGTTGTGTCTTTGATTTCTATGGAATCTTCTGCTCCTGAGATTCTCTCTTCTATCTCTTGTATTCTGTTGGTGATGCTTGTATCTACAACTCCTTGTCTCTTCCTTTGGTTTTCTATATCCAGGGTTGTCTCCCTTTGTGCTTTCTTTATTGTCTCTATTTCCATTTTCAATTCCTTTACCTGTTTGATTGTGTTTTCCTGTAATTCTTCCAGGGATTTTTGTGTTTCCTCTCTAAGGGCTTCTACTTGTTTACTTTTGTTTTCCTGCATTTCTCTAAAGGTGTTCTTTATGTCTTTCTTTAATGTCCTCCATCATCATGATCAAATGTGATTTTAAATCTAGATCTTTCTTTTCAGGTGTGTTTGGATATTCAGTGTTTGCTTTGGTGGGAGAATTGGGCTCTGATGATGCCATGTAGTCTTTGTTTCTGTTGCTTGGGTTCCTGCGCTTGCTTCTTGCCTGCCATCAGGTTGTCTCTGGTGTTACCTTGGTGTGCTAGTTCTTTCAGTGGCTTGACCGTCCTATAGGCCTGTGTGTCAGGAGTGCTGTAGATCTGTTTTCCTGTTTTCTTTCAGCCAGTTATGGGAACAGAGTGTTCCGCTCTCAGACCTGTACTCGCTCCTCTCTACTGACTTTCAGCTGTTTATGTTGGCGTGGGTCCTGTGTCCACCGCAGGTCACTTGGATCAGAAAAGCTGGTCTTACCTCTGGTCTCCGGCCTGATGTTGCTCCTCAGGCTTTCAGCTCTCCATGAGGGCAGCTACCAGAAGGGCCTGCCTCTCCTCCCTAGTCCCTGTGCACAGGGGGCCCAGATGGTGCTTTCCTCTAGAGTCAGAAATGTGTACAGAGAGTAGTCTTCATTGGTTTTTCAGGCATGTCTGCCCCTCTGAAGGTCTAGCTCTCCCTCCCACGAAATTTGGTTGCAGGGAGCTGTTTGACCAGGTCCCTTTATATCTGGGCAAATCTGGACCTCAGGGCTTCCGCAACTTGAGTGCCCTTCTTTTTCATCTTACCCAGTACTCCCTATCTTTCTGTGTTAGCACAAATCTTTCTTTGAACTGCAACATCTTTTTTCATCAAAACATATGTGAGCAATTTGCAGTTTCACCATGCATCCTTCCCCTTAATACATAAAAAGAGCTAGCTCCTGTCTCAAAAGATGGGGCTAATATTACGACCATGAGGATTGGGACCCCAGTGGGGTCATCCATTGATGGAGTCATCACTTAATTGCGTATCAGGAAGTAAGACTAATTTGGAAAAAGTAGGTCAGTAAGGACATATCTTCCAAGGACCTATTTTATTCTTGGCTTCTTTGTTATGTTATCTCTTCACAGAAATAGAATGGTGACTAAGACAGTGCTCTTTTCACAGTAGACAGAAATTGGAGACAACAGATTTCTATCAACAGAAGAATGGATATTTTAAAATGGATCATTTAAACAATGGAAAATTACTCAGTTGTTAAAAAAATGAAATCATGAAATTCACAGGTAAATGGATTGAACTAGGAAAAGATCATACCAATTGAGATATCCTAGATCCAGAAAGCTATATATGGCATATGTTCTTCATATAAGTATATGTGGATATTAGCGGTTAAGTCAATGATAACCAAGGTACAATCCATAGACCATGTTAAATATAGAATAAGGGACTTGGAGCTTGGGGCAGGTAGCTCTCCCTAGAAAAGGGAAATGGACTACATAGTTATAGATAGATGAAGAGGGGAGACTTGAGAGGAAGGATTAAACAGGGAGGAAAGGGAGTCAGGAGTGAAGGAGTGAATACAGGGAAAAACAGCTAACATCAAGGGCTATTTGCAGGGTTGTATGAAAACAGTAGAAACTTCCCAAAAATATGCATATAAGAAAGGAATCTGAACAGAATAACCAAATAACGGGGAAGACAAAGCCTTAAGTATATATTATATCTCTAAATGAATACGAACTAAATGAAGCTCCCAGTACCAGGAATGGGTTATATATAAAAAACCTTGGATTTGGGTTTTTTTTCCATCTTTATTAACTTGAGTATTTATTTACATTTCAATTGTTATTCCCCTTCCCGGTTTCCAGGCCAACATCCCCCTAACCCCTTCCCCCCCCCTGCCCTTCTGTATGGGCATTCCCCTCCCCATCCTCCCCCCATTACCACCCTTCCCCCAACAATCACGTTCACTGGGGGTTCAGTCTTGGCAGGACCAAGGGCTTCCCCTTCCACTGGTGCTCTTACTAGGCTATTCATTGCTGCCTATGAGGTTGGAGTCCAGGGTCAGTCCATGTATAGTCTTTGGATAGTGGCTTAGTCCTGGAAGCTCTGGTTGGTTGGCATTGTTGTTCATATGGGGTCTAGAACCCCTTCAAGCTCTTTCATTCCTTTCTAAGATTCCTTCAACGGGGGTCCCGTTTTTAGTTCAGTGGTTTGCTGCTGGCATTCGCCGATGTATTTGCTGTATTCTGGCTGTATCTCTCAGGAGAGATCTACATCTGGCTCCTGTCAGCCTGCACTTCTTTGCTTCATCCATCTTATCTAGTTTGGTGGCTGTATATGTATGGGCCACATGTGGGGCAGGCTCTGAATGGGTGTTCCTTCTGCCTCTGTTCTAAACTTTGCCTCCCTATTCCCTGTCAAGGGTATTCTTGTTCCCCTTTTAAAGAAGGAGTGAAACGTTTGCATTTTGGTCATCCTTCTTGAGTTTCATGTGTTCTGTGCATCTATTGTAATTCAAGGATTTGGGATAATAGCAATTTATCAATGAGTGCATATCATGTGTGTTTTTCTGTGATTGGGTTACCTCACTCAGGATGATATTTTCTAGTTCCCTCCATTTGCCTATGAATTTCATAAAGTCATTGTTTTTGATAGCTGAGCAGTATTCCATTGTATAGATATACCACATTTTCTGTATCCATTCCTCTGTTGAAGGGCATCTGGGTTCTTTCCAGCTTCTGCCTATTATAAATAAGGCTGCTATGAACATAGTGGAGCATGTGTCTTTGTTATACCTTGGGACATCTTTTGAGTATATGCCCAAGAGAGGTATAGCTGGGTCCTCAGGTAGTGCAATGTCCAATTTTCTGAGGAACCTCTAGACTGACTTCCAGAATGGTTGTACCAGTCTGCAATCCCACCAACAATGGAGGAATGTTCTTCTTTCTCTACATCCTTGCCAGCATTTACTGTCCCCTGAGTTTTTGATCTTAGCCATTCTCACTGGTGTGAGGTGAAATCTCAGGGTTGTTTTGATTTTCATTTCCCTTATGAGTAAAGATGTTGAACATTTCTTTAGGTGTTTCTCAGCCATTCAGAATTCCTCAGCTGTGTATTCTTTGTTTAGCTCTGAACCCCATTTTTAATAGGGTTATTTGTCTCCCTGCACAGTCTAACTTCTTGAGTTCTTTGTATATTTTGGATATACGCCCTCTATTTGTTGTAGGATTGGTAAAGATCTTTTCCCAATCTATTGGTTGTCGTTTTGTCCTAACAACAATGTCTTTTGCCTTACAGAAGCTTTGCAGTTTTATGAGATCCCATTTGTCGATTCTTGATCTCAGAGCATAAGCCATTGGTGTTTTGTTCAGGAAATTTTCTCCAGTGCCCATGTGTTCGAGATTCTTCCCCACTTTTTCTTCTATTAGTTTGAGTGTATCTGGTTTGTTGTGGAGGTCCTTGATCCACTTGGACTTAAGCTTTGTACAGGGTGATAAGCATGGATCTATCTGCATTCTTCTACATGCTGACCTCCAGTTGAACCAGCACCATTTGCTGAAAATGCTATCTTTTTTTCCATTGGATGAAAACCTTGGATTTGTGAGCATGGCCTGCTTGCAAGATATGTTGGTCCACTAATGTCACAAACTTGTGAGAGTAACCCGCAATATCTGATTTGACTTAAGGCCCACTCCATTAGATGGAGCCATACACAAAACTGCTTGGGTAGCCAAAAACTGTAAGACTAGATAGGCCAGAGACCTAGTGGAAAACCAAATAATATTGTTCAGTTAAAGGAACATAGCAATAGAATGACTCCTAATAACATTCTGCTATACTCATAGATCAATGCCTTGCTCAGCCATCCTCAGAGACACTTCTGTTGTGGCAGGTGAGAATAGAGATCCACAGCCATACATTATGCAGAGTGAGAGAAACTGGAACATGGGACACTTAACCATAAATAGGATATTTCCATAAAATCTTTCCACTCTCCTATCAGGGAACTCAGTAAAGGAAGAGGCAGAATGAATATAAGAGCCAGACATGATAGATAACACCAAGAAAAAAAGGCCTTCTAAACACAAGACTGACACACATACGAGCTCATGGAGACGGAGACAGCATGCACAGCCTGTAAGTATCTACACCAGGTGGAGTCCTAGAGCTGAAAAGAGAAGTGGACAAACATCCCCAACACTAAGCCCAGAAGCTATCTTCAGTTGATAGCCACTTGCAAATGAAAATGAAGTTTTCTCTAAGGGACCCTCACTGGGGAAACAAACACTTTTTTTTAAATTGGATATTTCTTTATTTACATTTCAAATGTTATTCCTATTCCCAGTTTCCTATCCATAACCCCCTTATTCCCTCCCCCTTTCTTCTATAAGGTTGTTCCCCACCCACCCACCCCCTTACAACCCCCCCCCCCGACAATCCCCTACACTTGGGGTCCAACCTTGGGAAGACCAAGAGCTTCTCCTTCTATCGGTGCCAAACAAGGCCATCCTCTGCTACATATGCAGTTGGAGCCATGGGTCAGCCCATATATAGTCTTTGGGTAGTGGTTTAGTCCCTGGGAGCTCTGGTTGGTTGTCGTTGTTGCTCTTATGGGGTTGCAAGCCCCTTCAGCTCTTTCAATCCTTTCACTAATTCCTTGAACCGGGATCCAGTTCTCAGTTCACTGGTTTGCTGCTAGCATTTGCCTCTGTATTTGACATGCTCTGGTTGTGTCTCCTCAGGACAGCTCTATATCCAGTCCCTTTCAGCATGTACTTTTTAGCTTCATCAATCTTATCTGGTTTGGTGGCTGTATATATATGGGGCACATGCGGGGCAGGCTCTGAATGGCTGTTCCTTTAGTCTCTGCCTCCATATCCCCTGGATATTTTGTTCCCCCTTTTAAGAAGGAGTGAAGCATTCACATTTTTGGTCTTTCTTCTTGAACTTCATGCGGTCTGTGGATTGTATCTTGGGTAATTCAAGCTTTTGAGCTAATATTCACTTATCAGTGAGTACATACCATGTGTGTCTCTGGTGTTTCCTTGTTCTGCTATTTCTGACAGTGGTTAGACCGTCCTATAGGCCTGTGTGTCAGGAGTGCTGTAGACCTGTTTTCCTTTTCTCTTTCAGCCAGTTGTGGGAACAGAGTATTCTGCTTTCAGGTGTGTAGTCGTTCTTGTCTACTGGTCTTCAGGTGTTCCTGTGGGCACGTGTACTGAGTCTACCAGGAAGGTCACTGGGAGCAGAAAGTTTGTCTTGCCTCTGGTCTCGGGCCTGGAGTCGCTTCTCGGGGCTTGGTTTCAGCTCTCCATTAGGGCAGCAACCAGAAGGGCCTGCCCCTACTTCTGGGTCCCTGTGCTCAGGGGGCCCTGATGGTACTAGGTGTTTTCCTCTAGAGTCAGAAATGTGGGCAGAGAGTAGTCTCCTCTGGTTTCCCAGACATGTCTGCCCCTCTGAAGGTCTAGTTCTCCCTCCCACGGGATTTCGGTGCAGGGAGCTGTTTGCCTGGGTCCTTTCAGATCCTGGTGGTGTCTGGACCACAGGGATGAGTGCCCCATCTTCCTGTTCCCAGAGGGCCTATATGGTTTCCTATTGGGCCAGGGATGTGGGCAGGGGTGGGCAGTACTAGCAGTCTCTCCTGCCCTGCAGTCTCAGGAGTGCCCACCTCTCTGAGAGGTGAGCTCTCTCTCCCACAGGGTTTGGGAGCAGGGAGCTGTGTTGAAGAAACTTATTAACATACGGTCTGATACAAACCTTATAGTCAACTTTCACCAGCTTCCGTAATAAGATTTCCCAAAACTCTCTATAGAATCTCTGTCTCAAGAAGCCTTGTTTTATGTGACATTTAACTTTTATTTCTTTGTTTCATTGTCAATACCACAGACATTTCCAGGAAATACAAGCCTGTTGAGTAGGGGTGGTAGTTATTTGACTGATTGTTTCTAAAACAGACTATTTTAAAGAGATGTTTTTATTTTATTTGTATGAGTGGTTTTGCCTGTGCATGTATATATGTGCACTGTGTACATGTAGTGCCAGAGGAGGCCATAAGAGAGTGTAGAACTGGAGTTACATACAGTTGTGAAGCACTATGTCTGTGTGAATCCTGGGAATCAAGCCCAGGTCCTATACAAGGGCAGCAAATGCTCTTAAACACTAAGCCAGATGTCTCCCATTCCTAAGAGAGAATATTGCTATAAAACACAATTTGTCCTGAACCTTACTACACAGCCCAGGCTGCCCTTGAAACAGTGATCCTCCTGCCTCAGCTTCACAAATGCTGGGATTAAAGGTGAGTGCATCACATATAGCTCAGGCCTGATTCTTTACAAGATTATCTCAGTTTGAACTGGCACGATATTTTCTCATTCTGTTCAGGGGTCAAAGGCACCATAGACGTGAACTTCTTCCTCCCTGTGAAATGTTTCATTGTGTTCCCTGCTGGTGTTGAAAAGAAATACTGATTTTCTTCTTCCCTGACTGCAGACAGATTCCTTCATGCACATATTGTCTGCAGAGACACCTATTGCCTGCATAAATAAAAGAAGCACTTGTGTGTTAGAGCTTCTTCCAAAGATCTATGTCTCTATTACGTTTCTCTCTAACTTCATGGATCCTGTTGGGTCCTGACCATTTATTTCCATCTTCCTTGGACAAAACAGGAAGGAAGCATCAGAACAACACAGATGGCTGCCAGCACACTGATGAGAGCAGCTGAGGACAGGGCTTTGGAAATACTCGGCTCACTCAATTTTCTATAGGAAACACTGCCTTTCTCCAACAGGCTGAAAGCAATTGAGCTCATGGAGTATTTTTAGAAATCTATTATTTTGGCTTATTTATGAAAGCAGATTGGCTGCCACGCTGGAATATGCATTAAACAAGGCATTACCAGTCTCAAATTCAGTGCCAGCTGAACTGAAGACAAGAAACAAAGTCTTGCCCGCACACTGTCATTTTCCAAAGAACTACCAGAGAAGGTGGAAACTATGGAGCGGTTTGGCCCTGCTTCCCCAACCCAATGCGGCTGGACTGCAATGGTCAGTTACTCCCATTAGTACCTCATACCCATTGCTTAACTACCTTCAGTGTAAGAATTTGTACAGCTTCTAGGGAGAACTGATTCTGCAGGCTTTCAATTCTTGCAGTCATGAGAATTTAGTTGGCAAGCACCTGAATTCCCTCCCTTTGTACTGTCTTTGGTCTTACCCTATGAAGGAGTTGAGAACAATTTGCCAGGTCTAAAACAAATCACAGGAGTACTCCACACTAAGAGAATAAAGTGAAGTTCTCATAGGGGAGTTGAATACATTGAGGTATGCGTGTATGGGTAAGGGATGTGGTATGTGTGTGTATGGTGTATACATATAGGAGTATGAGCATTCATGTGCACAGTTGCAGAGGCCAGAAGCAGATGTTACATTTTCTACTCTATCACTCTCACTGATTCACTGATCCAGAAGCTACGTGACCAGCAAACTCTTGGGTTCTACCTGTCATCACCCTCCTAACCCAACACAAGAGTTAGAGACATGTGTATTCTATGTTTCCATGTGGATGGTAGGGATTTGAACTCAGTTCCTTAGGTTTTCAGCACAAGTGCTGTCACCCACTGAACACTTTCTACTGAATCCCCAAGCCCTTTCCATTGAGTTTTAATTCTGAGACCTTTTTCTTGATTCTTTCAAAATTCTCCATAAAGACCTCTAGATTCTCAGATTCTCAGCTACAATTTTTAGATAGATTGTTATCATGGCTTTCTATTGCTGTCCTTCTAGTTCCTGACAGTGTTGAATACATTTGTGTGTGTGTGTGTGTGTGTGTGTGTGTGTGTGTGTGTGAGAGAGAGAGAGAGAGAGAGAGAGAGAGAGAGAGAGAGAGAATATGTAAGCACTATTCCCTGTCCCTCCTTGCCAGCACTAAGATTACTGATGCTTGCCACCATGCCCTACTTTTTACTACAGTTGCTGTATATCCAAATATTTTTGACACAGTTGCTTTTACATGGTATACCCAAATTCAGGGCCTCACTTTTGCTGTCACAGACTAAATCATCTACCCAGCCTAAATACATTGTAACTTTTTAATCAGTAAATATTGTTAAATGAAGGAAAAAATTAATGTCTTATTTTGCACTCTAAAGGGATTATTTGGGTCCCTCAAATTACCACTTTGTTATTATATTGCATTAAGTACCCTGGTGCTCCTTCTATCAACATATTCTTCCTGCAATCAACACTGGATAATATAAGTAAGACATTCACCATGCTTTTGGGACAGTGTGGAAATTACTTTTAGGATGCCTGACAGAAACACGTATTGGCTGAATTACAGATCAATGATCTGACTCTGGAGTGTATTAGTCAGCTGGTGCAGTGTAACAAGCAATCTTGAAAACTTCAGAACAACAAAACAGCAAACATGGACTCATCCACAAGTCTAAGAATTCAGAGAGGTGAGGAGAAATGTTGGCTGATGTACAATGGATCCATTTATTTGGCTTTGCTAATTTAGGCTAGGAGTCACCTAGCTCAGGTGTATAACTGCACACCTCTCTGATTGTGTCTGGAAACCCCCTAGTGGCCTAAGAAAGTCATGTGGCCAAGTGCAAGCATGTACTAATATTTCTCATCACAAAAGTAACAGAGTAAAGCAGTATGTTAAACAATTTAACCTATAACTACACAATATAAACTGGCTCTATGAATTATAAAATATGGAAATAAACTTCATTTTCTCAAAACGTGTGTCCCCTACTTCTAGCCAGAATATTATCTCTTACTTTCCTTATTGCTTGCTCTAAAAATTCATCCCTGTGACATGGCAAAATAACTAATATTGTCCCCACTCTCATATCCATAAAGCATCTCTAGACCACAGAATCCCAGATATATGACAACACTGAGTCCTCCAAATACCACGATAGTCTCTGCAATTCCCCAGGAACACCTGCTGAAATTTACAATGTATTTGTCGATATCTCTGAATGATCATTATTAAAGGAAACAGAGCACTTTTATGGTTTCTGTGTCCCTCAATAAATGTGTGCTGGATGAATGATTAGGATATATTACAATATCACATCTTCTTTGGTTAAGTATGAAGAGCAATTACATTATATAAACATCCCCTATCTGCTGAACTTTTCTCTTACCTCAGTTTTTATTCTGTGAAAAATAAAGACAAAGTGTTGGGGTGATGACTCAGTTGGTCAAGTGCCTGCTATCCAAACATGAGATTCTGAATCAGATCCTTAGCATCCATACAGGAAGCTGGACGTTATGATCCAGGCCTGTAACCCCAGTGTTAAGTAATAAAGATGGACTCTGGAATCTCACCGTCAAGCTACAAGTACATGCATGCATGCACCTATACTAATGAATATATTAAGCACATAACACAATTAAGCATTTCACACTGCAACTGTGGATTTCATATAAAATAGTGGATTATTTTTCCTTCTCCAGCTAATATTTAACAAAATATCTGGATCTAAAAAGTAAGTATGTGGGGTAAAGAAGAGGGAGAACCTTGGAGGAGTTGGGGAGGGAGCATGAATTTGACCAAAATATACTGTAGGAAATTATCAGAGAACTAAAAACAAATGTGTAAAAATAATAAAAATAAAGTGAAACCAGGAAAGGGGATAACATTTGAAATGTAAATAAAGAAAATATAGAAGAAAAGAAAAGAAAAAATAAAGTGAAAATAAATGTATCAAATGACTACTAATTACTTTTATGGAAATTATATTTTTTCATATGATATATTCTGATTACTACTCTTACAGTTTTTCCAAGTTCCTCCCAACTGTCTCCTCCAATCCAAATCCTCAACCTGGATTTCTCTCATTAGGAAACAAACATACAGCTAGGGAATAATAATAATAATATAAAATTGATAAAACAAAAACAAACACTGAGAATAGGAACAAAAAGAAAAACCCAGAAGAAAAGGAGTCAAAGAAAAAGCTCAAGAAACACATATAGTCTCAGAGACGCATACATTCACATGCAGAAATAGCATAAAAACTGAACAGAAGAAGCAATAAGTTATAAGCAAGAGCTGTGACATAAAGAATAATAATAAAATTTAAAAGCCTGAACTCATTGTGAGACAAAAATATCTCGAAAGAAGTGACTGACTTTAACCAAGCAAGTAAAAGATCTGTACAATAAGAACTTCAAGTCTCTGAAGAAAGAAATTGAAGAAGATCTCAGAAGATGGAAAGATTTCCTATGCTCATGTATTGGCAAGATTAATATAGTAAAAATGGCCACTTTACCAAAAGCGATCAGCAGATTCAATGCAATCCCCATCAAAATTCCAACCCAATTCTTATAGAGTTAGACAGAACAACTTGCAAATTCATCTGCAATAACAAAAAACCGAGGATAGCTAAAATTATCCTCAACAACAAAAGGACTTCTGGGCAAATCACTATCTCTGAACTCAAGCAGTATTACTGAGCAGTAGTAATAAAAACTGCATGGTATTGGTACAGAGACAGACAGATAGACCAGTGGAATAGAATTGAAGACCCAGAAATGAACCCACACACCTATGGTCACTCGATTTTTGACAAAGGAGCCAAGGCCATCCAATGGAAAAAAGAAAGCATTCTCAGCAAATGGTGCTGGTTCAACTGGAGGTCAGCTTGTTAGAAGAATGCAGATCGATCCATGCTTATCACCCTGTACAAAGCTTAAGTCCAAGTGGATCAAGGACCTCCACATCAAACTAGATACACTCAAACTAATAGAAGAAAAAAATGGGGAAGAACCTCGAACACATGGGCACTGGGAAAATTTTCCTGAACAAAACACCAATGGCTTATGCTCTAAGATCAAGAATTGCCAAATGGGATCTCATAAAACTGTAATGCTTCTGTAAGGCAAAGGGCACTGTTGTTAGGACAAAATGGCTACCAACAGATTGGGAAAAGATCTTTACCAATTCTACAACTGATAGAGGGCTTATATCCAAAATACACAAAGAACTCACGAAGTTAGACTGCAGGGAGACAAATAACCCTATTAAAAATTGGGAATCAAAGCTAAACAAGGAATTCACAGCCAAAGAATACTGAATGGCTGAGAAATACCTAAAGAAATGTTCAAAATTTTTAGTCACAAGGGAAATGCAAATCAAAACAACCCTGAGATTCTACCTCACACCAGTCAGAAGGGCTAAGGTCAAAAACTCCGGTGACAGCAGATGCTGGCGAAGATGTGGAGAAAGAGGAACACTCCTCCATTGTTGGTGGGATTTCAGACTGGTACAACCATTCTGGAAATCAGTCTGGAGGTTCCTCAGAAAATTGGACATTGGACTACCTGAGGACCCAGCTATCCCTCTCTTGGGCATAACCCCAAAAGATGCTCCAACATATGACAAAGACACATGCTCCACTATGTTCATATCAGCCTTATTTATAATAGCCAGAAGCTGGAAAGAACCCAGATGCCCTTCAACAGCGGAATGGAAATATAAAATGTGGTCCATCTACACAATGGAGTATTACTCAGCTATCAAAAACAATGACTCTATGAAATTCATACGCAAATCCATGGAACTTGAAAATGTCTTCCTGAGTGAGGTAACCCAATCACAGAAAAACACACATGGTATGCACTCATTGATAAGTGGATATTAGCCCAAATGCTCGAATTACCCTAGATGCACAGAACACATGAAACTTTGAGTTAATTTTATACCCAGCCACTTTACTGAAGGTGCTTATCAGGTTTAGTAGTTCTCTTGTGGAACTTTTGGGATCACTTAAGTATACAATCATATCATCTGCAAATAGTGATATTTTGAATTCTTCCTTTCCAATCTGTAATCCTTTGATCTCCTTTTGTTGTCTGATTGCTCTGGCTAGGACTTCAAGAACTATATTGAATAAGTAGGGAGAGAGTGGGCAGCCTTGTCTAGTCCCTGATTTTAGTGGGATTGCTTCAAGTTTCTCTCCATTTAGTTTAATATTAGCTACTGGTTTGCCATATATGGCTTTTACTATGTTTAGGTATGGGCCTTGAATTCCTGTTCTTTCCAGGACTTTTATCATGAAGGGGTGCTGAATTTTGTCAAATGCTTTCTCAGCATCTAATGAAGTGATCGATCCTGTCGTTTTTATCTTTCAGTTTGTTTATATAGTGGATTATGTTGATGGTTTTCCATATATTAAACCATCCCTGCATCCCTGGAATGAAGCCTACATAGTCATGATGGATGATCGTTTTGATGTACTCTAGGAGTCAGTTTGCAAGAATTTTATTGATTATCCTTTGCATCGATATTCATAAGGGAAATTGGTCTGAAGTTCTCTTTCTTTGTAAAAATATGGAACACTTCACGAACTTGTGTGTCAACCTTGCACAGCGGCCATGCTAATCTATGTATCATTCCAATTTTAGTATGTGTGCTACCAAAGCAAGCACCTGGGTAAACTCTTAATGGAGGAAAGAAAAGCATTTTTTTTACTCATAGACTCCATTCTTTAAATGACATTGCCCCCTACAAAGAGGTAACTTAGGACTTGTCCTGTATGTAATTGAAGATCTAGAGATCCAGTTTCAAAACTGTTCATCAGGAAAATCTATGTCCAGGCTGGAGTTCTAGACTCCACTCTCACATATAACCTTCAGGAAAGGGTGCCCATTTAGAAGGACATAAGAAAACAGAGCTCCCTTTTTGCATTTTGGCCAGAGAACCAAGGACATTTCTGGATTTTCAGATAATTTTAACTATTAAACTATTGAAGCAAAAGTTATAAGAAACAACTTATTTTTTACAGTCATTGTAAAAGTTAATATCAAAAAATTCAAATATACTCATTACATTGTGAAAATCTGCTGTGTCCTTGGTTTGCAATCAAGGAAACCTTGAGTATACTATTGATTTACAAATATATATTCACCCAGTGTGTTGTTCTTAATGAGAATGGCTCACATAGGCTCATATATTTAAATGTTTAGTTCATAGTTGGTTGACTGTTTAGGAAGGATAAGAAGGTGTGGCCTTGTTGAAGGAAGTTAGTCATTGGCAGTGGGCTTTGAGGTTTGAAAAGGACGCACCTGGCCCAGTCTTGCTCTTTCTCTGCCTCCTTCATGGTCATTCATTGTATATAAGCTCTGTGGTACTGCTCCAGTGCCATTCCTGCCTTCTTGCCTGCCATCATGAGTCCTGCCATGATGATCATAGAACAACCCTCCAAAACTGTAAGTACACCCTCAACTAAATGCTTTCTTTCATAAGCTGCCTCAATCATGGTATATCTTCGCAGAAATAGAACAGTAACTAAGAAACTGAGGAAACACATGGTAGAAAGAATGTGTGAGGCTTACTTGATAATGAAAATAAGCCAGAAGTTGATTTTTATAAAAGAATGGTAATCAGAATGCAAACCAGTGAACCTGGAGTATATCTGGTGCTTTGAAGTGCTAACTGTCCAACATGCTGAACCTGTCTTTAACACTGAGCATTTGGAATGTACTACTGGCATTGAGAAAACTTTAATTCATCTGTGTATTTGGGAAATAGTAAAGCTTTAACTTACGGCACTGCAGAATGGAAAGGCATCGTATCAGACTATAGGACATGGAGAAGCCTGAAATACATAACACTTGATTCTAACTCATTCACCTTTTCTTCCTGCCAGCATGCAAAATTTTTGTGAAAACATAACTTTGTGAATTCATATGAATCTATTTTTCTATTGGTCTACTGTTTCAGAAGTTATGATATTTTCATTTTAGAACTTACATTACATTATGTGTACATGTGTGCTATATGTGCATGTGTATATATGTGTGTTCAGATGTGTTGTGTATACATGGCCATGCATGGACATGTTAAGGCATGTTGAGGCCAAATATCAGCATTGGTTATTTCCCTCAATTATTTTTCATCTTATTTTTGACACAGTCTCTTACTGAATTCAGAGCTCACAATTTTTGTCCAACTGTCTCTAGCAAGCCCCCAGAATTTTCTAGTCTCCACTTTCTTAGCATTGAGACTATATATGTGCATCACCACACCCAGATTATACAAAGGTTCTATGGATTCAAACCCAGAGCTTTATGCTTGCAGAACAAGTACTTTACCTTTTAAGTTGTCTTCCCTGCTTGTATTATGCCTTTTAGATCATGTTTTCTCAGTCTTAGCACAGCATGTGTTTTGGGCTTGAGAATGATTCCATTGCATTTCTGTGCATTATAGAATGTATAGCACTAACCCTGGCCCTTACCTTCTAGATGCATAGCACTATGACTCCCTAGGTCTCTATCCTATTTGTAACAATCAAGACTACTTTCAGAGTTTGAATAATGTCCCTGAGAGTGGTGGACACAGTCACCATCTGCTGCTTTAGATGGTATTACACCAAACACTGTAGGACAATGATTGTCCTCAGTACTTTGGGAGGAATCTACCTGCTTGCAAAGAAAAGTCAAATTATTTTTAATGTACTATGGTTGGACTTTTATGGTTTTTCTTCAGATTTGTTTTTCCTTGGGCTCCTAATTCATAATTTTCCTTTACATTCTTAAAAAGGGAAACAGGATAGCAAATATATGGGATAATAGAGTCAGAATTCAATGAGCTTCATATGATGACTGAATATGGTCATTAAAAGAAAATGTTTTCGAATGGGGAGATGGCTCAGTTGGTAAAATGATTGTTGCAGATATGATGACTTGAGTTCAATTGCCAGTAACCATGTCAAAACAGCCTGTTTTGCTGGTATGTACTTGTATTCCCAGTGCTGGGTAAAGGCAGATCTCTGATGCTCACTTCACAACTGGCTTAGCCTCCTTGCCATATTTTGAGCCAGTGCAGTAAGACACTTGTACCAATATAGATGGCATTAGAGAAACAACATCTGAAGTTAACCTGAGGCCTATACACACCACACACACACACACACACACACACACACACACACACACACACACACACACACGCTGAAGGGGGTCAAGTGCTTTTGGTGCTTTGGAGAAGGTGTATGGTATTGGTCTTTTAATCTTGTCTCTTTCTTGGTAAAGGAATCTTGAATTTTAGCAATAGCTCTGCTCTGAAAATATTGGGAAGATCAGAGCCTCCTTAATGGCATTACTGTGAAGATCAATGATTTGTATTTGTCTGATATCTAAGGTGTATTATACAAGTATTTGTTACATTTAAAAATACTTCAAATAATTGATCATAAACAGATGAAATATAACAGAGACAAATTTCAGGTCTGTTACTGAATTGACAAAATAGTATAAAAAAGGAGAATTGGTTTAATAAAAGAGTTCCTGGTAAATGGCCTTGGAATGCTAACATACCTAGTCTGTGCTGGCAACCTCATCGTTGTTCCCTTTTTGCTTGTACTGAGGGATGCCTGAAGTCCAGGGGTTAAAATTTGAAGTTGAACATTATCCAGAATATCTGTGTAGTTGCTAGAAGGAACTTGAGCATCACAAGGTTGTTGGAAGAACTAACTACTGGTTCTATCAAGTCTGTGAATTTAAAAAATGTCAGGGCTGGCTATGTTATAATCTTAATAATCTGAGCATCAAGTCAGGAATATTGGATATTTAGTGAAACCTAGGTTATATAGAGAAAACCTGTGTCAAAAAATATCAAATAGAAACAAAAAGAAAAATGCGTAGGGAGTGGGGAAATAGAATAGAGAATAGATGAGACAGACAGAGGATACTTAAGAGGGCTAGTAAATATTTTCTACCAATGGAAGAGTAAGTCTGGACAATTTCAGAAGGTGAAAGAAGAAAATTATGAACATTTCAAGAGCACATCTTCTGCATTCAACATAAACACATACACAAAAGGTGGTGGTGGTGGTGGTGGTGGTGGTGGTGGTGGTGGTGGTGGTGGTGGGTGGTGGTGGTGTGCGTATTTACCTAAAAGTTGAAGGTTGGTTTGGGCTTCCTATTCTGAAGAAAATATTCCCAATGGGTACTGAGGCTTGCAATGATCCCTTATAGATCTAAGATTTCTACAAAAAGTAATATGTTTAGGGCTCAAGGGGCAGATGTTGACATTCAAAGATTCATGAATGAATGTATTTTACAGAAGAATATGCAGTCTAGTAGCAAGGCACACTCAAGACAATGGGCTATGCTTTTTCAGATGTTCATCCTTGACATGAATGCTAGCTACTTTTATGTCCACTTGATATAGTCTAGAATTAATGGAGAAGAGAGAACTTCAGTTGAGGAAACATTCTTACAAGATTGGCTTATGGGCAAGATCGTAGTTAATTTTTTTTTTTTGTTCGTGATTGATATGACAGGGACCAGATTACCATGGGTGATGGCACTCCTGGGATGGTGGTCTTATATGCAATTAAAAAGCAGAATGAGCAAGCCCTGAAGAGCAAGCCAGAAAGTAGGACCCCTGCATGTCCTCTGTCAGCTCTTGACTCTAGGTGCCTGCTTCAAGCTTCTCTACTGACTTTCCTGGATGACTGTAGGATTAGTAGGGTCCTGCATCTGCTCTGCCACAGGGCTCAGGCTGCTCTGGGAGGCAGGAAGCAGGAAGTTTGAATGCTGTTACCCCACACCACTGCGAATGTCGGGCTATCAAAAGACCAGGACACCACTGTGGGTAAGGAAAAGAGTTCTGAGGCATGGCACAGCCAGAGCTGGCTGAGGGGGGTGTGTGTTCCCCAGGACTGCAAGGACACAAGGGCCATCTGATTCTCTGGCTCTTGGGCATTCAGGCACCGCTGGAGTGCCTTGCAATTGCTGAGAACGGAGTGGGGGCTCTTGGGGACGGATCTAGCCCGGACCTAAGGGGGAAAAGTGGGCGCTGCAGCTGATCCTGAAGGGAGTCTTTTGGCTGGATAACTGCGCGCTTGAGCCTAGTGGCAGGCAACTGGGAGAGCAGAGAGACCTTCTTTGGGAGATTAGAAAGCAGCTCTTTATTCGAAGGGCTTCTCTGTGGTTCCCCATGGCAGATCCTGATAAAAGGAGACAGTACATGTTTTCAAGGCATTTATTGTCATGACGGAAGATGGATGTGTAAAACTGTATCCCACTTCTCAGAGCAGGACTGAGATTAGATATCTTTTGCAGGGAAGAGTGTCTGGGAAGGGAAATTCATTGGCTGATCCTCCAGGCCTTTAGGTACCTCATTATAATGGAGATGTGTCTTGACCCTATGTGACCTATGGTCGCATCCTCTACCTGTGAAGGGGCTTGGGGCATTGTCCTTATGTGACTGATGGCCACAAATCTATGGAAGGCTGCAGCCTAGTGATCGGCCTGGTTTCTTGGGGGTCAGGTGAAAGGCCTACCATCCCTTCAGGGTCACTGGGGCTTCAAACAGGAACCAGGGTCTTTCACTGTCCCACAGATGATGGGCTGTTCTGTGGAAGTATAAGCTGAAATAAACTTTTTCTGCCCTAAGTTGCTTTTGGTCATGGTGTTTTATCCCCGTTGTAGAAACCCAAACTAAGACAACAGAAAAAGCCTGAGAGTCTAGAGATATTTGTTTCAATTGAGATGTTGGAAAAGAAACATTTCTTATCTCCCATTAGGAAGCTTTAGTTGGTTTTAGTGACATATCACATCCTGAAGGGAATGAATGGTTGAACAAATCTTACTCATCTCATGACCTTGGAAACAAGAAGAGGAAAAGGCTTAGCTGAGTCACGTGTACTAAGTCTTTTTTTTTTAACTCTTCTTCCCCCCCCACACCCCCACCCCAGAGCTGAGGACCAAACCCAGGGCCTAGCGCTCTACCACTGAGCTAAATCCCCAACCCTTTGTGTACTAACTCTTTTTTTTTAAATCTTTATTAACTTGAGTATTTCTTGTTTACATTTCGATTGTTATTCCCTTTCCCGGTTTCCAGGCCAATATCCTCCTAACCCCTCCTCCTCCCCTCTGTATGGGTGTTCCCCTCCCCATCCTCCCCCCCATTATCGCCCTCCCCCAATAATCATGTTCACTAGGGGTTCAGTCTTGGCAGGACCAAGGGCTTCCCCTTCCACTGGTGCTATTCATTCCACTAGGCTATTCATTGCTACCTATGCAGTTGGATCCCAGGGTCAGTCCATGTATATATAGTCTTTGGGTAGTGGCTTAGTAGTGGCTTAGTCTCTAGAAGCTCTGGTTGGTTGGTATTGTTGTTCATATGGGGTCTCAAGCCCCTTAAAGCTCTTCCAGTCCTTTCTCTGGTGTACCAACTTTTAAAAGTCCCATAACCTATCAATACCATCAGCATATGGACTAAGCTTTTAACATATGACCTTTGGTAGGGTGTGGCTTCAGCATTCAAATGATAGCATTTATGAGACAGTCAATTTTTCTCAAAAAAGGAGAATAAAGTGCTTATTAATGATATACCATAGCATAGAAAGCAAGCCAATCTTTGCCATCGACAGGCACATTCGTAATTTCTTCCACATTTACTACTTGGTAATTCTGTATTTGAGGATGGTTTTCCTCATTCTGGTTGTAATTATTTTGTGTGCATTTCTCCCATGACAGTTGATAATATGCCTTACTCAATGCCCTTATTTTTTTTTTTTTTGAATCCACACATCTTTCCAAGATTGGTTTATTTTAGTTCACTGTGTTAGTTTCATAGTGCTATATAACAAATGGTCCTAATTGAGACTAGGGAGAAGAAGGCTTAGCTTTGGTCACACAACCTTAAGGAGTTAAATTTGTTTTCCTAGAGTTGATGTCATCAGGATAATCTTTCTTTTTTAAAAACTTTATCTGCTAAGACTGAACCCCCAGTGAACTAGACTATGCGGGGAGGGTGGCAATGGGGGGAGGTTTGGGAGGGGAACACCCATAAGGAAGGGGAGGGGGGAGGGTGATGTTTGTCCGGAAACCGGGAAAGGGAATAACACTTGAAATGTATATAAGAAATACTCAAGTTAATAAAAAAAATAAAAATAAAAAAATATTCAAATTAAAAAGAACTGAACTTCAAAAAAAAATATACCTACCAAATTTGTTTCACAAAAAAAAAAAAAACTTTATCTGCATTGATTTTATGCTGAATTTATTCCTGTGCCATGAGTTTTTGCTTCTTCAGCTTCTTCTGGGGTATCTTTTTCTTCTGTGCAACCTCCCCTAGCTTTGGAACAATCTGTTCCTTCTCAGTGAGGATCATCTCAATGTGGCAGTGGGAGCTCATGTATGGGTTAATCTGGCCATGTGCTCTGTAGGTTTGTCGTTTTATCTTAGGTGCCTTGTTCACCTGGATGTATTCAATGACTAGGAAATCTACATTGAAAACCTTAAGTTCAGCATTACTCTCTGCATTTTTAAGCATGTGCAGTAAAAACTCAGCACTCTTTTTTGGCCACCATCCTTGTGTCCAGCCTCACTGTCCTGGGCGCACCTACTGACTCCACCATTGTATTGCTGGAATGGCACACATTACTTCTTCAAAGTGACATCCTTCACATACTTGGTGGCTTTGTGGATATGCATACCCTCAATGGCCTGGGCAGTTTCCCAGATGTTCTAAAAGTGAACACGAAGGTTTGGACATCTTGATTTGCATGATTTTGTGGAGTTTTCTGGGTTGAGAGAGTAGCAAACCATCTTTACATGTCACCTTTGGCCACTTACAAGCAGAGAGGGGGATAAACTTCTTGTGCACAGTGTAAAGGTTGTCTCTGTATTATTCAAATATTGATTTCTGTACCAGCAGAGGGTTGAGTATGGTCTGGACTTTTGTATTGTTCTTTTATGAAGCATCACCTATTTCAGTATTTTGTAAACATTCTTGTCTATCAGCCTCTCATTGGTTCAATAAAGAGCTGATGGCCTATAAAGCAGGTCAGGAGAGGAAAAGCATGGCATCCCAGCAGAGAAAGTAACTCTGAAAAAGAATCAAGTATGGGAGATTTACCAGCCAAACATGGAGAAAATAACAGGTTTCTTAGAAGGAGAGCTAAGTTATATGTGTTGTGATAGAATTGTCGCTCATGTACAGACAGACCACACCAGGCCAATGCAGTTCCATGTGGGAGAGGTTTATTGTGGGGGAAGAGGGCAAAAGAGACAAAGTGGGGGAAGACAGAGAAGGAGGAGGAAGGGGCGAAGGTAAGGAAGTGTCTGCTTTTTATTTAGACTATGATGTAACTGCTCTCTGGTAAAGGTGGGAGGTAAACCAAATGGATGCTGGGAATGTATGGTCATTGCCATGGCAACAGATACTCAGGTCCCTGTGGCCTATGGGTGATGTCATTGATGGACTTGGAGGTGAAAGCCATATCCTGAGATCAACATACATTCCTTTTTCTTATCATAAAGAGAAGAAAAAAGGGGGAGAGGAAGCCGATGTTGAAAGGGGAATAGGGGTGTCATGTCTCTTAAACAGCTTCCTGCTGTCTAGACCTGTCATCAATTTCGGGGTGACTTTTACTATCTGTGTCTGCTTGGTAAATGTTCACATCAGGTTCTGCAGTGGACAGTGGCTGGTAATCCTGTAACAGGAACTGATTAATAGTTTGGTTAGAATTTTTTTTGTATTTATTATTGAAGGAACGTAGAAACAAGATTAATGAGGCAGGGATCGAATAATAATGCCAGGAAGATGACTAGAAAAGACATTAAGAAAGGGAGTATTCACTTCCATATAGGGTTTTCAAAAATCCAGGAATTGGAGGCCTCACTTTACTTGAAATCGTGCATGTCTGATTGTAGCTCCTGGATTTTATTTTTCACTATCCCAGATTGGTTGATATAGAAACAGCATTCTTCTTAGAGGAGCAGGCAAAGACCACCTTCTTTAGGTGTCAGCATATCCAGACCCTATCATTTCAGAAGCACCACAGCTGCCAAAGAATCAATCTTTTTCTGGATTGTAAGCATGGTTTCAGACATTTTTTGAAAACCATTGTTGAATTTGGAAGTGAACTCATTATATTAGGTCTTGGAAGTAGTTATCCCTGCAATTCCAGTACCAGCACCTATGGCTATTCCCGCAGAGACCAGGAGTGGCATAGCCTGAACTGCTCTCTTATGTTGGGCAGCTGTCATACCTACAGCTGGGATTGGCAGGGGCTCGTTTCCCTGGATTACTCCTACTTCAGGGAAAAGGAACACCAACGTGCAAACTCCTGACCAACTGGCAGGTAGGCAATGATATTCCTGGGTGCCAGAAAGGATTGATGTGTTTTGGACTGCAGGGCATTGTTACAGGGATGGGGTATCAAGGGTTGTGGTTCTATTGCAGTCTAGGGAGCTTAGCATTCCTACAGAACCTGTCCCAGATGTTTTCAAATAGTTTGCCACACCAAAATCAGGGATAGAGAATAGGTATGGTGTCAAGGTGACATCAGAGTCAGGGCAGCTGACAAATGGTAAGATAAGATTACTTGGCAGTATCACCGGAGAGGCTGTAAGTGGCAATTTCAAGCTAGTTCCAGGGGGTTACACATTGCCAGTAATCTTTAAAGTGACCAGGTTGGGAGACATTAAGGAGTTGGTGTGCCGAGGTCAAGGTCTGAAGCAAAAGACAAAATGACAAGTTAGTGCCATGTATGAGGAGGGATATCAAGGAGGTAAAGACCTCAGAGGAGTGCTTGATTACTTCCCCTACTTTTTCGATATCTAGAGGTTGGGCAATTGAGACATATTTTCTCTGGATGCAGATAGTACTCACTGGGGACCCTTCTTGATTTTTGTGGTAGAACTTACCAACAACTCCTGTCTCCCACCTGGGATTCCGTGGGTCTTGTATGTAGAAAAAGAGTGTTTGCATTGTTGATAGAAGAAGTGATTGGTTCGTGATCCTAGCATATGTATCTGACAAGACCATTTTGGACAGCCCCCATGTTCATCTGGCCACTTTTTACAATTGTCTTTTGTCTGGTCAAAGAGAAAGCAAGTAAAGAGATCATAATATTTAGATGGGATAACTGATACAGAGATGACAGCAAATTGGATAGTACTTGGCATCCAGCCATGGAGCAGTTTCCTGACCATATTTGGAAAGACTTATCTGTGGGGGTTCCTTGAACCTCAAATCTCCAGATGTCAGGGCTACCCTGGATGGAAACGAACCCCATGTGGGCAAGCGCAGCTGCTGGAGTGGAGTCTCATTTTCTGGAATTGGGGACAAAGTGGGTAGTCTCCATATCTTCTGGAGTTTAACATAGCACAGTCCTGTTAGGGTTGATGTATATGAGTTTTTAGGTGGAGGGATGAAAGGTTTAAGGTGAGACAGGTGTACCCAATGAGAGAGTCCCTCCACTTTAGCAGCCATAGATGTCATGAGAATTACGTTAAAGGGGCCCTGCCATTTAGGAGAGAGGGGTGAGGGCTGATGATCTGGAGGAGATAGAAGAACCTGGTCTCCAATGTTGATAGGCAGTGGACAAGGGACAGTGTGTGGCTGAGGTAGATGGTGGTCAGCAAAGTTCCACAGGAGAGAACGAAGGTGGGAAAGAAATGGGGTGAGTAGATGGTTTGGGAGGGGAGAGCATTTAGGTTAAAGACCAGGAGTTAGGACTGGATGTCCATACATGAGTTCAAAGAGTGAGATGAGGAGAGGTCGCTTAGGGTGAGCTCATAGTCTGAAAAGAGCCAGAGGTAGGACTTTTTACCCAATCAAGGTGAAGTTCCTGTGACAGTTTGACAAGAGTGATTTTTAAAGAGTGGTTGGTTCTTTCTACCTTTCCTGAAGATTGGGGGTGGTAAGGAATATGAAATGCCAGGGGATGTCTAGAGCCTTAGACAGAATTTGAGAAATTTGGGAAGTAAATTTAGGACCATGGTCTGACTGGAGGGAGGCTGGGACACCAAATCGGGGGATATCTCGGAGGAGGTGATCAGAGACTGTGTGAGCCCTTTTGTTAGTTGTGGGAAATGCCTCCACTCACCCCAAGAAGTTGTCCACCAAGACCAGGAGGTACTTGGAACGTTTGACAGTGGCCATGTCGGTGAAGTCAAATTGCCAGACAGTTCCATGGAGGGAACCTGTAGCCTGATGGGTAGGAACGACACAATCATATAGTGGTTAGTACTTTGTGTTGCGGCCACTGCTACCTCAGTTTGAATCTGAGTCTGGATACCCAGTGTTTTGATAGAATCATGGCTCTCATCTTGACTGACCACACCAGGTCAATACAGTTCCATGTGGGAGAGGCTTATTGTGAGGAAGGTGGTGACAGAGACAAGGGGGGAGTGGGAAGAGAGAGAAGAGGAAGAAGAAGGGGCGAATGTCAGGAAGGGTCTGCTTTTTATTTAGACTATGATGTAACTGCTCGCAGGTAAAGGTAGGAGATAAACCAAATGGACACTGGGAATGTATGGCCATTGCCATGGCAACAGATGTGAAGGTCCCTGTTGCCTATGGGTGATGTTATCACTGGGTTCTGAGGCGAAAGCTGGTTCCTGATACCAACAATATGAATGAGTTGGGAACAAGCCTAGCCATAACGTCTAAGGTGTCATAAATAACAAAAAGTCTCTGTGTCATTATTAGAAGCTGGCAGGTCGAGACAGTCCGGCAATATGATATAAATGCAAAGGAGGCATAGCAGCTGCTCTCTAATCCTAGCGTTTTGGTGGAAATGATAAGTGATCCCTGGAGTAATCTGACCAGCTAGACTAGACAGTTCTACAAGCTTTGGGCTCAGCAAGAAACTCTACCTCAGTATACAAGATGGAGAATGATAAGGAGCACATCTGTTCAACCTCTGGCCTCCACACACACATACTCATATATGGACATTCATCTGTACACACACATGCACATACACATAGACACACACAGACACACAGACACACATGCACACGCACACGCACAGGCACACATACATGCACACGCACACGCACAGGCACACACACATGCACATGCACACGCACACGCACACACACAGGCACACTCTCAAAAACCCAAAACCAAAAGACCAACATATGTTTGTTTTAATTCCCTGCTGGCAGATCCTAACCAAGTTTTACTATGATGTGGTTTTTGGAGTTTGTAGTTTTGGGGCAGGGTAAAAAACATCTGTACTTATAGCAAATAGGCAAAAATGGCCATAATTTGAATACCCAGCCTCGCTGTAACCATCATGAGTGTGTGAACAGAAATGGGAGTAAACTGTCAATGTTGATCCCAAAGCTCTTCTATTGTAAGAAATAAAAACCAGGAATTACACTGTTGGCACCAATCTAGTAGCAAAGTAGCAACCCTCCATTAAAGCTTCGTTTGACTGCAGAGTGGAGCTAGCCCTGACTGGCCGTTCTGCAGTAAAGCAGTCAGGCAGGGTCTCCATTATTGGTTGCCTATCTTTATAGCTTATGCATAACTTTCAGGAACTATCAGTCCTTATTATGGCCTCCAATCTTTCTATCTAGAGAGAAGGGCCTCATTTATTTCTTAAACATCTCACTCAGCCCTGCCTTTTCTAAAGCAGTAAACTTGTAAAACACCCTAAAAACTATATTTCTAAGTAACATAGAATATAAATATAAATATTCTAAAACCTTTGTTTTAAATATATTTACTTATTTGATTATATTGTTTAATAGATGTATGTTTGGGGGTTTGTACACATGAGAACATAGATGTGCATGTGTACATGTACCCAACCAGAAGCAGATGCTAGGTATCTTCCCCAATCTCTCTCTATCTAATTTTTGAGATAGTCTTCTATTGAGCCTGGAGCTCATCTATTTAGCTAGATGGGCTGGCTATTGAACTCTAGAGATTCATCTATGTCTGCCTCCCCCAGTGTTTGCATTACAGATGCACACTGCTGCACATGTCTTTTTATGTGGGCACTCAGACTTGGGCAACAGGCAATTTCCCAATTAAGCTATCTTCTTAACTTCTCTGAAATATATTTAATGAACCAGCTAGAATTTCATAATATCATCTTTTCACTTCTTTGTATTTACATTTTTATTCGTCTTCCTTACATATTGGATAAGAATCTTTGTGCATTCCATTTTTAAATTTTATTTATTTATTTATTTATTTATTTATTTATTTATTTATTTATTTATTATTTTTACACTCCAGATTTTATTCCCCTCCTGGTCCACCCCTCTGAGGGTTCCATATCCCCTAACTCCTCCCCACCCCTGGCACTCTCTCCTGTCTCCACAAGGATATCCCCACCCTACCCACACCAGCAGACCTCTAAACTTCCCAGGACCTCCAGTCTCTTGAGGGTTCAGTGCATCTTCTCTGACTGAACTCAGACCAGGGAGTCCTCTGCTGTATATGTGTTGAAGGTCTCATCACAGCTGGTGTATGCTGCCTGGTTGGTGATCCAGTGTCTGAGATATCTCAGGGGTTCAGGTTAATTGTGACTGCTGGTCCTCCTACAGAGTTGCCCTCCTCCTTAGCTTCTTCCAGCTTTTCTCTAATTCAACCACAGCAGCTTCTGTTCTTTGGTTGGGTGTACATAACTGCATCTGACTCTTTCAGCTGCTTGTTGGGTCTTTTGGAGGGCAGTCATGATGGGTCCCTTTTTGTGAACACTCCATAGCATTCCTTATTATAGGAAATCCCATTGTTAAATATGTCAAATATGATAACAGAGTTTTTGAGAAGAGGTTCAGCAGTAGAGCACTTAGCATGTGGGAAGACTCAGGTTTCATCCTCTTTACTGTCAAAGCAAGCAGGCATGCAAGCAAGCAAACACATCGAGACATTCCAGTAAATCAAACAATCTTAAGAACAAAAGTACTTTTGCTCAATACCAGTGAGCCAGAATATTATGGAAGAGGGGGGAGAAAGATTATAAAACCTAGAGGATTAGGATGTCTACTGGAAGTGTCCTTTATATATGAAAGGGAAGATTCACCCCTGAAGTCTCGAAAATATGGTCACCTAAATAAGATCTGCACAAACAATAACAACATCAGTTAGCATGCCAGTGTGGATGGGGGAAATCTGACAAGGCCCCATGCCTGGATAAAGAGATGATGAATGGCTGCTGAAAGAGGGAGAATTATTCTTCAAGAATGAGCCCTATGATAGGTGATCCAATTCCCAAGTGATCACACTTAGCATATATATAAATAGCACTAAACGGACTCAATAGATTGTATCTATGCATACATAGATCTGTGTGTCTGCTTGAATATATATATATATATGTATATATATGTGTGTGTATGTGTGTGTGTACACACACCTATGCATGGGTGGTTAACAATAATAAAAGATTATGAATTTGCTATGGAGGAGTCATGGTAGAAGTCGGGGTAAAGAAACAGGAGTATTGGAAATGATATAAGTATAGTAATCATATGAAATTCTAAAAAATAAAAATTAAATTATTAAATTTATTAATAAAGCACACAGTTTATTTATTCCAAGCAACATTTTGCATAGCTTTGTTCTAAGTTCCACAAAGAATTTTCTCTAAATTTTTTTGTTATATAAGCGTGTGCACATGTGTGCCTATGTATTTTTACATTGCGCTCTTAAAGCATGTTTTATTTTTTATGTGTTCTATATTATCGAACCAGAAGTCAACTTAACTTTCCTTTGTACATGAGTCCTCTTCGTCTGTTGAACATTGGGGCTCTCCATACATCCCTGTCTCGAGGTCAGTGGAGTTCTAAGAGCTTTCGTCTTGAAACTGTAAGAGAGAAATCCCCTCTCTGCCTTTCCTGTTTGGAACATCTGTTTCTTGTTTCTGTGGCACTTGGTGAGATAGCCAAAGATGTCAGGAGGCAGAAAAGATAACAATAAAAGTGTCCTGAATGACATTGAGTTATATTTATTGCTCAGTGGTACACGGCTAGAGGAAGGAACAATCCACTCTGAAAGGGATACCATGGGGCACAATTGCTTATTGACTGTGACATCATCAAAGACTAAGCAGAGAAGTCCAGGCTGTGGGCTGTTTCCTAATGGGTTAAGTACTTTATTTATGCAAACCTGAGCTCCAGTCAATTGGTTCATAGGACAATAGTCAGCTAAATTTGAATGCATGGAGAAAAACAAGCAGAGCCAGTGCAACTTGTGATTTAAAAATGTCTCTGAACTGGGGTTCCAGCTCTGTTGTTAAAGTGCTTGCTGCATTGAATATCCTAGTAAGATCAGCAGTGTAAGGGGAAGCCCTGGGTCCTGCTAAGACTGAACTCCCAGTGAACTAGATTGTTGGGGGGGGGAGGGCGACAATGGGGGGAGGATGTGTACATGGAAGCCCAGGGGAACACCCATAAAGAAGGGGAGGGAGAAGGGTTAGGGGGATGTTTGCCTGGAAACCAGGAAAGGGAATAACACTCGAAATGTAAATAAGAAATACTCAAGTTAATAAAAAAACAAACAAACAAACAAACAAACAACAACAACAAAAAAAACCCAAGTGCTTGCTGTACAACCAAAGGGCATGTGTTTGATATCTTGAATCCATGTAAAATAGCCAGGCATTAAAGGATATAGGCATATGCTTACTATTCCAGTGCTGGGGAATTGCAGACAGCTGGATCCTGGGGTTTACTGTGTAGTCAGCCTGAATTGGTGGCCTACATAGAGTGGGAGACCCTGTCTCAAAAATCAAGCACCTGAGGCATGTCAGCTGAGGTTGACTTCTGGGCTTCCATGTACACATGTTTATGCCCACACCCCCACACCCCCACACCCACGCACCCCTTAACACACACCCACACACCCACTCACATACACACACAACACTCTCACACACACATAACACAACACACACACACACACACACACATACACACACACACACATACACCTTCATTCCCTCATCACTGATGAGCATGAATTAACTATCATGAATTGAAATATCCACAGACCACAGATACATTGCATTAAGTCAGTTTTGGATGTTTAACCAGAGCAGGTGTGAATTTGGAACATGATAGCCAAAGCCAGGGACGCACTATAGGTGAGGCAGAAAATGTACTCTGCAGTGGGAAATTTAGTGGTGCAGATGGAAAATAGTGTACATAAATGAAGAACCATGGAGCATTTTATTTCTCCCATTTTTACCCTGGTGTTGGCTGAGTTTTTTCCCCCCAAAATTGCAAGCTCTTTGCTTTAGACCAGTGGTTCTCAGCCTGTGGGATGTGATCTCTTCAGGGGTTGAATCGTTCCATAGGAGTTGCATATTTACATCACAATCCATAGCAGTAGCAAAATTAAAGTTATACAGTTGTAATTAAGTAATTTTATAGTTGGGATTTCCACAAGATAAGGAACTGTTTTTAAGGATTGCAGCGTTAGAAAGGTTGAGAGTCGCAGATTATGGTTAACCTCGCAATGTCTGTACAAGAAGGACATTGTCTTTGTGAGCTCAGTCCACTATCTTGGTGGGGCATTCTAACACTTCATCAACTGGTCTGTAGCTATTTTAATGCCTGTGGGCATGACTGCACCACCAGTAGTGAAAAAAATGTAGCTTTCTCTTAATAGCCTTTACCTCATCCCTCTCGTCCCTTGGGAAGGATGAGAGATGGGCCATAAATAAATAAACACTAATTTTCTCTTGGCCTTTGATTATACAGTATGGACACAGTGCTGATTTCATGCCAAATGGACATTTTAGCTAATGAACATGAATTTTTATTCAAAAAGAACTTGCCTCGAGGGAATGGTTGTGATAAAGGAAGTGGATCTTCCTTCGTTCTTTACAAATCTACTTCCTAGGGGAGGGTGTCACTGCTGCCCTGCAGTTTAAATCCCTTTTGGCAAATGGCCTCCCACTTGCCTTTTGAATTTCAAGGCTCTGATGACAATTGACTCTTCTTGTGATCAGAGTTAGCTTAACTTTTGGAAGTAGAAGCAAATTCATTTCAGTTAGCTGTGCAAGGTGTTTTATCTTTCGTTTAGATGTCTTTCTCATTTCTTCTTAAATGGCATCTCTGTCTTCAGGGCTGGTTTACTATATGGACAGACTGTAGATTTTGGCAGGTTCTAGGCTGGCCGTTTCTTTAAGGGTAATGAGTCATAGCTCCATCACGGAGCTATTTAGCATATCTGTTTCTGCTTCCCCTTTTCTCCCTCTCCCCCCTTTCTAAGCCTTATCTAGTATTATAATAAGCAGATGTGCACTTTTAGAGTAGAGCTGGGCTCTAAATCAATATGCGCTACACAAACTGTTTTCTGGAATTTTATGGAACTCAATAGTTATTTTATATTGATTGAGTAGGTTTACTAAATAGCTAAGTAATGCATAAGTCCATTAATACTTTGAATGTTGAATATGCTTATTTACATGTGGATGCTCAATCTCACCTTTTTAGTTGTACATAGGTATCCATACGCAAGTGGGCTCCTGAGGTGCAATTTTTCTGCAGATAATTTGTGCTGATAAGGTTATTCATGTTGGAAAATGTTTTCAATTAATCTCACGATTAAAGAATATGGACTAGGATTGGGGGAATTGTTGTTCCATTTTCTACTTCTGCAAACACTTCCTCAGGCAACCTGGGGAGACCAAGGAGCTTGTTCATAATGTTCTGCTCTGACCCCTTATCACTGGAAATTCTGAGTGTTAAATGGGCAATGTACAGAAATTTCTCAGCTCGGTGCCGAGTCATTATAAGACTTCAGCAATACTCTTCATTACCATTGTTACATTGTTATTATTTATTTAACATGTAAAAGGTTTTATTTTAATAATGTATAGTATCACACAAAATTATGGGCTTCACTGAGACATCTTCAAATGTGATTACTTTGTGCTTGACTATATTCACCCTTTCTTCTTCCCTCTTGTGGATGTCCTTCCTCTTCACAAATTTTCTCCTATTCTAGATCCTCCCCTTTATATTTTATCTCTCTCTCTCTCTCTCTCTCTCTCTCTCTCTCTCTCTCTCTCTCACACACACACACACACACACACACACACACACACACACACCCCTAGATACCCTATTTGCAAGAAAAATTTCAATATTTTCTTCAAAAGTCTGTCTTATTTTGCTTAACATGATGGTCTCTAGATAACTTCATTTTCATGAAAATAGCACAGTTTTGCTCTTTAAAAAACTGTATGCTTTGGAAGTCTTTGATCCATTTGGACTTAAACTTTGTACAGGGTGATAATAATGGACCGATTTTCATTCTTCTACATGCTGACCTCCAGCTGAACCAGCACCATTTGCTGAAAATGCTATCTTTTGTCCATTGGATGATTTTAGGTCCTTTGTCAAAGATCAAGTGCCCATAGGTGTGTGTGTTCATTTCTGGGTCTTCAATTCTATTCCACTGGTCTATCTGCCTGTCTCTGTACCAATTCTATGCAGTTTTTATCACCATTGCTCTGTAATACTGCTTGAGGTCAGGGATGGTGATTACCCCAGAAGTCTTTTTATTGTTGAGGATAGTTTTTGCTATCCTGGGTTTTTTGTTATTCCAAATGAATTTGCAAATTACTCTTTCTTTTTTTAAATTTTTTTCTTCCCCCCCCCGCCCGGAGCTGAGGACCAAACCCAGGGCCTTGTGCTTGCTAGGCAAACACTCTACCACTGAGCTAAATCCCCAACCCCAAATTGCTCTTTCTAACTCTATGAAGAATTGAGTTAGAATTTTGATGGGGATTGCATTGAATCCATAGATTGCTTTTCGTGTGGATGCTTCACTTCTTCTTAAATGGGGGAACAAAAATATTCATAGGAGGGGATATGGAGACAAAGTTTGGAGCAGAGACTGAAGGAATGGCCATTAAGAGCGTGCCCCATATGTGGCCCATATATATACAGCCACCAAAACTAGATAAGATTGATGATGCTAAAAAGTGCATGCTGAAAGGGACTGGATGTAGATCTCTCCTGAGAGACACATCCACAGCATGTCAAATACAGAGGTGAATGCTAGCAGCAAACCACTCAACTAAGAACAGAACCCCCTTTGGAGGAATTAGAGGAAGGACTGAAAGAGCTGAAGGGGCTTGCAACCCCATGAGAACAACAATACCAACCAACCAGAGCTTCCAGGGACTAAACCACTACCCAAAGACTATACATGGACTGACCCAGGGCTCCAACTGCATATGTAGCAGAGAATAGACTTGTTGGGGCAGTGTAAGGAAATGTTGGGGGATGGGAATGGGGGTGGATGGGGAAGGGAATACCCTTATAGAAGAAGGGGAGGGGGCATGGGATAGGGAGCTTATGGCTGGGAAACCAGGAAAGGGAATAACATTTGAGATGTAAATAAATAATATCCAATAAAAGAAAAATTAAAAAAAAAAACTGTGCTTGCACTTGTGCATGAGCATGTGGAGGACAGAGATTGCAAAGGCCAGATTGTGATTGCCTTCTTCAGTTGTTCTCTGCCTCTATATTTTGAGATTTATTTATTTATATTTATTTTATGTGTATTTATTTTGTTTGCATGGTATTATTGGTGTACCATGGGTAGTACACACAGGATCCAGAAGAGGGTGTAGGATACTTTGGAACTTTGTGTATATGTGTATATTTGGGAAGAAGAAGGACACCAGTAAAAGAGGGATAGGAAAGGGAAAGGAGTCTAAATATAGCCAAGTACGTGAAACTCATATTGGAATATGTCACAATAAAACCCATAAATTTTTTTTATAAACTTGAGTATTTCTTATTTACATTTCGAGTGTTATTCCCTTTCCCGGTTTCCGAGCAAACATCCCCCTAATCCCTCCCCCTCCCCTTCTTTATGGGTGTTCCCCTCCCCATCCTCCCCCCATTGCCTCCCTCCCCCCAACAATCTAGTTCACTGGGGGTTCAGTCTTAGCAGGACCAAGGGCTTCCCCTTCCACTGGTGCTCTTACTAGGATATTCACTGCTACCTATGAGGTCAGAGTCCAGGGTCAGTCCATGTATAGTCTTTAGGTAGTGGCTTAGTCCCTGGAAGCTCTGGTTGCTTGGCATTGTTGTTCATAAGGGGTCTTGAGCCCCTTCGAGCTCTTCCAGTTCTTTCTCTGATTCCTTCAACGGGGGTCCTATTCTCAGTTCAGTGGTTTGCTGCTGGCATTCGCCTCTGTATTTGCTGTATTCTGGCTGTGTCTCTCAGGAGAGATCTACATCCGGCTCCTGTCGGCCTGCACTTCTTTGCTTCATCCATCTTGTCTAATTGGATGGTTGTATATGTATGGGCCACATGTGGGGCAGGCTCTGAATGGGTGTTCCTTCTACCTCTGTTTTAATCTTTGCCTCTCTCTTCCCTGCCAAGTGTATTCTTGTTCCCCTTTTAAAGAAGGAGTGAAGCATTCACATTTTGATCATCCGTCTTGAGTTTCATTTGTTCTAGGCATCTAGGGTAATTCAAGCATTTGGGCTAATAGCCACTTATCAATGAGTGCATACCATGTGTGTTTTTCTGTGATTGGGTTACCTCACTCAGGATGATATTTTCCAGCTCCAACCATTTGCCTATGAATTTCATAAAGTCATTGTTTTTGATAGCTGAGTAATATTCCATTGTGTAGATGTACTACATTCTCTGTATCCATTCCTCTGTTGAAGGGCATCTGAAAACCCATAAATTTATGAAATGAGTATTTACTCCTAAAACTACAATGGTTGTGCGTTACCATGTGGGTGCTGGGAATGGAAACTGAGTAAACTAATAGCAATGAGTGATTTTTATCCATGATTCATCTCTCTAACCCTCTATCCTGATCGTTATTTTTCTGAGACAGGGTCTCTCCTTGAACCTGAAGCTCATTGATTCACTACAGTGGCTTTTGAGAAAGCCCCCACAGGGGGTTGGGGATTTGGCTCAGTGGTAGAGAGCTTCCCTAGGAAGCGCAAGGTCCTGGGTTTGGTCCCCAGCCCCGAAAAAAAGAAAAAAAAAAGAGAAAGCCCCCACAGAATCATACCTTGACTTCCCAGCCTGGCTTTTTACATGTGTACTGGGGATACAAACTTAGGCCCTCATGTTTGCAAAACAAGCATTCTCCCCTGCCACCCATGATCCATTTCCTCAGACCAATTTTGCTTTTCATTAATGGCCAAGTATCATGTTTTATTGTGATCATTTCCCACACACAGTCTTCCTCCATTTACCTGTAGACCTAGTCTGCACCTAGTCTGATACTCAGTCTTGGCTATTGGGTGAGCACAATGATAAACATGATGTAAGAGGATATGTGTGGTGCGGTATAGCCTGGAGTCCTTTGGGTAAATAAGCAGGAGTTGTCTAGCTGGTGGTTCCATTTTAGCCTTTTGAAGACCATTTGTACTGATATCCACAGTGCTGTACTAATTTATATCCCATGAGCAGTGCATAAAAGCTCCCCCATCCTAGATTCCTCAGCAGCTTTCTTTTTTCACCTCGTGATGGCTATCCTGACTGGGGAGAAATGGGACGTCAACCTTTGACTAGCATTTCCTTGATGGATATTGAACACTTTCATATATTTCAAATGGCTATAATAACATTGCTTTATTGCTTATTGTCTTCATCTCTTCCTCTTGATTTTTGTTTTCAGAGAATTCTGGTTCCTTTATGGAATAAATGCATCTAGAATTATCGAACTCTATTTCTCCCATTTTTCAGAGGAAACCAATGAAGACAAATGAACTTTCCTCATCCCTTGGCTGAAACACAGTTCCTATTTATGTCCATAACTAAGCTGATATGTAGTTCTTTTCCATAGCCATGGGTACAAACACTAAAGGTAGACAAAAAGATGATTCTGATTATTCATATAAACCTTCCTGTCCTTAGAATTGCAAGAATAAATGTCATTAAGTTCTGTAGAAGAATGTTCTGTCATTTCCAGTGGATATACTGTTATTAATTCAGGCTTACCTGGGAGAAGACAAAATGAAAATTTATGGATGGAATAGCAAAGGAAACTTTCCTTTGAAGAGTGAGTTAATGAGCTCTGGTTACTACCCACTTCTATGATATGTAGCATCTTTCCAAGTAGAAAAGGACCTTGGACTCTTGAAAATGAAACTAGATGAATTTCACCACCTGGAAACATGAAGAGACTGAAATAAAAGTTGACTGAGAACTATTTATAGTGCCGGGAGATGTTGATATGTACAATCTCACTGCCTTACCCACTCATCTGAAAAATCTCCTGTAGAACAAATGGGTACACCACACACACACACACACACACACACACACACACACACACACACACACACACACACACACACAGAGAGAGAGAGAGAGAGAGAGAGAGAGAGAGAGAGAGAGAGAGAGAGAGAGAGAGAGATCCATAAACTCTATCTTCTTTTCTAGGAGGATGAGAAGGTAGATAACATTTAAACAGTCTTGGTTGTCAAGTTGACATAACCTGAAAAGAAAGAACTTCATTGAGTAATTATTTCTTTCAGATTGGTCTATGGGCATATCTATTCACTAATAGCTAATGCATGTAGAAAAGCTCGGTTGACTGTGGGTCATTCCCAGGCAGGTGATCCTGGGCTATATAAGAAATGATGCTGAATATGAGCCCAATAGCAAGACAGGAAGCAATTTTCCTCCATGCTTTCTGCCTCTGCTCTTGCTTGAGCTCTTGCCCCCCAATTCTCTCATTGGAAACCTGTAACCTATAAGATGAAAACAATCAAAAAGCAAACCCTTTCTTCCCCAAGTTGGTTTGTGTCTTAGGGTTTTACTGCTGTGAACAGACACCATGACCAAGGCAACTGTTATAAAGACAACATTTAATTGGGGCTGGCTTACAGGTTCAGAGGTTCAGTCCATTATTGGCAAGGCAAGAGCATGACAGCACTCACACAGGAGGAACTGAGAGTTCTATGTCTTCATTTGAAGGCTGCTAATGGAAGACTGACTTCCAGGTAGTTAGGATGAAGGTCTTAAAGACCACACCCATAGTGACACACCTCCAACAAGGCTACACCTCTAAATAGTGTGTGTGTGTGTATGGTGTATCCACATGTCTTTGCAAATGCACACAGCCTGTGAAACTTGGTCTTCAGTTACCTTGTGGGGAGAAACATGTAGGCAATTTCTGCTCAAAGAAGGTCTAACAATTTGCTTGCTGTTGCTATAAAAATGCATTACTAAATTGTCATTGTTTGAATATGCTTGGCCCAGGAAGTGACACTATTTGGAGAGCTGTTTCCACTCCTCGTCAGCTCCAAACCTCAACTCAGCAGCATTGTAGAGCTGGCCCTGGTGGTAGGAGCATGGGTGAGCTGGCCTGAGAGTGTGAGCATGAAGGAGTTGGTCCTGCCACTCATCTGTCCTAAGGTGACATGGGTGAGGGAGAGAGGCAACCCTCTTAAACCTTACCACCTGCGGCAGGCAGGAGAGCTGGCCTGAGCTCATGAGAGAGGGCAAGCAGGCCCTGTACCTTACTTGGGCAGTGTGGTAGACCTGGCTCTGGTAATGTGGGTATTGGTGAGCAAACCCTGCCCCTTGCTAGCTGCAGCATTGGGTGAGCTAGCAAGAACAGTGTAGGAGTTCTCCCTGTTGGTTTGGGTACTGAAGCGCTAGCTGGCTCACCTGCTCGGCTGCCTCCCAGGCCAAGATCTGGGGCTCTGAGTGGGCTGACATCAGCATCTGTCTCATTTGTGGACTGCTTGAATGAATACATAAGAGGGTTGTTCTTGCAGATTCAAAGCTGCAGGGTTTCCATGACACAGGGCAGTGGATGTTGAGAGAAGTCCAGTATTGATGGTGTGTGTGTGTGTGTGTGTGTGTGTGTGTGTGTGCGTGCGCGTGTGTGTTTTGGGGGGTAGAGTTGGGTGAGGGGGCTGGAGACCTCAAACCAGACTGATGATTCATTGCAGTGAACATTTGCAAGTGGAAATGTGTGGACAGGGGTGTACTGTGGGGCACATTGTGGTATACTATAGCTTCTGCAAGGAGATGTTTAATGTTTGTTTTATTTTCTTTTTGAAAGGAGGTTGTAAGGGTAGAGGGTGGATGTGAAGGGACAGGGAGATGAGTGAGATGGGGATACATGGTGTGAAACTCACAAAGAATCAAAAAGAAGTTAATTTAAAAAATAAAGGGAAATGAAGAAGGAGTTCTTTGGAGTTGTATAAGCTATGTGTTAGTGAATAACAATAATTCTTCGTTTAGGAACTTTATTTCAGGGTTATGTATATCAGCCATCCAAAGGTAATTTCTTATGTAGTCTATGACAATGAACTTACTAGAAAACACAAAACAAAAACAGCAAACAAAACAAACAAACCAACCAAACAAAAATAATTGATCCTCATCTTCTAGCTTGACTGTGGAAAGATTTGCTTTCAAAGATCCTTCACCTGGGTACTGGCTAATCACGCTCTGGTAGACTTATGTGGAGTTGTTTGCTGCTTCTTGAGAAAGGCATCCCTCTGTCCCTTACCATTGGACTTTCTCTATAGGGAAGCTCACAGCCAGACAGACTGCTTCTTCAGAGTGAGAAAGTGAGGTATCAGAGAGAAATGGAGGTGGTGTGTGTGTGTGTGTGTGTGTGTGTGTGTGTGTGTGTTTGTGTGTATGTACGTATGTTAGAGAGAGAGGGATAAAGAGAGAAAAAGAGAGGGAATAGACTTATTTTGCACATGATTTACTGAAATGCAGTTGAAATACAGTTAAACACCATACAACTCACCCATTTAATTATTATAGCCATCTGGTTATCAGTGGAAGGGCAGAGTCAAACACCTGCTACTACAGTCATTCTAAAATACCTTTGTCACCTTTAAAGAATTACAATACCTTTTACCTGACATTCCCAAGCCTCAGTTCCCCCTTTTCCTCCATAGAACTCTTGGCAAACATATAAAAATCTATGTTTGATGCTCATAGATTCAAAGAGACTTACAACATACCCATCGAAATGGCAGCAGCACATCACACCTGCTACTTTTCATTGTCTAAAAGTCACCTTTAGTCTAAAAGTGCATCAGTGTGGTGGTGCACATCTATAATTCCAGCATTTGGGAGGCAGAATCAGGAGAATCAAGAATTTGATCACTTGGGCTACAATAGAAAGATTCCTGTCTCAATAAAAAAAAATAAAATGCAAAAACCAGTAATTTTTGGTGCCATCCCCCACACAACCAGAGATCCCCAGCCTAAGGCAGCAGGCTCTTGAGACCCACTTTGGAATAAGTTTGTCTCATGAATGAATGAATCAGGAATTGATTGAGGGTACTGTGATCACAGAGAAGGAAACTTCTTTTTTTTTTTTTATTAACTTGAGTATTTCTTATATACATTTCGAGTGTTATTCCCTTTCCCGGTTTCCGGGCAAACATCCCCCTCCCCCCTCCACTTCCCTATGGGTGTTCCCCTCCCAACCCTCCCCCCATTGCCGCCCTCCCCCAAACAGTCTAGTTCACTGGGGGTTCAGTCTTAGCAGGACCCAGGGCTTCCCCTTCCACTGGTGCTCTTACTAGGATATTCATTGCTATCTATGAGGTCAGAGTCCACGGTCAGTCCATGTATAGTCTTTAGGTATTGGCTTAGTCCCTGGAAGCTCTGGTTGCTTGGCATTGTTGTTCATATGGGGTCTCGAGCCCCTTCAAGCTCTTCCAGTTCTTTCTCTGATTCCTTCAACGGGGGTCCTATTCTCAGTTCAGTGGTTAGCTGCTGGCATTTGCCTCTGTATTTGCTGTATTCTAGCTGTGTCTCTCAGGAGCGATCTACATCGGGCTCCTGTCGGTCTGCACTTCTTTGCTTTATCCATCTTGTCTAATTGGTTGGCTGTATATGTATGGGCCACATGTGGGGCAGGCTCTGAATGGGTGTTCCTTCAGTCTCTGTTTTAATCTTTGCCTCTCTCTTCCCTGCCAAGGGTATTCTTGTTCCCCTTTTAAAGAAGGAGTGAAGCATTCACATTTTGATCATCCGTCTTGAGTTTCATTTGTTCTAGGCATCTAGGGTAATTCAAGCATTTGGGCTAATAGCCACTTATCAATGAGTGCATACCATGTATGTCTTTCTGTGATTGGGTTAGCTCACTCAGGATGATATTTTCCAGTTCCAACCATTTGCCTACGAATTTCATAAAGTCGTTGTTTTTGATAGCTGAGTAATATTCCATTGTGTAGATGTACCACATTTTCTGTATCCATTCCTCTGTTGAAGGGCATCTGGGTTCTTTCCAGCTTCTGGCTATTATAAATAAGGCTGCGATGAACATAGTGGAACATGTGTCTTTTTTATATGTTGGGGCATCTTTTGGGTATATGCCCAAGAGAGGTATAGCTGGATCCTCAGGCAGTTCAATGTCCAATTTTATGAGGAACCTCCAGACTGATTTCCAGAATGGTTGTACCAGTCTGAAATCCCACCAACAATGGAGGAGTGTTCCTCTCTCTCCGCATCCTCGCCAGCATCTGCCGTCACCTGAGTTTTTGATCTTAGCCATTCTCACTGGTGTGAGGTGAAATCTCAGGGTTGTTTTGATTTGCCTTTCCCTTATGACTAAAGATGTTGAACATTTCTTTAGGTGTTTCTCGGCCATTCGGCATTCCTCAACTGTGAATTCTTTGTTTAGCTCTGAACCCCATTTTTTAATAGGGTTATTTGTCTCCCTGCGGTCTAACTTCTTGAGTTCTTTGTATATTTTGGATATAAGGCCTCTATCTGTTGTAGGATTGGTAAAGATCTTTTCCCAATCTGTTGGTTGCCGTTTTGTCCTAACCACAGTGTCCTTTGCCTTACAGAAGCTTTGCAGTTTTATGAGATCCCATTTGTCGATTCTTGATCTTAGAGCATAAGCCATTGGTGTTTTGTTCAGGAAATTTTTTCCAGTGCCCATGTGTTCCAGATGCTTCCCTAGTTTTTCTTGTATTAGTTTGAGTGTGTCTGGTTTGATGTGGAGGTCGAGAAGGAAACTTCTTATACAGTTGATGGAATATGAAAATTTAGAAGAAAAGGCTCCTTAAAGAACCAAGCCTGCCTCTGAGATCTTGAATTTGAATCTTATGTGTACATGTGGGCAGAATGGCTTTGGAAGAGGAAAGGGTTCAATGGACTTCATTCTCTGCAGTTCCTGACTGCCTTATATATCAGGCAATCTGTAAAAGATGTGCAGGGAGTTTATTTTGTGTGATCATTCACCTTCTCTAACTTCTTCTCTTAGGCTCTGCTCTGGTTGGCTGAATAACAATGAAGTGAATTCCATACTCAGATTCTGCTATTCTGAAACTCAGACTCTATATTAACCAACTACCACTCAAGACTGTGATGATGTTGCTTTTTTCCTCATGGTTTTAGAATCTAGGTTCCATGGGCTTGTCTGGAAAGATGCTGACCACTCTTAGATATTCAGCTTCCATGACATCTTAAGGACATCCTCTTTCATATCAAATACTTCCTTATTCTCATCATAGTATTTTTTTCTGCTGCAAAGAAGACTTCCATTTGTTTTCTTCTCTCTCCTCTACTTCTTCCTTCTCTTCCTTCTTTCTTCCTCCTTTCTCCTTCCCCACCTTCTTCCTCCTCTTTCCCTTCTTTTTCCTTTTACTCTTTCTTACTTCATTTTCTCCCCTTCCTCTTTTTTTATCCTCTTCTTTCTTCCTCTTCCTCAGTATTTTTCTTCCTCTCTCTAGCAACTTCCAACTTGGTGAAGTAGTGAGTTTTATGTGGGGTAACAGTATGGGTGAAAGGCTACTTATAGGAGCAGAAATTACCTAAACACAACTGTATCAGCAAAGCCAACTCCTATATGAGTGACAGCTAATAATAGCTGGAAAATTGGGTCTCAGTGCACAAGCTGTAGGCAATTTGACAGGTTGGAGGTATCTCATCTGCAGAGGCCTGTTGTTTGATTCCCTGTCTGGGGCAAGAAGGTGTTTGTTCGTGTCTCTCGTTCTCCTCAGTTTTCCTCCTTTCTTCATCCCCTTCCTGTTTTTCTTCCTTCTTTCTCCCTTTTCTTTGTTCCTCCTTTTCCCTTCTCCTCAATCTTTTCTTTCTTCTCCCCTCTTCTTCTCTTCCTCCTTCCTCTTCTCCCCAGACCCTTCCTCTCCTCTTCCTTTTCCTTCCTCTTCTCCCTCCCTCTTATTTCTTTATCCCCATTCTTCTCTTCAGTTTCATCCCTCCTTGTATTTTTGTTCTCCTTCCTATTCCTCCTGTCTTTCTCATCCTCTTCTTTCTTATCCTTTCTTTCTCTTTTTATCTCTAGAGTGACTGAGGCACAGTTTAATTCAGCTTATTATAGCAGTATTTGTTCTGAACTGACAAGCTCCTCCTAGCTTCTCTACACCTTCCTTTAAAATTGGAGCTCATTATGGGAACTCTCTCTTCAGTCACAGTGGGGGTGTTACCCTTTCTTTTTATGGAGATCAAGATCATAGTCAGTGCAAAGGCCTTTTTAAAGGCTATCATGCTGGGATTTCCTTGATGTCTGAGCATCTGTCATATTGTCTGACAGATTTTCCTTCACCTGCAGTTTTGCAGTAGCTCTAGAGGCTTAGCTAGGGAGTGACAGCAAACTGCTCCAGGGCCTGAGTAGACAAAACTAACAGCAACTTATCTCTTTTCACACCCATTTTGCATGACAGGACAAGAGTGGAGCACATTTGGAAGGGAAAGAAGTAATTTGTTCACTGAGTAAGAAGGTGCATTTTATCTGGCAAATTTCAAGGTGTTGCAGAAAACACTACAACACAGACAAGTGGGTTAGATAGATACCTTGCTCACACATAGCTTCCTTTGAATGTTAGGATTCTGTTCTTGAAAAAAGAAATCAAAGATTTTTTGAAAAGGTCATGTGAAGATGCTGACTGGGAGCCTGAAATACATCACAAATGTTGTGTTGGTAATGCAAACATCCTCTGCAAATTCGGTACTAAAGGTTACAAGGCCTTCTGGGAAAATGTTAAGCAGGAAAACTCATGGCACACATGCTTGCAAGATGCAGGTGCTCCCTCTGCTATGAGGGTAGATTATAGTGCTCTTTTTCCTTTCCTCCTCCCTTCCTCTTACTTGGTGTTCATTTTTCTTGTTCCTCTTTCTCTATACTCCTCTTCTTTCCTATCCCCCTCATCCCCTTCTCCATCCTCTCTTCTTGCATACACAAATGAGAAGAAATCTGTTCTTTTAAGTAAAAAAAGTCATTTATTTAGCCTCTCCCCACTGTTTAATTTTATAACTACTTTATTACTTTCTCTTCCCCTTCCTTTCTTCTTTCCTCCATATTTCCTTTTGGATAGAAATAACTGATAATCCTTCAGGATTCCTTTTTCCATGTAAAAGCATTGGGAAGACCTGCACAGACACCACCAAGGCTTTTTTCAACACCAACAGCATGATCTTTCTTCTGATCCTTGCCAATCCAGGTGGCACTGCCCAAAGTTATCTAAAATGCATATCTTCTGCCTGCTGAGGAAATTAAAGGGCCCCAGACACATTTCTTTGCTTTCCATTTGTATATTGTGTTAAAGAAGAAATGGGTATAAACAGATACCCAGTTATGTCTAAGCATGTCTCAGACACTTTATTTTCTGCATGTTGACAATTTGTGAGTTTCTGCATTAACAATGTCCACTGCACACAGGAAGGTCTGTAGGCATACATTTTTTGCAACCTACTTTTAATAAGGGTTCAACCTCTCCTCTAGCCCATCACTGAAAAGAGGTAGTGGAAGAGAAAAGTTATTAAAATGATATGGGGTCAGTGGCCTGTTCAGCAGTAGTTCTTTAGAAGTGAGCTCCATCTTCTTTCGCAGCAGTTCAGTCCCATAGCAAACACCAAATATAATTCAGAATCTGCAGTCTAGTCCTCTAGGCATGCAGACACAAGAGCAGCTACAGTCCAGTTCTTTCAGCAAGGAGACACCAGGCAGATATAGTTCAATCCTAAAGGAACCACCAGGCTTAGCATACAGCCTGAGACTAGGTCTAAGAATTAGTAAGTTGCCACAGGAATCTCATAAGCAGTTCTTGGGTGAGTTTCTCTCAATGGTAGTGTTAGCAAAGGTGAGCTCAACAACACTGTGTACGGGAACCAATACATGTCTGTCTTTTGCCACTGTATATGGGTCATATTTATACTTCATCAAGCGTCCTTTCACCAGAAGTGCTGACAATCCTGAGAGCATAAGTGAGGCCACCACTTTAGCTCATAATTCTGGCCCAAGGGGAACTCTCCTGAAGCCCTCTGGACACAGGAACCAAGGAAGAGACTGGGACAGGATCTTTCTGGTTTCTACCTGTGCTCAGAGATCACCCTGTGACACAACACTATGTACCCAGATTATGCTGGAAGAAAGCTAGTCTCCAGGAGTGCCAAAACACACAGGAGAGTCAAGCCACTGTCAGAGACAGCAAGACCAGCTAACACCAGAGATAAGCAGATGGTGAGGCAAGGGCAAGAACATAAGCAACAGAAACGAAGGCCACTTGGCATCATCAGATTCCACTTCCCCACCACAAGGCTTGGATACCCAAACACCCTGGAAATGCAAGATTTTGATTTAAAATCACATGACATGATGATTATAGAGGACTTTAAGAAGGACATAAATAACTCCCTTACAGGACAGCACAACCAAACAGGTGAAGGAACTGAGCAAAACAATCCAGGATCTAAAAATGGAAGTAGAAACAATAAAGAAAGCACTAAGGGAGACAACCCTAGAGATAGAAAACCTAGGAAAGGGATCAGGAGTCATAGATGCAAGCATTACCAAGAGAATAGAAAAGATAGAAGAGAGAATCTCAGGGGCAGAAGATACTATAGAAAACATCAACACAACCATCAAAGACAGTGTAAAACACAGAAAGGTCCTAACCCAAAACATCTAGTAAATCCAGGACACAATGAGAAGGTCAAACCTAAGGATAATAGGTATGGAAGAGAGCAAAGATTCCCAGTAAATATATTCAACAATATTATAAAAGAAAAATTCCCTAATGTAACAAAAGAGATACCCCTAAGCATACAAGAAACCTACAGAACTCCCAATAGATTGGACCAGAAAAGAAATTCATATTATCACATAATAGTCAAAACACCAAATGCAAAAAACAAAGAAAGAATATTAAAAGTAGTAAGGGGAAAAGGTCAAGTAAAATATAAAGGCAGACCTATCAGAATTGCAGCAGACTTCTCACCTGAGACTATGAAAGCCAGTAGATCCTGGGCAGATGGCATACAGACCCTAAGAGAACACAAATACCAGGCCAGGTTATTATATCCAGCCAAACTCTTAGTCAACATAGATCAAGATACCAAAACAAAACCAAATTTACACAATATTTTCCCACAAATCCATCCCTACAAAGATAATAGATGGAAAACTCCAACACAAGGAGGGAAACTACACTCTAGAAAAAGCAGGTATAATTACTCTTATACCTAAACCAAACAAAGACCCAACAAAGAAAGAGAACTTCAGACCAATTTCCCTTATGAATATCGATGCAAAAATACTCAATAAAATTCTGGCAAACAGAATCCAAGAGCACATCAAAACAATCATCCACCATGATCAAGTAGGCTTCATCCCAGGCATGCAGGGATGGTTTAATATACAGAAAACCAACAATGTGATCCATTATATAAACAAATTGAAAGAACAAAACCACATGATCATTTCATTAGATGCTGAGAAAGCATTTGACAACATTCAACACCCCTTCATGATAAAAGTCCTGGAAAGAATAGGAATTCAAGGCCCATACCTAAACATAGTAAAAGCCATATACAGCAAACCAGTTGCTAACATTAAACTAAATGGAGAGAAACTTGAAGCAATCCCACTAAATTCAGGGACTGGACAAGGCTGCCCACTCTCTCCTTACTTATTCAATATAGTTCTTGAAGTTCTAGCCAGAGCAATCAGACAACAAAAGGAGATCAAGGGGATACAGATTGGAAAAGAAGAAGTCAAAATATCACTATTTGCAGATGATATGATAGTATATTTAAGTGATCCCAAAAGTTCCACCAGAGAACTACTTAAGCTGATAAACAACTTCAGCAAAGTGGCTGGGTATAAAATTTACTCAAATAAATCAGTAGCCTCCCTCTACACAAAAGAGAAACAAGCTGAGAAAGAAATTAGGGAAACGGCACCCTTCATATTAGTCCCAAATAATATAAAGTACCTTGGTGTGATTTTAACCAAGCAAGTAAAAGATCTGTACAATAAGAACTTCAAGCCTCTGAAGAAAGAAATTGAAGAAGACCTCGGAAGATGGAATGATCTCCCATGCTCATGGATTGGCAGCATTAATATAGTAAAAATGGCCATTTTGCCAAAAGCGATCTACAGATTCAATGCAATCCCCATCACAATACCAATCCAATTCTGCAAAGAGTTAGACAGAACAATTTGCAAATTCATCTGGAATAACAAAAAACCCAGGATAGCTAAAACTATCCTTAATAATAAAAGGACTTCAGGGAGAATCACTATCCCTGAACTCAAGCAGTATTACAGAGCAATAGTGATAAAAACTGCATGGTATTGGTACAGAGACAGACAGATAGACCAATGGAATAGAATTGAAGACCCAGAAATGACCCCACACACCTATGGGCACTTGATTTTTGACAAAGGAGCCAAAACCATCCAATGGAAAAAAGATAGCATTTTCAGCAAATGGTGCTGGTTCAACTGGAGGTCAACATGTAGAACAATGCAGATCAATCCCTGCTTAACACCACGAACAATGCTTAAGTCCAAGTGGTTCAAGGACCTCCACATCAAACCAGATACACTCAAACTGATAGAAGAAAAAGTGGGGAAGCATCTTGAACACATGGGCACTGGAAAAAATTTCCTGAACAAAACACCAATGGGATCTCATAAAACTGCAAAGCTTCTGTAAGGCAAAGGACACTGTGGTTAGGACAAAATGGCAACCAACAGATTGGGAAAAGATCTTTACCAATCCTACAACTGATAGAGGGCTCATATCCAAAATATAGAAAGAACTCAAGAAGTTAGACTGCAGGGAGACAAATAACCCTATTAAAAATGGGGTTCAGAACTAAACAAAGAATTCACAGCTGAGGAATGACGAATGGCTGAGAAACACCTAAAGAAATGTTCAACATCTTTAGTCATAAGGGAAATGCAAATCAAAACAACCCTGAGATTTCACCTCACACCAGTGAGAATGGCTAAGATCAAAAACTCAGGTGACAGCAAATGCTGGTGAGGATGTGGAGAAAGAGGAACACTCCTCCATTGTTGGTGGGATTGCAGACTGGTAAAACCATTCTGGAAATCAGTCTGGAGGTTCCTCAGAAAATTGGACATTGAACTGCCTGAGGATCCAGCTATACTTCTCTTGGGCATGTCCCCAAAAGATGCCCCAACATATAACAAAGACACATGCTCCACTATGTTCATATCAGCCTTATTTATAATAGCCAGAAGCTGGAAAGAACCCAGATGCCCTTCAACAGAGGAATGGATACAGAAAATGTGGTACATCTACACAATGGAATATTACTCAGCTATCAAAAACAATGACTTTATGAAATTCATAGGCAAATGTTTGGAACTGGAAAATATCATCCTGAGTGAGGTAACCCAATCACAGAAAAACACACATGGTATGCACTCCTTGATAAGTGGCTATTAGCCCAAATGCTTGAATTACCCTAGATGCATAGAACACATAAAACTCAAGACGGAAGATCAAAATGCGAATGCTTCACTCCTTCTTTAAAAGGGGAACAAGAATACCCTTGGCAGGGAATAGGGAGCCAAAGATTAAAACAGAGGCAGAACGAACACCCATTCAGAGCCTGCCCTACAGGTGGCCCATACATATACAGCCACTCAATTAGACAAGATGGATGAAGCAAAGAAGTGCAGACCGACAGGAGCCGGATGTAGATCGCTCCTGAGAGACACAGCCAGAATACAGCAAATACAGAGGCGAATGCCAGCAGCAAACCACTGAACTGCGAACAGGACCCCCGTTGAAGGAATCAGAGAAAGAACTGAAAGAGCTTGAAGGGGCTCGAGACCCCATATGAACAACAATGCCAACCAACCAGAGCTTCCTGGGACTAAGCCACCACCCAAAGACTATACATGGACTGACCTTGGACTCTAACCTCATAGGTAGCAATGAATATCCTGATAAGATCACCAGTGGAAGAGGAAGCCCTTGGTCCTGCTAAGGCTGAACCCCTAGTGAACGTGATTGTTGCGGGGAGGGCGGTAATGGGGGAGGATGGGGAGGGGAACACCCATAAAGAAGGGGAGTGGGAGGAGTTAGGGGGATGTTGGCCCGGAAACCGGGAATAACATTCGAAATGTAAATAAGAAATACTCAAGTTAATAAAAACAAAACAAAACAAAAAAAAAAACAATGACTTCATGAAATTCACAGGCAAATGGATAGAACTAGAAAATATCATCTTGAGTGAGGTAATCGAATCACAAAAAACCACACATGGTATGTACTCACTGTTACGTGGATATGTGCCCAAACGCTAGGATTACCCAAGATACAATCCACCGACCCCATGAAGCTCAAGAAGAAGGACGACCAGAGTGAGGATTCTTCAGTTCTTTTTTAAAGGGGGAACATAAATATTCATAGTAAGAGATATGGGGACACAGTTTGGAGCAGAGACTGAAGGAAAGGCCATTTAGAACCTGCTCTACTTGGGGATCCTGCCCATATACATAAAGCTACCACACCCAGATAATATTGCTGATGCCAAGAAGTGCATGCTGACAGGAGCCTGATATTGCTCTCTCCTGGGAGGCCTTGTCAGAGTATGACAAATACAGAGGCAGATGCTCACAGCCAACCATTGAACTCAGAATTGGGTCTTCATTGGAGGAATTAGAGAAAGGATCGAAGGAGTTGAAGGGGTTTGCACCCTTATAAGAACAACAATACCAACCAACTAGAGCTCCCAAGGACTAAACCACAATCCAAAGAGTACAGATGGACAGACCCATGGCTGCAGCTTCATATGTAGCAGAGAATGGCCTTGTTGGGCACCTTTGGGAGGAGAAGCCCTGAGTCCTGCCAATGCTCATCCCCCCAGTGTAGGGACTGTCTGGGTAGGAGGCGGGTAGGGATGGGTGGATGGGTGGGGGAACACCCTCAAAGAAGAAGGGGGAGAGGGAATGGGATACAGGGTTTGTGGACAGCAAACTGCGAAAGGGTATAATATTTGAATGTAAATAAATTTTAAAAAATCCAATAATATGTCTCCTTTTCGTCTTTGCTATGTCAAAACATACTTTCACCTGTGACTGCTTCAGGAAAATTCTTTCACGTGTTTGTTTTAGCATGGCATGCTTTCACCTGTGTGCCCCAACGAAACATCATTTGACATAATTAACTTTCCAAAGATACTAGAAGCTTCTACTTCAGCGTACTAATCTATGGGTAGAGAAATATAAATTAAGAGGGTAATTTCATAATATGTTGTTTTTGCAGAATAGTAATAGTAGGCTTATGAGATGCCCAGTTATGATTCTTGGCTAGATATGCAGTACCAGACATATGTTTCCTCCTGAGAAAGAGGCATCAAGTACAATTTATAAAGTGGTTGCTTACCTCCATAACATTTGTGCCATTATTACACCACTGAACACATCTTGCTACATTGGTAATTATTGTGTCTTTCGGGGGTCAAAGTTTAGAAAGATTGTAGATAATGCCTCAGCATCTCTTCCATCTGTAGTGAACTACATAGTACCTTCTGGTACTATGAAAGCTAGCCAGCTGGTAGTATTCTTCCTGGTTATTACCAATTTGATTTCCTCATGATCTGTGACCAAAGTTTGTAGTATTTTCAGCAATAGTGATATGCTATTAGTCTTTGATGGTCACTCCTGAGCAATAAGTGTAGGATTTTTGTTGAGGCATACGGGGTTTATTTCTTTGATAGCTCCCACCAATGATTCAAGGGGAGGTATTCTACATAAAGCACTGGCTTTTATTTGGTGATATGTTCCCCTTAGGCCCAGGAACTATAAAGGAAGTGGGGAAGAATGACTAAACTCCAGAAGTCATGGAGGACGGGTATAAAACAGTGTCTTCTGGACTGTACTCATGAATTCATAGAAGCAGTAGCCACTGTAAAAGCCCTTCACAAAATTAAACCAGTTAGCATTTGACTATAGATTTGAGGAGATTTGGAAGTTGATGACTGATGAGGGAGTTAAGTGTATGTCTCCTGGTAGGTTAACCATGCCCTAGTGGATGGTCTAATACCCAAATTTATATGATTATCACAAATTGGATTCAATTTGTGTTATTAAAATTGGGTATAAATTTGGGCATGTATATTTTGGAAGAATTAGAGAGAGGAGTGTGGGTGAATATGATTAAAATATATATTGTGTAAAAATATTATGAAAATGTAGACTATGGAAATTTGGGGAATGGGATTGTAAATGACTGTAGACATTTCCACGTAGTGGCACACAAAGCCCATGTAATTCTTAGCTTTTAGCCTGCAACAATGGAATGTCCTTCCACAGTTAGGTTTGTTCATTTTGAGATAATCAAAAGGGAGATTGTTTTGTTTAGTCTGACACTACCAAGTAAACTCTGAAGAGTCCTGTCTGAAGTCAGAGAAAATATCTAAGGGCTTTAGAAATGGCTGTGGGTGAATGAACCAAGAACCATTCCTGCCCAAGATCTGCAAAAAAACCCAACTGCTCATCTATGTTAACTGTAGCACTATACACAACAGCCAAATCATACACATCCAATCTATGTGTCCATCAGCAAATGAATGGCTAAATGCAATGTAGCTGTGTGTGCGCACACACAGACACACACACACACAGACACACACAGACACACACAGACACATGCATGCATACACATGCACATGCACAAATGGACCTCTTTTAGGCTGTAAAGAAGACTGAAACTATGTGAGGAGAATTGGATGGATTATCATGGTAATTGTGAAATAGGGCAGACTGCGAAAGACAAGTATCATGTCCTTTATCATAAAGAAAAAAAAACATGAAATGGAAGTGGTCTATTAGAGAAAAAGACAAGGGATCTATGGGTGTGGGGTACAATATGAAGGAGTGGGGCATAAACATCAGAGTGTTAAAATAGAAAGTGGTGAATCCAGATGGAAGGGGAGAAGTAAAAGTACTGGGAGGAGTAGAGGGAAGGGAAGTGTAATCAGAATATATATGTGAGAAAGAAAGTGGATTTTCAGTAAAAGGAAAAGAAAAAGTCTCACAGTGAATCCCACTGTTTAACATGACCTTTTACCTCTTAGGGGCACAGAAACATTTATGGAAATCAAGTATGAATACCATAAAATTTCAGCCAGACAGAGTACCAGTCCTTGACAACATGGGGAGAGAGATTTACTTCTGGCAGGATGTCTCCTGACTTCTCACCTGTGAGCAATAGCTCATCACTGCTAAAGTTCTTTTTCTCTTCCTGTGAAGAATGTCATACCGACCTACCTGAGGGTTGCTTGTTTGTTTTCTCTGGGAAGGGGGATGAACCATGATCTCCTGCATGCAGGCAATTGCTCTACCATGGAGTTGCTGTCTTAGCTGAGCCTGACATCATAGAAAAGATATTTCTTTTATCAGGGAAACATATTTATAATGGTTAAAGCTCTGAAATGAATCATGGCAAAAGTCTTTCAAGTTCCAGTGCTTATTAGGGCAAGAAAAATCAGAATAATGCCTTACTATTCTAAGACACTTAGTCCAAAAAGGTATTTAGGTTATTTCTGTAAATGAATAGAACTGACATCAAAATTGCATCGTTATCTCTATCATTGGCATTTGATTTTTGATAAGACCTTTATATTTATTTTTAGTGCTGAGTTAAGCAAATTGTTTTCCTTTTACTTCTTTTATTTCTCATGTACATATTATTAGAATCCAGCTGGGGAGATGGTGTAGTGGATAAAATGTTTGCTGTCCAAGTAGGAAGATCCGAGTTCAAATCAGAACTCATGCAAAGCTGGAGATATTAACATACATCTGCAACCCTATGGTGAGATTGAAGAGGGAGAAGGATGATCTGGAAGCTGATTTTCTAGATAGCCTGACCAATGCAGTTATGAAAACAACAAAAAGGATCCTTTCTCAAGAAAGTGAAAGGTTACAGCCAACACCGGAGATTTTCCTCTGACCTTCACAAACAGTATGGTATGTGTATACAAATGTATATGTGAAATGCACTTTTCTCTGTCACAAACAAGTAATATTAGGATTGCTTGCTATATGTAATGAAACTTTATTTTTTAATAAATGGTAATTAACCAATAACCAAATCCATGTGAAAATGATTACAAATAAGTAAGTGAAGATTCCCCCAGTATTAAATTTTGAGAATTACAGTTAGTGTAGGTTACTATTGCTTTGATTTATGTTAATGAGAAATAGCTAAAACACTTTTGGATGACTTTATGGTATACTCCAAGGCCAGGTCAGTAAGAAAGAAGTCAGGAGGATTAAGAAGAATGCATAAATATCCTGATAAATATATTAGCTTTTTAGTAGTTAAAGATACATTGGGAAATAATTCTACAGAAATAGAAAAGATGAAATAAATTCAAGGACTGATACATGGCAAAAGCTAGAGAATGTGTTTTGATGGTGTGGCAATTTAGAACCATATAACATTATGCAATTTCATGACAGGCGACACCAGCAACAGAAAGAAATAGGGGAAAAAGTTTGAACTATATGGTTGAGTTTTCAGATGCCAATTCCCCAGGCTCATTCTCAGCCCTGTAGCAAAACACCTGTTGGGAGCTCTCTCCCTTCTTTCCCTATTACCCGTGGACTCCACAGATCCTCATGGCTCTGTGGACTCTCTCAGCTTCTGCCCTTCTAGCCCATTGCTTCTTGTCATCTCCCAATACCTAGAAACAAGTTATGCCCACAACCACCACATGCTCTCAAGACCCAGAGAGGGCAACAGAAACAAAAGTGCAGAAATCCCAACAACAAAGATAAGACTAGATATCAACACCTAGAATAACAATCATTCGAACCAATATCTATCTATCTATCTATCTATCTATCTATCTATCTATCTATCTATCTCTCTCTCTCTCTTTATATATATATATATATATATATATGTGTTAGCATAAAAAAGAGTCATTAATACCGAGGATAATATATATCTATAGTAGGTCCTTCAAAATGTATTATAGCTGGAACACAATACGATGACTTAAAAATAACTATTATAAATATGCTCAAGTATCTTAAAGTGGACATGAGTAAATCCGTTAATGTTAATCTAAAAAAAAATACCTGACACAAAACATCCAGGAAATCTGGGACACTATATGAAAAGACCGAACCTAAGAATAATAGAAATAGGGGAAGGAGAAGAAGCACAGATCAAAGGCATAAAAATATTTTCAAAATGAGATCATAGAAGTAAATTTCTCTAACCTAAAGAAGGAGGTACTTATCAAAATACAGGAACAGAGCACCAAATAGATTGGGCCAGAAAAAACATCCCCTTTGCCATATAACAAAGCAGTAAACACATATAAAAAGGAAAGAATATTAAAAATCACAATGGAAAAGGATCAAGTAACATCTAAAGGCTATTAGAATTGCATCTGAATTCTATGTGGGAAATCTAAAAGCCACAAGTCCTGTTCAAAGGTTCTAGAGACTCTACAGGTTAAAAATAACCGTAAATGGCAATTCAGACAACTATAACCAGTAAACTTCCAGTCACAAGAGATGGAACAAATAAGATATTTCAAGATAAAACTAAATCTAACTAATATCTAGCTACAAAACAAGCTCTATGAAAGTGCTAGAAGGAAAATTTTAACCCAAAGAATTTAATTATACCTAGCAAAGCAGAGGGAATAAATAATGGCAGACCAACAATTCAAAATAGGGGGAAAACCCACATACCCTAGCAACAACATAATAGGAATCAACTAATACTTCTCATTGATATTTCTCAACATCAATGGTCTCAATCCCCAATAGAAAGACACAGAATGACAGATTGGATATAGAAACAGGATCCATCCTTATGCTGCATCCAAGAAACGTGCCTTAATATCAAGGATAAATATAACCTCAGGATAGAAGGGTAGAAAAAGGTATTTCAAGCAAATGGACCCAAGAAACAGCCTGTGTAGCCATTTTAATATCTGACCAAATAGACCTCAAATCCAAGTTGAGTCAAAGCAATAGAGTGTTCAAAACTCTGAGATTAGACAGGCCATGGATCTAGGGAACAAATAATACTACTGTTATACTAAAAGAACATAGCAAAATGACTTCTAATGACATTTTGCTAAATCTATAGGTCACACAACCATCATCAGAGAAGTTTCATGCTGTGGTAGGTGGCAAATAACAGAGACTGTGCAAGACAAGAGATCTTGGAACACTCAGTCCAAATGGGATGTCTCCATGAAATCCCTCCACTCAGAGCTCAGGTAACTCTGGGGAAGAGGAGGGAGAAAGATTTTAAGAGTTAGAGGGAATAGAGGACAGTAAAGAAACGAGGCTTTGATTGATACAGGATTGACAAACGTATAAACTCACAGAACCTGCCCGATACACAAAGAGCCATACAGTTCAAGCCAGATGAGGTGCCAGAACTGAGAGGGAGAAGTGGACATAGTTTCCCACCTCTAGCCAAGAAGCAAAAAACATCTGCTTGCAAAGGAAAAATTAGTTTTCTCCAATGGAGTTTCACAGGATGTACAAACTCCTCTTAAACCAGACTGTACACTCAGCAATAGATGATTAACACAAAATAACCTCAAATGTCATTTTTGGAGGTTCTCTGACTTACATCACTTTGGCAAGGCCCTTTTCTCTCTTACACGTCTGTTGCATATATAATACAGTTTCTAGTCTGGGGTTTTTATGGGATTTCTGTGTATGAAATTGTGTGTGGCTCTGTGTCTGAGCTTCTTGATATTTTCCTTGGTTATTTTTCCTCGGTATTATCCTGATTTGTTTCTTTATCTTTTATCTAATTTTATTTTATCATTATTATCATTATCATTATTATAGATGCCTGTTTATATCCGAGAGAGAGAGAGAGAGAGAGAGAGAGAGAGAGAGAGAGAGAGAGAGAGAGAGAGAGAGGTGGATTTGGCTGATTGAGGGAGTGTAGAAGATCTGAGATATCTGAGATGAGTTGGGGGGAGTGAAATCATAATCAAAATATTGCATTCAAATAGATTTTCAATTTAAAAATGAGAAAAAAATTTCAAAAAAGAAGACTCAATCCTTGTGCCAAGGGGTCTAATAGTCTAATGAATTAATGAGAGAAATAAATATGGAACAAAAGCAGAATGAAGAAGTATCCACACAGTGCTGACAACCAGCAGCACAATAAATCAAATGTTAAGGAAGGTGTGTGAGGTAGAGACTCTAGGTAGGGCCTTGGCTGTGAGTGACAGAAGGCCAGAAGGAATCAGGAGTTGTCAGAGCATATGAAATAAATTACAGGGAAGCTTGAAGGACTTTGATGCCATAGGATAACTGCATGTACAAAGTAACAAATATCGTATTTTGAGCTTTGAAACTAAATTGCAGTATGTGTCTACCCCCACCCCCACCCCCACCCTGTGTGCGTGTGTGTGTGTGTGTGTGTGATATGTACATATTTGTGGGGTGTGCATAGCTGTGCACATGGATGGAGGCTAGAGGAAAACATTGTTGTATTCTATTACTCGCTGTTTTACTCCTTGATAGGAGTCTCTTAGTGAGCCTGGGTCTACACTGGTAATCAGAAAGTCCTGGATATCTTCTTTGTCTCCTCTTTTCAAAGTACTGGGGTTATACAGTTACGTGGTCATTCCTTGCTTTTTACGTGAGTGCTTGGGGCTTGAAATCAAATTCTCATGCTTGTACAATAAGAGCTCTTACCCATGGAATCATCCCTTCTGCCCTACTTGTCCTTTGAAAGAAATGACTAATTCTTGGTGTGATGTATAGACTAATTCTATACAGGTGCCAGAGTTGACAACTCAGAGATCTGGAAGTCTCAGTAGCATGACTACTCTGTCTGTAAGTCTCCAGTGCTGAGTTCCAGCAAATGTACATTTTAGAGAAGCACTCAGAAACACTTCCATCTCTGTTCCTTCTTTTAAATGAACAATCTCTTCTCTGCCATCAAACTTTATTGGTCTTCTTTGTGGATCTTATAGCTAGCTAGCATACTCGAGAAATCAGGTAACAAGCAAGAGTGGCCAGCAGACTGTTTGCCTTTTAGAAGACAGAATTCTGCATGTACAAAGGACACTCTGTGAGGACAAACTGTAGGTAAGAGAGGTGTGGTTACGACAGTCTTAATTGACAGTCATAAAATCAGAGCTATTGAATTTGAAGCCCAGCCCCACCATCTTCTTGGAAGATGCTCACTATAGCTGGTCCTGTATAATGCATCTTTGAACCTTCTTCTGGAACTGCTTTTTGGTATGTTCTATACATTTTTTTGTAATGTAAGAGTAGGGATTATATATTTAATTACTTAACTAAAAATGCTAAGAACTCAATAGTTAAGTTTTACCTTTCAACTTAATTTAGTGCTCTGAACTAAACACATTCTTGGGATAGTAACCAGTAAATTATTTAGTAGTGTGTTTGTCTGTTTCTCTTGTTTGTTTTTCACTATTAGATAATAAGGATATTTTAATTGAAACATTTTTATACAGCTTATATTTTGATCATTTTTTTCTTCCTCTCTGAATTCCTTCCAGATCCTCCCCACCTCCCTCTCCACTAAACTTTTTTCTCTTTCTTTTAGAAACAAAACAAAACACTCAAAAATCCCAAAGGGGGAAATCAAAAAAAAAGAAGAAGAAGAAGAAGAAGAAGAAGAAGAAGAAGAAGAAGAAGAAGAAGAAGAAGAAGAAGAAGAGGAAGAGGAAGAGGAAGAGGAAGAGGAAGAGGAAGAGGAAGAGGAAGAGGAAGAGGAAGAGGAAGAGGAAGAGGAGGAAGAAGAAGAAGAAGAAGAAGAAGAAGAAGAAGAAGAAGAAGAAGAAGAAGAAGAAGAAGAAGAAGAAGAAGAAGAAGAAGTATAGTCTCCCTCCCAGAGGACATACACAAAACAAAATGAAAGTAAACAAACAAAAGACCATAAGGCAAACCAAATTAGATAAGATGGATGAAGCAAATAAGTGCAGGCAGACAGGAACCGGATGTAGATCTCTCCTGAGAGACACAGCCAGAACACAGCAAATACAGAGGCGAATGCCAGCAGCAAACCACGGAACTGAGAACGGGACCCCCATTGAAGGAATCAGAGAAAGGACTGGAAGAGCTTGAAGGGGCTCGAGACCCCATATGAACAACAATGCCAACCAACCAGAGCTTCCAGGGACTAAGCCACTACCCAGAGACTATACATGGACTGACCCTGGGCTCCAACCTCATAGGTAGCAATGAATAGCCTATTAAGGGCACCAGTGGAAGGGGAAGCCCTTGGTCCTGCTAAGACTGAACCCCCAGTGAATGGGATTGTTGGGGGGAGGGTGGTAATGGGGGGAGGATGGGGGAAGGGAACACCCCTATCGAAGGGGAGGGGGAGAGGCTAGGGGGATGTTGGCCCTGAAACCGGGAAGGGGAATAACAATCAAAATGTAAATAAGAAATACTCGTTAATAAAGATGAAAAAAAAAGACTATAAGGCAAAAAAACCCCAAACAAATCAAGTGAAACAAGAAAATCCACAAAAAATATCATTGAGCTTGTTCTGTGTTGCCAACTAATCCTAAAATGTGGTTGAATATATATATTGAATATATAACTCCATTGGAGAAAACCATTTTTCCCTTTTCTAGTGGTTATCAGTGGTGGATAACTTCATGGTTAAGGGTATGAGTCCTCTCTCAGTTTTGGGATCCTGTCTGGACTGAACCTTTACAGGTATTTGGAGTGCTGTCTTATTCTGTGTGAGTTTATATGTATACTAGTCCTGTTGTGTCTGGAAGATCATAATGTTTCCATGGAGTCATTCATTCCCTCTGACTCTTACAACCTTTCCTCCTCTTCCACATAGATGCCTGAGTCCCAGAGGGGAGGAATTTGATGGCAACATCCCATTTAGAACCAAATGCTCCAAAGTCTCTGACTTTCTGCATATTGTCCAGTTTCAGGTCTATATGTTAGTTACTATGTACTTTAAAAGGAAGCTTCTCTGATCATAGTGTAGGCTATCAAGGCACTGATCTATGGTGTGATGGCTATTCTTGGTGTCAACTTGACTACATCTTGAATTAACTAAAACCCAAGTGACTGGGTACATCCATAATGGATTGTTCTTAATTAAATCTTTTGAAGTGCAAAGAACCACCTTAATCTATCTTTTGAGTTGTGAAGATTCCCCCCTTTAATCTGGACTGTACCTTCTAGTAGCAGTCTATATAAAGGACATGGGAGAAGGAAGCTTGCACTCTTTTCTTTTGTTTTTTGTCATTCTTTCTGGCACATCCATCCTTTACTAGCATTAGAGCTTACTTCTTTAGGATTCTGGCATTCACTGAAGACCAGCCGAGATATCCAGGATTGTGGACTGAAAAACTATTAGATTCTAGAACTTACCATTGGTAGGCAGTCATCATTTGACTAGCTGAATCACAGCTTGAAATCCCCTCTAATAAAATGTGTGTGTGTGTGTGTGTGTGTGTGTGTGTGTGTGTGTGTGTGTGTGTGTATTCATTCTATCAGTTTTTTCTGGAGAAACGTATCTAATACATATGGTTGTAGTAGTATGTTATGGAGAAGCATTTTACAAATGCTTTGGCAAAATAATAGTAGTAGGCTTTTTTCTAAGCATGTCACCTATCTAGACTAAGGTTATTTAACAGTGGCAGGTATGGGTTCAATCTTATGGATTTAACCATAAATCCAATCAGAAAGTGGTTGATTAGTCTTATAACATTTGTTCATCAGGGTTTTCACCCCCTTTTTTTAATACTGAAGAGCCCAGATGATTATGTAATTGAAAAGACTGGAAACATTGGGGGATATGAGATTTTAAAATTATCTTCCCAATCGCTTTTACAATGATTCAAAAAGACAATGTGAGAGATTTGAGATGGCCACACCAAGTGACAAGATTATCACAAAATGACGGATACAGAAAATAGATAACAAGTTCAGCTTTATTCATTCTCTTTGAATATTTTATTCACAGTCTGTTAAAATTCTAGAAAGAGGAATAGGCTATCTGTTGATAAATATTGACCAGTTTGATTAGAATCAATAGTTCTCTGTGTTATCAAGTTTCTTTCTATTGAAATGACAATGTCTGAGAATATCAACTTAAAGAATAAAATGTTTATTCTAGCTCATGGTTTCAGTTCATGGTGACTTGGCTTCATTTGTTTTGGTCCATGGTCAAGCAGTATATTATGGCAAAAGCATGTTGTAAAGCAAAGCTACTCATCTCCTGTTAGCCAGGAATCAAAAAGAAGGAATAAAGGCCTGGAAATAAGATATAATGCAAAGGCCACACCCACAAAGACTTATTCCATTTAATTAGGCCCTATTTCCTAATTTTCTATTATTATCTGATAGTTTTCTAATTTATGATACCATCAATGGATAATTCCATCATGGCCTCAGTTTTAATGAATCAATCACCTCTGATAGTCCTTACCTCTAAATACTGATGTGTTACAAAGGAATCCTACAGCACATGAGCCTCTGGGGAACACTGCAAGCCAAATAACTTCACTCCAAGGTTGTGAAGAATATATGTGTATTTCTGGTCTTCCAATAGAATTCAACTCTTCAGCACTATTTTAAAGAAATTTTCATGGATAGCAATTGCTCTTTTTGAGAAAAGCAAATGGATTTTTTCATTCCCAATTAATCTTTAATTATGGCACAATTGTTATTACAGCTGCATGGTTAGCCCCCAAGAGGTTTATAGCCTCATTCAACATTTATTAGCCCAGAATTAAACAGCACTGATTTAGGGCTATGAAAATTTGTAAAAGTTAGGGACCTCTGGAGTTGTGGTGGTTTTGAAGGTAAGCTCATAGGAAATGGAAGGGAGATGGATAGGTCAGTATATGGAGCAAGCACTGAGCTGGAAGAACAGATTCTCTCAATTATTTCTGCTCCTTGTCAAATAAGTAAGACTTGACTGTAGCATAGGGCAGCCATGGTGGGAGGGTTGATGATAACATCTTTCATTCTCCTATGTGACAGTTTGCTACATTAAAGTGTGCAATCCAGGAAGGCAATTGAGAACCAGCTGGCTGGACGGAAGTAACAAGCTTATCACTGAAATACAGAGGTATCATCTCATTTGGCTGGAGAGAGAATGATGTCAGAAGCAGGTCATGAGGCCATGAGGAAGGCGGTACATAGGGGTCAAACACCACCAGTTAGAGATGATATGGAACCAGAATAGGTTTCCAGGCATTGTGAACTCAAGAACACTGGCTATTAGATTTCCTTTAGCTAGTTCTATATGACTGTTAAGGTGCATTTTGCAATGTTTTATCACTTTCTGAATATATTTAATCATACTATCTGTGTAGTAGAAGTGTCGGTCATGATTCATAGTAATAGAAGTTAGTGATGACTAGAGGTCTATCTCTTGGTGGGTACTATAGGTTGACTCCTGCGGCCTCACTGTGATCCTCTGCTCTCTTATACTGTTTTCTTCATGATGAAAAGAGGCACACACAGCCTGTGCTGTTTGCCTATGATCCTGTGTCTAGACTGTCCAGTTTCTTAACTGGTTGGAGGCACATTGGCTCTGATATTAGTGTTCACTCAATCTTGGAGAGGGAGTTTGCAAATGTGAGCTTGGGACTGAGGAAAATGGGAAGCTTCAGTAGAAGTTGGAAGAATTAAATTTTGAGAGAAAAATTTCCAATAAATAGCCGTTTTTCCTGGCTGCCTTTCTAAAAGGTATCCAACAATTTTGTTTCAAACCACTTTTCTATCTTTTTTTTGTGTTAAGGGTTCTTTTTTAATGTATAAAATTATTTATTGTCAATAAATTTTTATTTAAGTGGTTGGTTTGATTTCTTTGCTGTCCATCCAGGCACTCTGAAAATAGCCCTTTCCTCAAGGGCATCCAGTTGTGCTTTTTATTTTTAGCCCTGCATAATAACATGGGAGTAATGGGATGAGTAGTCAGTATTCTAGAACCATCTACATATAAAGTAACAACTGGATAAAGATTTGCTCAAAAAATGTTCCCAACAGGTTAAGTGCTACTCAAGTAGCATATGGAAAACCTAATGGGAATTCACTTTTCTATCTTAATTCTGATATCTTTGACATTTGAATTTTCCTGCTGTCAGTACTGGACTACATCTAAAATGTTGTACCAGGCCTGCCAACAAGATGTTCTGGAACCACTGTCTTTGGTAAACCACTCCCTTGCATTCTTAATATGGCCATTCATGGTTGTATTGGTGCTCAGGTTTGCTCATCTGTATGTGTGCCAGCAGCCCAACAACAGTATTGCTGCATCCCCTGACCTTAGTGAAGCTGGCTTGTGCCCCAGGCAGACAATGCTCTATGTAGCTCATCATGCATCTCCATCCTGGAGATGGAAAAGATGTTTGTGTAATTACACCAGAAAATATCTAGAACCAAAATGTCAATGGAAGCAGCCCTAATAATTATCTAAAGGACAGAAACAGAAGCAGCAGTAGGCCGAGGAGATGGTTCAGTTGATTAACTGCAGAAGCACAATAGCCTGAGTTTAAACTCCAGCACCCACATGGAAATTCAGGTGTGTACTTGTGATTCTAGGGCTGGAAAGAAAGCAGGAACCCTATGGCTTGCTGGGAAGCCAGGCTAGCTTAATTGGTGAACCTTAGGTCTCACTGAGATACCTTGTCTCATCAAGCAAAGTGCATAGCTCCTGTAGAACAATACCCAAAGTTGATACCTCTACCTATACATTTATGTACACTCATGTACATGTGCATGCATGCACATCCCCCAACACACATGTGGAAATAAAAAGAATGTTTTAAATACAGGCCTTGGACTATTAGTATCAAAAGAACTGACATGAAGATGAAAATAATTCCCCAGGCCATCTGTTTGTTTAGACAGATTTCTGACTTGTCTCTGAATTTTTCCAATCTAATTTTCCAGATGAAAGTAAGGTCATGTCTTCCTGTGCCAGAATGGCAAGCACTCATTACCAGTTTTGTCTGGGATTAGCTAGCAACATAGCTGTTCCATGGAAACTGTCACGTTGACCCATCATTTTGATGAGTCACCCCTAATGTAAGCTGCTGTAAGTGTGCACCTCAGGTGGAGGACGACTGCCTCATACCAATAGAATAAAAATAAAACAGAAGGAAAATCCAGATGCCAGCCTTGGGTATTGTTTCCCTGGAGCCATGCTTTTCCCTGGAGTATGTTTTTTTGAGACAAGGTCTCTCAATGACCTGGTACACAGGTCAGACCCAGAATTTCTCCTGTCTCCATCTCTCTGGAGCTGGAACTACAAGCTCATGCTATAATGACTAGCTGTTTTTATGTGGACCTAGGGATTGAACTCAGATACTTGTGTTTGTATAGAACTTGACCAGCAAGTATTTTACCAGATGACCTCATTCTCTAGCTCAGAAAAGTATTTTCTTTGTCTTACTAATTACCATTATAGAATATAGGCATCATTAACTGTTTTTCAACTCTAAGACAAAGTATAAATTTTCTTTTATACCTTCTTTTCCCTTCTAGCACCCATTTTTTTGGTTAATGATATAATCTTTTGCTGTTGTAGCATGTGTTTTTCTTTTCTTTTTGTGTATATGTAAGGTTTGTGTGTGTGTGTGTGTGTGTGTGTGTGTGTGTGTGTGGAGTCATATGTACTTATGCTTGTGACACACATGAATATGTGTATATCTATGAGTAGAGGTTAGAAATCAGTGTCAGCTTTCTTCCTTGATTGGTCTCCATCTTGTCATTTTTGCATGTTTATCCATGTGGTATGTGTGTACATGCATACTTTCATGTGCTGGGGCACATGTGTATGCATGCAAGTTGTGCATACATGTCACTTGTCCATGTGAAGTCAGTGTTTGACTAGCATGACTTCCTCAATCACTCTCCACTTTAAGTTTTGAGACATAGTCCCTCACTGAACACGAAACACATTGGTTTTACTATTATGGCCTACCAGTAAATTCTGGGGATCTTCCTGTCTGTCTCTTCAGTACTGGAGTTGCAAATTTATGTTCCTGTGCCCTGCTTTATATAGATGAGGGATCTGAACTCAGATCCCTCATGCTTGCATTACAGGTGTTTTAGTGACTGAGCAATCTCCTCAGTTCTCTCTTCCCATGTACTGTTCTACATGGTTATATGTATATCTTAATCCATGTACTTGATTCAGACCCTGGAGTTGAGTGACAAAACGGCAATGGGTACACATCTTCCTCAGTCTTCTGGAACAATTCTCTTCATCGGTTTACTGATTCTCCTCTTTATATGAAGTCAGGAGTGTCAAAAACCTCTAGTGAACAAGTTTTCAGGTATCTATTTCAATATTTGAAATGTTCCAGAGGCAGCTACTAAGTATAACTAAGTATGCAGTTTCCTATATGTCTAAAACACTAGCTGTGACCCTTGCACAGATACATGATGCCCTTTGACACTGCATTATCATTTATGTAACTTACCTGCTAAGTGGTATAATTTGCTATCAGGAAAATATTTCAGTATGTTTTATAAGTTTATACTGAACAAAATCATATTCATTGAAGAACCTAAAAACCTTTGGGTAAACTTCCTGATGGCTGGAGTCTGGTACCCTAAGCCATGATTTTCAAGTTTATCAGTAGATAGCACTTTGAAATATTGAAGATGCTAGAAAAAAATAAAGAGAAAAAACAAAAGCAACGTTAATATTTAAGTAACTCGCCTCTCTCAAACTATAATGCTCCTTGTTCCCATTTTTCTTTTCATGAAGTGCCAGCAAAGTCATGTTCATCTCTCCTTCCTTCAAGGCCAGCCCACCATCAGATTTCCTCTCCATTTTTTAATCATAGTGAGGAAACTCAATCTGCTGAGTCTGTTTCCTGCAGATAAATGGCAGGCAGATAGAAATGGATGACCTTTTCCTAGAGATATCAGGGGCTTGTGCCAAGAATCTGCAATTAGCAGGGATTGCAGATGTCATAGACACTTTGGTGGCTCACAACAAAAGGCAATTTGGAAATAGAAATAAGCAAAGGAGGGACAACTATGTTGAAATTGGCTTTTGGAAAATAATGAGTGAAGTTAAAAGAACTCTGTGGGTAGTTATGTTATAGTTTTGGAATTCTTGATGTGTTCAGTGTATCAGAAGAGATGACATTTGCAGCCACAACTTGTGTGATGCTTAGCATTTTATCTTTATATTGTGTGTGTGTGTGTGTGTGTGTGTGTGTGTGTGTATGCATGCACATATTTCACTAACTCAGAGACCTTAGCTGTCCTTCCCTAGGTAGCATTCACTTTGTTTTTTTGAGGCAGGATCTCTCAGTGGCTGGGCTTTGTTGATTAGGTGAAACTGGTTGGCTATTGAGTCACAGAGCTCTGCCTATCTCTATCCCTTCAGTGCTTGGTTTACAAGTGCTGACCATGACACCTGTCTTTTAGTTTTCCATGAGTCATGATGATCAAATTGAGCCATGTTTGTTACCTATCAGAGTAAATGGTCAAGTTTGATAGTTTATTTATTCTCTGTGGGTTTTCAGGATCATGTACATAGAATTTTAGGACCTAAAGAAATTTCACATTTTGATCATCCTTCTTGAGTTTCATGTGTTCTGTCCATTTAGGGCAATGTTTTACTCCTTCTTTAAAAGGGGAACAAGAATACCCTTGGGAGGGGATAGGGAGACAAGATTTAGAACAGAGTCTGAAGGAACCCCCATTCAGAGCCTGCCCCACATGTGGCCCATACATATACAGCCACCCAATTAGATATGATGGATGAAGCAAAGAAGTGCAGGCCAACAGGAACAAGATGTAGATCTCTCCTTAGAGACACAGCCAGAATACAGCTAATACATAGGCAAATGCCAGCAGCAAACCACGGAACTGAGAACGGGACCCCCATTGAAGGAATCAAAGAAAGGACTGGAAGAGCTTGAAGGGGCTCGAGACCCCATATGAACAACAATGCCAACCAACCAAGGCTTCCAGGGACTAAGCCACTACCCAAAGACTATATACATGGACTGACCCTGGGCTCCAACCTCATAGGTAGCAATGAATAGCCTATTAAGGGCACCAGTGGAAGGAAAAGCCCTTGGTCCTGCCAAGGCTGTACCCCCAGTGAACGGGATTGTTGAGGGGAGGGTGGTAATGGGGGGAGGATGGGGAGGGGAACACCCATAGAGAAGGGGAGGGGGAGGGGCTAGGGGAGTTGTTGACCTGGAAACCGGAAAAGGGAATAACAATTGAAATGTAAATAAGAAATACCCAATTTGACCCGCGGATCCCGGCCCGCAGCAGCTCTCTGCTCCCAAACCCCGTGGGAGAGAGACCTCACCGTCTGATCAGGTGGGCACTCCTGAGGCTGCAGAGCGGAGGAGACCACCAACACTGCCCACCCCTGCCCACATCCTTGGCCCAAGAGGCAACTGTATAAGGCCTCTGGGTTCCCGTAGGGTAGGGCCCAGGAGCGGGAGGACCCCTGCGCCTGAGACACCGCCGGAACCTGAAGGAAACAGACCGGATAAACAGTTCTCTGCACCCAAATCCCGTGGGAGGGAGAGCTAAACCTTCAGAGAGGCAGACACGCCTGGGAAACCAGAAGAGACTGCACTCTGTGCACATCCAGACGCCAGAGGAAAACACCAAACATCATCTGGAACCCTGGTGCACGGAGGCTCCCGGAAAGGGTGGCGCAGATCTTCCCGGTTGCTGCTGCCGCGGAGAGGACTTAGGCAGTACCCCACGAGCAAACTTGAGCCTTGGAACCACAGGTAGGACCAACTTTTCCCCTGCAAGAAACCTGCCTGGTGAACTCAAGACACAGGCCCACAGGAACAGCTGAAGACCTGTAGAGAGGAAAAACTACACGCTCGAAAGCAGAACACTCTGTCCCCATAACTGGCTGAAAGAAAACAGGAAAACAGGTCTACAGCACTCCTGACACACAGGCTTATAGGACAGTCTAGCCACATTCAGAAATAGCAGAACAAAGTAACACTACAGATAATCTGATGGCGAGTGGCAAGCACAGGAACCCAAGCAACAGAAACCAAGACTACATGGCATCATTGGAGCCCAAATCTCCCACCAAAGCAAACACGGAATATCCAAACACACCAGAAAAGCAAGATCTAGTTTCAAAATCATATTTGATCATGATGCTGGAGGACTTCAAGAAAGACATAAAGAACTCCCTTAGAGAACAAGTAGAAGCCTACAGAGAGGAATCGTAAAAATCCCTGACAGAATTCCAGGAAAACACAATCAAACAGTTGAAGGAATTAAAAATGGAAATAGAAGCAATCAAGAAAGAACACATGGAAACAACCCTGGATATAGAAAACCAAAAGAAGAGACAAGGAGCTGTAGATACAAGCTTCACCAACAGAATACAAGAGATGGAAGAGAGAATCTCAGGAGCAGAAGATTCCATAGAAATCATTGACTCAACTGTCAAAGATAATGTAAAGCGGAAAAAGCTACTGGTCCAAAACATACAGGAAATCCAGGACTCAATGAGAAGATGAAACCTAAGGATAATAGGTATAGAAGAGAGTGAAGACTCCCAGCTCAAAGGACCAGTAAATATCTTCAACAAAATCATAGAAGAAAACTTCCCTAACCTAAAAAAAGAGATACCCATAGGCATACAAGAAGCCTACAGAACTCCAAATAGATTGGACCAGAAAAGAAACACCTCCCGTCTCATAATAGTCAAAACACCAAACGCACAAAATAAAGAAAGAATATTAAAAGCAGTAAGGGAAAAAGGTCAAGTAACATATAAAGGCAGACCTATCAGAATCACACCAGACTTTTCGCCAGAAACTATGAAGGCCAGAAGATCCTGGACAGATGTCATACAGACCCTAAGAGAACACAAATGCCAGCCCAGGTTACTGTATCCTGCAAAACTCTCAATTAACATAGATGGAGAAACCAAGATATTCCATGACAAAACCAAATTTACACAATATCTTTCTACAAATCCAGCACTACAAAGGATAATAAAGGGTAAAGCCCAACATAAGGAGGCAAGCTATACCCTAGAAGAAGCAAGAAATTAATCATCTTGGCAACAAAACAAAGAGAAGAAAAGCACACAAACATAACCTCACATCCAAATATGAATATAACAGGAAGCAATAATCACTATTCCTTAATATCTCTCAACATCAATGGCCTCAACTCCCCAATAAAAAGACATAGATTAACAAACTGGATACGCAACAAGGACCCTGCATTCTGCTGCCTACAGGAAACACACCTCAGAGACAAAGACAGACACTACCTCAGAGTGAAAGGCTGGAAAACAACTTTCCAAGCAAATGGTCAGAAGAAGCAAGCTGGAGTAGCCATTCTAATATCAAATAAAATCAATTTTCAATTAAAAGTCATCAAAACTCTCTGCTCCCAGACCCGGTGAGAGAGAGACCCAACCGCCTGGTCAGGTGGGCACTCCTGAGGCTGCAGAGCGGAAGAGACCACCAACACTGCCCACCCCTGCCCACATCCCTGGCCCAAGAGGAAACTGTATAAGGCCTCTGGGTTCCCATGGGGGAGGGTCCAGGAGCGGCAGGACCCCTGCGTGAGACACCTCCAGAACCTGAGGGAAACAGACCGGATAAACAGTTCTCTGCACCCAAATCCCGTGGGAGGGAGAGCTAAACCTTCAGAGAGGCACACAAGCCTGGGAAACCAGAAGAGACTGCTCTCTGCACACACATCTCGGACGCCAGAGGAAAAAGCCAAAGACCATCTGGAACCCTGGTGCACTGAAGCTCCAGCAAACGGCGGCACAGGTCTTCCTGGTTGCTGCCGCTGCAGAGAGCCCCTGGACAGCACCCCACGAGCGAACTTGAGCCTCGGGACCACAGGTAAGACCAACTTTTCTGCTGCAAGAAAGCTGCCTAGTGAACTCAAGACACAGGCCCACAGGAACAGCTGAACACCTGTAGAGAGGAAAAACTACACGCCCGAAAGCAAAACACTCTGTCCCCATAACTGACTGAAAGAGAGGAAAACAGGTCTACAGCACTCCTGACACACAGGCTTATAGGACAGTCTAGCCACTGTCAGAAATAGCAGAACAAAGTAACACTAGAGATAATCTGATGGCGAGAGGCAAGCACAGGAACCCAAGCAACAGAAACCAAAACTACATGACACCATCGGAGCCCAATTCTCCCATCAAAACAAACATGGAATATCCAAACACACCAGAAAAGCAAGATCTAGTTTCAAAATCATTTTTGATCATGATGCTGGAGGACTTCAAGAAAGACATAAAGAACTCCCCTAGAGAACAAGTAGAAGCCTACAGAGAGGAATTGCAAAAATGCCTGAAAGAATCGCAAAAATCCCAGAAAGAATTCCAGGAAAACATTAATAAACAAGTAGAAGCCCATAGAGAGGAGACACAAAAATCCCTGAAAGAATTCCAGGAAAATATAAATAAACAAGTAGAAGCCCATAGAGAGGAGACACAAAAATCCCTGAAAGAATTCCAGGAAAACACAATCAAACAGTTGAAGGAATTAAAAATGGAAATAGAAGCAATCAAGAAAGAACACATGGAAACAACCCTGGATATAGAAAACCAAAAGAAGAGACAAGGAGCTGTAGATACAAGCTTCACCAACAGAATACGAGAGATGGAAGAGAGAATCTCAGGAGCAGAAGATTCCATAGAAATCATTGACTCAACTGTCAAAGATAATGTAAAGCGGAAAAAGCTACTGGTCCAAAACATACAGGAAATCCAGGACTCAATGAGAAGATCAAACCTAAGGATAATAGGTATAGAAGAGAGTGAAGACTCCCAGCTCAAAGGACCAGTAAATATCTTCAACAAAATCATAGAAGAAAACTTCCCTAACCTATAAAAAGAGATACCCATAGACATACAAGAAGCTTACAGAACTCCAAATAGATTGGACCAGAAAAGAAACACCTCCCGTCACATAATTGTCAAAACACCAAACGCACAAAATAAAGAAAGAATATTAAAAGCAGTAAGGGAAAAAGGTCAAGTAACATATAAAGGGAGACCTATCAGAATCACACCAGACTTCTCGCCAGAAACTATGAAGGCCAGAAGATCCTGGACTGATGTTATACAGACCCTAAGAGAACACAAATGCCAGCCCAGGTTACTGTATCCAGCAAAACTCTCAATTAACATTGATGGAGAAACCAAGATATTCCATGACAAAACCAAATTTACACAATATCTTTCTACAAATCCAGTACTACAAAGGATAATAAATGGTAAAGCCCAACATAAGGAGGCAAGCTATACCCTAGAAGAAGCAAGAAACTAATCGTCTTGGCAACAAAACAAAGAGAATGAAAGCACACAAACATAACCTCACATCCAAATATGAATATAACGGGAAGCAATAATCACTATTCCTTAATATCTCTCAATATCAATGGCCTCAACTCCCCAATAAAAAGACATAGATTAACAAACTGGATACGCAACGAGGACCCTGCATTCTGCTGCCTACAGGAAACATACCTCAGACACAAAGACAGACACTAACTCAGAGTGAAAGGCTGGAAAACAACTTTCCAAGCAAATGGTCAGAAGAAGCAAGCTGGAGTAGCCATTCTAATATCAAATAAAATCAATTTCCAACTAAAAGTCATCAAAAAAGTTAAGGAAGGACACTTCATATTCATCAAAGGAAAAATCCACCAAGATGAACTCTCAATCCTAAATATCTATGCCCCAAATACAAGGGCACCTACATACGTAAAAGAAACCTTACTAAAGCTCAAAACACACATTGCACCTCACACAATAATAGTGGGAGATTTCAACACCCCACTCTCATCAATGGACAGATCATGGAAACAGAAATTAAACAGTGATGTCGACAGACTAAGAGAAGTCATGAGCCAAATGGACTTAACGGATATTTATAGAACATTCTATCCTAAAGCAAAAGGATATACCTTCTTCTCAGCTCCTCATGGTACTTTCTCCAAAATTGACCATATAATTGGTCAAAAAACGGGCCTCAACAGGTACAGAAAGATAGAAATAATCCCATGCGTGCTATCGGACCACCACAGCCTAAAACTGGTCTTCAATAACAATAAGGGAAGAATGCCCACATATACGTGGAAATTGAACAATGCTCTACTCAATGATAACCTGGTCAAGGAAGAAATAAAGAAAGAAATTAAAAACTTTTTAGAATTTAATGAAAATGAAGATACAACATACTCAAACTTATGGGACACAATGAAAGCTGTGCTAAGAGGAAAACTCATAGCGCTGAGTGCCTGCAGAAAGAAACAGGAAAGAGCATATGTCAGCAGCTTGACAGCACACCTAAAAGCTCTAGAACAAAAAGAAGCAAATACACCCAGGAGGAGTAGAAGGCAGGAAATAATCAAACTCAGAGCTGAAATCAACCAAGTAGAAACAAAAAGGACCATAGAAAGAATCAACAGAACCAAAAGTTGGTTCTTTGAGAAAATCAACAAGATAGATAAACCCTTAGCCAGACTAACGAGAGGACACAGAGAGTGCGTCCAAATTAACAAAATCAGAAATGAAAAGGGAGACATAACTACAGATTCAGAGGAAATTCAAAAAATCATCAGATCTTACTATAAAAACCTATATTCAACAAAACTTGAAAATCTTCAGGAAATGGACAATTTCCTAGACTGATACCAGGTATCGAAGTTAAATCAGGAACAGATAAACCAGTTAAACAACCCCATAACTCCTAAGGGAATAGAGGCAGTCATTAAAGGTCTCCCAACCAAAAAGAGCCCAGGTCCAGACGGGTTTAGTGCAGAATTCTATCAGACCTTCATAGAAGACCTCATACCAATACTATCCAAACTACTCCACAAAATTGAAACAGATGGAGCACTACCGAATTCCTTCTATGAAGCCACAATTACTCTTATACCTAAACCACACAAAGACACAACAAAGAAAGAAAACTTCAGACCAATTTCCCTTATGAATATCAACGCAAAAATACTCAATAAAATTCTGGCAAACCGAATTCAAGAGTACATCAAAACAATCATCCACCATGATCAAGTAGGCTTCATCCCAGGCATGCAGGGATGGTTTAATATACAGAAAACCATCAACGTGATCCATTATATAAACAAACTGAAAGAACAGAACCACATGATTATTTCATTAGATGCTGAGAAAGCATTTGACAAAATTCAACACCCCTTCATGATAAAAGTCCTGGAAAGAATAGGAATTCAAGGCCCATACCTAAACATAGTAAAAGCCATATACAGCAAACCGGTTGCTAACATTAAACTAAATGGAGAGAAACTTGAAGCAATCCCACTAAAATCAGGGACTAGACAAGGCTGCCCACTCTCTCCCTACTTATTCAATATAGTTCTTGAAGTTCTAGCCAGAGCAATCAGACAACAAAAGGAGATCAAGGGGATACAGATCGGAAAAGAAGAGGTCAAAATATCACTATTTGCAGATGACATGATAGTATATTTAAGTGATCCCAAAAGTTCCACCAGTGAACTACTAAAGCTGATAAACAACTTCAGCAAAGTGGCTGGGTATAAAATTAACTCAAATAAATCAGTTGCCTTCCTCTATACAAAAGAGAAACAAGCCGAGAGAGAAATTAGGGAAACGACACCCTTCATAATAGACCCAAATAATATAAAGTACCTCGGTGTGACTTTAACCAAGCAAGTAAAAGATCTGTACAATAAGAACTTCAAGACACTGAGGAAAGAAATTGAAGAAGACCTCAGAAGATGGAAAGATCTCCCATGCTCATGGATTGGCAGGATTAATATAGTAAAAATGGCCATTTTACCAAAAGCAATCTACAGATTCAATGCAATCCCCATCAAAATACCAATCCATTTCTTCAAAGAGTTAGACTGAACAATTTGAAAATTCATCTGGAATAAAAAAAAACCCAGGATAGCTAAAGCTATCCTCAACAATAAAAGGACTTCAGGGGGAATCACTATCCCTGAACTCAAGCAGTATTACAGAGCAATTGTGATAAAAACTGCATGGTATTGGTACAGAGACAGACAGATAGACCAATGGAATAGAATTGAAGACCGAGAAATGAACCTACACACCTATGGTCACTTGATTTTTGACAAAGGAGCCAAAACCATCCAATGGAAAAAAGATAGCATTTTCAGCAAATGGTGCTGGTTCAACTGGAGGGCAACATGTAGAAGAATGCAGATCGATCCATCCTTATCACCCTGTACAAAGCTTAAGTCCAAGTGGATCAAGGACCTCCACATCAAACCAGACACACTCAAACTAATAGAAGAAAAACTAGGGAAGCATCTGGAACACATGGGCACTGGAAAAAATGTCCTGAACAAAACACCAATGGCTTATGCTCTAAGATCAAGAATCGACAAATGGGATCTCATAAAACTGCAAAGCTTCTGTAAGGCAAAGGACACTGTGGTTAGGAGAAAACGGCAACCAACAGATTGGGAAAAGATCTTTACCAATCCTACAACAGATAGAGGCCTTATATCCAAAATATACAAAGAACTCAAGAAGTTAGACCGCAGGGAAACAAATAACCCTATTAAAAAATGGGGTTCAGAGCTAAACAAAGAATTCACAGCTGAGGAATGCCCAATGGCTGAGAAACACCTAAAGAAATGTTCAACATCTTTAGTCATAAGGGAAATGCAAATCAAAACAACCCTGAGATTTCACCTCACACCAGTGAGAATGGCTAAGATCAAAAACTCAGGTGACAGCAGATGCTGGCGAGGATGTGGAGAAAGAGGAACACTCCTCCATTGTTGGTGGGATTGCAGACTGGTAAAACCATTCTGGAAATCAGTCTGGAGGTTCCTCAGAAAATTGGAGATTGAACTGCCTGAGGATCCAGCTATACCTCTCTTGGGCATATACCCAAAAGATGCCTCAACATATAAAAGAGACACGTGCTCCACTATGTTCATCGCAGCCTTATTTATAATAGCCAGAAGCTGGAAAGAACCCAGATGCCCTTCAACAGAGGAATGGATACAGAAAATGTGGTACATCTACAGAATGGAATATTACTCAGCTATCAAAAACAACGAGTCTATGAAATTCGTAGGCAAATGGTTGGAACTGGAAAATATCATCCTGAGTGAGGTAACCCAATCACAGAAAGACATACATGGTATGCACTCATTGATAAGTGGTTATTAGCCCAAAGCTTGAATTACCCTAGATCCCTAGAACAAACGAAACTCAAGACGGATGATCAAAATGTGAATGCTTCACTCCTTCTTTAAATGAGGAAAAAGAATACCCTTGGCAGGGAAGGGAGAGGCAAAGATTGAAACAGAGACTGAAGGAACACCCATTCAGAGCCTGCCCCACATGTGGCCCATACATATACAGCCACCCAATTAGACAAGATGGATGAAGCAAAGAAGTGCAGACTTACAGGAGCCAGATGTAGATCGCTCCTGAGAGACACAGCCAGAATACAGCAAATACAGAGGCCAATGCCAGCAGCAAACCACTGAACTGAGAATAGGTCCCCCGTTGAAGGAATCAGAGAAAGAACTGGAAGAGCTTGAAGGGGCTCGAGACCCCAAAAGTACAACAATGTCAAGCAGCCAGAGCTTCCAGGGACTAATCCACTACCTAAATACTATACATGGACTGACCCTGGACTCTGACCCCATAGGTAGCAATGAATATCCTAGTAAGAGCACCAGTGGAAGGGGAAGCCCTGGGTCCCGCTAAGACTGAACCCCCAGTGAACTAGACTCTGGGGGGAGGGCGGCAATGGGGGGAGGGTTGGAAGGGGAACACCCATAAGGAAGGGGAGGGGGGAGGGGGATGTTTGCCCGGAAACCGGGAAAGGGAATAACACTTGAAATATATATAAGAAATACTCAATTTAATAAAAAAAATAAAAAAAATGTTTAATCTTCAAAAAAAAAGTCATCAAAAAAGATAAGGAAGGACACTTCATATTCATCAAAGGAAAAATCCACCAAGATGAACTCTCAATCATCATCTTCGGTTGGTTTATATACAAGTGTGCAATTTCTAGGCTTGAAAGTAAAATGATGCTATATGGTCCTGGATAGAGGAGCCTTATTTTTTATTATGGCAGCTTGCTATTTTTGTAACATGGTGATTTGGTTGAACACAATAAAGTAAAGTAGTAACTGATCTCCCCTTCTTCCTGGATGAGTGAGGAGATGATTAAATGTTGATGTCAGCATCCTTGAGCATATTCAGATGAGCTTCTGCTTCTGTTGAAAAGGATGCTGTGTTTGATTGTGGTCCGAAGCTTTGAAGCACTACTTGGCATCTCCTTCCTTGGAGGTCTCACTGTTTAAACATAACAGATTTGATAGCTTGTTGGTAAGGTGGGGTCCAGCTTGTCTCCACTAGGTCATCTTCATGTGAATCCGGTGGTTATACGGTTTTGTTCTAGGGATATTTCATTTTTTTAGTAAAGGTTTTAGTTGACATTCATGGAGAGAATGAATCCTTAGAACTGTGCCACTAGTGAAAGGAAATCCTGTCTAGAGTATGTTTCTTTACAAAGCTGTGTCACACCATCCTTTGGGCCCTCTGCTGGAAAAGTAGAATCAAGTCTCAAATAATGCCTTTTAAATTGTATCCTCTAGTATTATAGATGTAGGACAGTACTGTATCATACCTCTGTGGATGTAAAATAGCTTGTACCTGCTTTATGATACGTCGTAGTGACCGTGCTTTATCAGAGCTGTTTTTAATGATGTTGCTCAGAATGTTTTCTTTCCAGATGATGATTGAGAAGCTAATTTAAAAAAAATGGTGCCAGGTACCACAAGAGTAACAGAACTGTGCTGTTTTCTCGGGTTTTGTTTTTTTACTTTTTTTTTTTAATGGAGTGTGCTGGATGTCTCTACAGTTTTGTTCAGATGACTGCAGAACCTGGAAAAGCTGTTGCTGCTGTTGATGCATAACACACTGCTATTATTGGTCTTTTTATATAAATATAAATATATATACAGATATATAATTTGAATTTTTTGAAACTTTAGCTGTGCTGTCAACTTTGGAAAAAAGTATCCCCGTTTACTGTGTTGAGTTGGCACTGTACAGAAATTAACAGCCACATTGGTCTAGAAATGTTGAACTTAAGTTTTTTCCATTTGTACAGGGGTAACACACTGTATTAAATATGTAAGGTCTTAACAAAAAAAAGAAAGAAAAACGAAAGAGCAATTTTCTTTTAAATCAGTTGTACCCCCCCAAAAAAAGAAATACCCAATTTAATAAAGATGGAGAATAAAAAAGAAATTTCAAAGTGATCCTGAAGGCACTCATTGTTTTAAATACATTTTAAAAATGAAGAGTACGAGGCAAGGATATGGCTTCATGGTAGAGCATTAGTCTAGCACACACAAGGTTTTAGGTTTAATTCTTAGCCCTGCCCAAAAAATAACAAAATGTTTATCATAAGCTGACCACATGACTCTATGGGCAAATGTACTTGAAAAATGATATGAGTTCAATTTTTGAGACTCACATGGTTGAAGGAGAGAATTGTCACAAGTTGTCCTCTGGCCATACACACAGTGGCATGTTTAAGTGCACACTGTAAATAAATGTAATAGAAAGATAAAGATGAAGAATAAAAGCAAATATTTTGCTCAGCTTACAGGCCATCAATCTATTAGATTGACACTTTTATGAGTCAAAGCAACCCTGCTCTCAGTACTTGCATATGCAGTTCCATTTAAATATTTAGTGGTTAAAGCAGGAGCCCTACATGATGTAGATGGGATATAGTCCAGTCATTCTAGCTAGTTATTCAGAAAGGTGAGACAGGAGGATGGCAAATTCAAGTCCAGCCTGGATTACAGAATGAGTTCAAAGCTAGCCTGTGATTCATAATAAGTGATCTTGCCTTATAGTAAATGATGAGTACTTGTATAACATGTGTGAGACTTTAACCCAGGAACTATGGTGGTTTTGAAGAGTGGGGCATAACAAAAGATAGTTAAGGGCTTCTCAAATGGTAGATCACTCTCAGCATGCTCAAGGGCCTGAGTTCCATCTCCAGCATACCTGCCTCCCAAATGGTTAATATAGAAGAAATTTGCCTGGCATGGTGGTACACACTGAAGAGGCTTACCCAGGAGGATTTTGACTTCACATCTAGCTTGCAGTACAGAACCCACACACCTATGGTCACTTGATTTTTGACAAAGGAGCCAAAACTATCCAATGAAAAAAAGATAGCATTTTCAGCAAATGGTGCTGGTTCAACTGGAGGTCAACATGTAGAAGAATGCAGATCGATCCATGCTTACCACCCTGTACAAAGCTTAAGTCCAAGTGGACCAAGGACCTCCACATCAAACCAGACACATTCAAATTAATACAAGAAAAACTAGGGAAGCATCTGGAACACATGGGCACTGGAAAAAAATGTCCTGAACAAAACACCAATGGCTTATGCTCTAAGATCAAGAATCGACAAATGGGATCTCATAAAACTGCAAAGCTTCTGTAAGGCAAAGGACACTGGTTAGGAGAAAACGGCAACCAACAGATTGGGAAAAGATCTTTACCAATCCTACAACAGATAGAGGACTTACATCCAAAATATACAAAGAACTCAAAAAGTTAGACTGCAGGGAGACAAATAACCCTATTAAAAAATGGGGTTCAGAGCTAAACAAAGAATTCACAGCTGAGGAATGCCCAATGGCTGAGAAACACCTAAAGAAATGTTCAACATCTTTAGTCATAAGGGAAATGCAAATCAAAACAACCCTGAGATTTCACCTCACACCAGTGAGAATGGCTAAGATCAAAAACTCAGGTGACAGCAGATGCTGGCGAGGATGCGGAGAAAGAGGAACACTCCTCCATTGTTAGTGGGATTGCAGACTGGTACAACCATTCTGGAAATCAGTCTGGAGGTTCCTCAGAAAATTGGACATTGAACTGCCTGAGGATCCAGCTATACCTCTCTTGGGCATATACCCAAAAGATGCCCCAACATATAAAAAAGACACGTGCTCCACTATGTTCATCGCAGCCTTATGTATAATAGCCAGAAGCTGGAAAGAACCCAGATGCCCTTCAACAGAGGAATGGATACAGAAAATGTGGTACATCTACACAATGGAATATTACACAGCTATCAAAAACAATGACTTTATGAAATTTGTAGGCAAATGGATGGAACTGGAAAATATCATCCTGAGTGAGCTAACCCAATCACAGAAAGACATACATGGTATGCACTCATTGATAAGTGGCTATTAGCCCAAATGCTTGAATTACCCTAGATGCCTAGAACAAATGAAACTCAAGACGGATGATCAAAATGTGAATGCTTCACTCCTTCTTTAAAAGGGGAACAAGAATACCCTTGGCAGGGAAGAGAGAGGCAAAGATTAAAACAGAGACAGAAGGAACACCCATTCAGAGCCTGGCCCACATGTGGCCCATACATATAGAGCCATCCAATTAGACAAGATAGATGAAGCAAAGAAGTGCAGGCCGACAGGAGCGGGATGTAGATCTCTCCTGAGAGACACAGCCAGAATACAGCAAATACAGAGGCGAATGCCAGCAGCAAACCACTGAACTGAAAATAGGACCCCTGTTGAAGGAATCAGAGAAAGACCTGGAAGAGCTTGAAGGGGCTTGAGACCCCATATGAACAACAATGCCAAGCAACCAGAGCTTCCAGGGACTAAGCCACTACCTAAAGACTATACATGGACTGACCCTGGACTCTGACCTCATAGGTAGCAATGAATATTCTAGTAAGAGCACCAGTGGAAGGGGAAGCCCTGGGTCCTGCTAAGACTGAACCCCCAGTGAACTAGATTGTTGGGGGGAGGGCAGCAATGGGGGGAGGATGGGGAGGGGAACACCCATAAAGAAAGGGAGGGGGAGGGATTAGGGGGATGTTTGCCCGGAAACCAGGAAAGGGAATAATACTCGAAATGTATATAAGAAATACTCAAGTTAATAAAAAAAAAGAAAGCAAATAAAATAATAACAGTCAGAAGTGGAAAGAGGGTTGTAATATAACTTAGTGGCAGAGTACCTGCCTCATATGTGTGAGACCTAGGACTTAACCCCAGTATTGAAGGTTAAGAGGAGATAGATGAATAGATAGAAGGGAGGGGTAGAGAGAGGGGGATTAAGAATGAAGATGACATGGAGGAAGTCACTATATGAAAGAATACAATAATTTTAAAACTGTCTAAAATTTTCTTGAAGTGAGAAAACACAGGAATATAGTAACTGAGAAATCTATCAATAAAGGAAAGATATAATGTTTTATCACCAACTCTTTTTGTTCTTAAATATTTTGAACTTAGCATATAAGGTGTTAGATATCAGTGACATTTTCAAACAAAATATTTGTTAATGATTCCCTTTAACCCTTTCCCATGCCTTGCTGTCCCTTATTCCCACTGGAATCTTCCTATTCTTTTTCATGTCACATGTGTGCTTTGGGCTCTTTCCTATCCTTCCTCATCAGCCCTTATTAACCCTCCTTGGTTTCTTTTAGAGTTTTAAAGACTTATTATATATATATATATATATATATATACATATATATATATATATACATATGTATATATACTCCTACACTGGTTGTATGTATACCTGTATACATTATAGACTAGGATTCACCTATGAGAGAGAACAAGTGTTTTGTCTGAGTTTGAGTCACTTTGTTTGATTTTTTTTCCACATCCATCAATTCTCTTGGAAAGTTCATGATTTCATTTTTCTTTAAAACTGAGTAAAATCTCATTGTGTATGCTTAACGTTTTTTCATTACCCAGTTAATTGTTAATGGGGATCTAGACTGATTCAATTTTCTTGCTTAGACAGCTTTTCTGGAGTCAGGAAAAATAATGCTGTTTTTGAAATAGGGGTGTCAATTTTCCTGGAGCTGAGGTTACAGGCAATTCTGAGTAATTTGACATGGGTACGACAAACTGAACTTGGGTTTTCTGCAGGAGTAGTATGTGCTATTAACCACTGAGCCAGCTTTCTTGTACTTAGGGGAGCTTTAAAATTACTCTATATTGCCTATATACTTTGATTTCCCTCTGCTATGCTGTGGTTCCTAAGTTGGATAAGCAAGCAGCTTAGAAAACAGAAAGCAGAGCAGGATCTTCTTCCACTTGTCCTTTAAACATGATTTCTGAGTGATCTTTTTCAGGACTTCTTCCCAGAGCTTCATGTTCATTGTGTGGAATGGTAAGTAAAAAATATGGAATCATTTCACTCATCTTTGTGTGTCATTCGGCGTCTGGAGGAAGGGAATTCTTTTAAGTCCTCGGGATTGTGCAGACCAGTAGAACACAGATATGCTCAGATGTGTAGACTGCAGCCCTTGTTTTCAATTCTTTGAGATAATAGAAATAAAAGACTTGCCAAGAGAAGTTTGTTGGACCCATTTCGTATATGTTTCAATTAGACTTTGTATTTACTTCACAAAATAAAAATTAAATATTGAGCTTTCAGTGTGAGTCTCAGGGGAGGGTGTGCCCCATGTGTAGTAAACGTTACACATAAATTAAGGGAGATTAAAGGTGAAATCTCTCACCAAAGCAAGATCAAAGCTTAAACAGCCATAGGTTTGGTTGTTGGAAAAGAAATCCTGAACACTGAGTTATACTGCCACAGAACAACTTCATTAGAATCAATAGTTCGTCACCAACAATCAAGTGGCATTTTATTTAAGCAAGTGCACAACTGTGTAAACTAAACTTCCATGTTTTATACAGTAGTTCTTCATGTTTATCTCTTAAGTTTCCCTGTTCAGCTAAAACATAGAACAGAACAAGTTTCCAGAACTAGACCGTACACGCTAGACATTTAAAAGGACCATTTCATCTGTAGGCATTTTACACTGTTTAACCCAGTGTTTCCATAGTGAGCTGCAGATGGTGTGGCATGCAATGAGTGTTTCTGGGGTTATTACTGAGGCTGTATTTACAAGTATAAGCATACATTTCTGCTTGAAGGAAGCTCCTGGTGGTTTTCATCATCTGGATTCCCACCGGAAAGGTTTCCTGGTAGAAGAACAATAGTGACAATCTCCTGAGGACTCCTGTCATTTCCAGTGATGTGTCTGTCATTCCACGCAAGAAGGTGCTTGAGGAAAAACTGACAGTTGACTGTACAACTGGTTATGAGTCATGGAAGAATAAGTTACTCTAGGGCCTGGGGCTCAGTTAATAAATTGCTTGCTATGCAAACACAAGAACCAGAGTATTATTCCAAACTTCCAGACGCCAGAAATGGTAGCATGTTCTCATGCTACTGCTGGGTGATAGTGTGAGTGGCACGTACCATAGCCAGCATGAGATTCATTTAAATGATTTGGATTTTTCTGTTTACTTATGTGTATATATGTTTGTGTGCAGGTATTTATGGGGGCAGTGCCTGTGGAGTGCTGCATAGAATGTCAGATCCTCTAGAGTTAGAGTTACAGGTAGTTGTGAGCTCCCTGATATGGGGGCTCTGAATTGATCTCAGGTCCTCTGCAAAATCAGTAAGTGCTCTTAACTATTAAGCCATCTCTTCAGCATCATGAGATATTCATGTGGTCATTGTTAAAAGAAGTTGTATGTATCTCCCAAAATAAAGACAAATTTATCTTAGTCACCCTGTGGCCATGCCACCTGTGTACAGTAGGGATGTGTTGCATGACTTGCCATGCAAACCACAGTGCTTATAGTGCTTAGCACATTTGTACCTTTTCTGATCTTTTTTCTCACATTCCTGAGGTTGTCAGGTTGAGACTTTGGAGGAATGGTTCCTAAAGTCTGCAGACTCTATGACACCCCAGTGGTATTGAAACTAACTTGTGATAACTTACATAAATAAAAACAAAAAAACCGAAGTGAAAGATGAATTTGATAAATATAGTAAAGAACAAGGGAGTGCTTCACCAAACTGAGAGATTTGTCTCCTTGATGGCAGAGGTATCTCTGCTTTTCTATAACCCACCTCCCTGGTATACTTGAAGAGTGTGTTGATTTATGACTTTCTTTGCTACTATAAAAATGTCTTGAAAATGCTTCCTTGTTGGAACAGGATACTGAAACCGCAAAACCTGAATCTGTGTTCCTGGGCTGTGGTCACTCATATTTGCCTTTAGAATAAACCATCTCTTATCCCCCTTTAGATGAGAACTTTTTTTTCCTGTGGACACATCCTCTCCTTTTAAATACTCTGCTATCAGCAAATCAGGGCTATGACTACACTGCAAGCCAGGAATTAGTCTGTTTATGCTGCTATTCAGCAGTTTGTCTAGCAAGAGAAGGGAGCCTTGGATAAATGTCTCTCTGTGGTCCCCATGGAGTGGTTGGACCCTTCAAACTTGTGCAATTCATGATATACTCACAAGAGTCTCTGGGAAGAATATATGAAATTATGAAGTCAATCTTTGTAAACAAACTACATTGTCTAAAAGAATTTTAAAAGAATCCCCATAGCATTGAAATTACCAGTAACAGAGTTCAATATCTATCTACTAGAGAACAAAAGTTTGCATTTTTAGCCATTCTCTATCGTAGCTTAATGTCAAGTTTTTTCTTTTGCATGAACAAAACATTGACTTTGTTTAGGAGTTCAGTCCTGCCTACTTGGCGGACAGAACCCAGATATCCTTCCTTTAGGGGACAAGAGGAGGTAAGGAAAGGGTGAATATAATTGAATATAGTATGCAACTGTACGAAAATGCATAATGAAATTCATTACTACATGTAATTAATATATGCTAATAGACATTTAAAATATGCTTTTTTCTAATAGTAGAAAATTACAAAAATGACACATTCATGTATATGAAACAAGACTCCCTGGCTCTCTTAGTGGCCAAAATTAAATCAAGCTGATATAATAATATTCACAGATTTTCATTGATGTCCCGTAATTCAAAACAAAAATAATAAATATTTCAGACATGATAGTCCTGGACGGATGTTTCAGTACTTCAGACTTTCCCTTTATGGTAACAGGACAGCGACTGACATCCCATATGCAACATGTTCATATCACAAACTGGGGTGGGAGCAGTGATACTTTCTTCTAGATTTGTTTTTTTTTTCAGTCAGGGAGAATATGATTTTTTTTTTTAGAATTACATTCTGCTTTTATTGATACACTCACAGAGTTGCCGCAACTCCTACTAGATGTAATTGTATCATTTACATATCTTTTCTCTTAATTTTTTTTCTTGACGGGTCTGTGTTTCATTCCCTCATCAACTTAAAAATTATCTTTGGTGGTGGAATGATAGTTCTCTATATCTCTAAATGATTATCTGTGGAAGCTGTAGGTATGTTACTTTGTATGGCAGGTGGGGTATTCTAAGGATGATTTTCAAAATTAGTATTCATTAATTATATGAACTAGTATATTTTACGATAACATTTTCTTAAGTGACATTAAGTATATGTGTCTGCTTACCCTCTCATTTTTGTGTACATATGTATGATGTATATGTGGGGCACATGGGCATATGTGTGTGAACAGGCCAGAGGAGAATGTTGGTGACCTGCTCTATCATTTTTGCCTCATTCCTTTTATACATGGCCTTCCATTAAACTGGAGCCAGCTGGCAGCAAGAGGCTCCAAGTGATACCTCCTGTTTCTCCTTCGATTAAAGGCCCATGTGTAGTCACTGCTGACTTTTTATGTGGGTGCTGGGGATTTGAACCCACGTCCTCATGCTTCTCAACAAGTCCTTTTATCTAGTCACTCCTCACCAAGGCCACGACTGTCACTTCCCTCATCCCCATAGTCCTCTTCCTTCCCTCTTCAGTCTCTCTTGTAATTTCATACCTTTTTTTTCTATATTCTACAGATGAAAGAAATGTATGGTACTTGTCTGTTTTTGCCCCCACAACATGATATTCTTTAGTTCTAGCTACTTTCCTGAAAATTATAGGATTTAGTTCTTTATGCTTAATTAAACTATTCTGTGTGCATCCATTCATCCACTGTTGGATACCTGGCTGAGTCCATGTCTTGGCTATGAATATGAGGGCAGCAACTATTAACATGGGTGTGCAGCTAGCTGGCTCTGTGGTGTGCTTAAAGTCTTCAAGGCTCACACCTATGAGTGATACTGCTTAATCATATGGGAGTTCTAACTTCAATTATTTTTGAGGAGCATCTATACTGATTTCCACAGCTTCCCCAATTGGAAGCTCTTGATTACTTTTAATCATCTGAGTGGACCCTGTGTACTTTTAGAGTTTGATTTCTTATTTATTTATTGTGTGTATGCACATGTACACATGTGAGTGCATTTGTATATGAAGTTCATGCACATGTGTATGTGTATGTGGAGGTCAGAAGACAACCTCACATATGATTTCTCATAAGCTAGCTTTCTGTGTCTCCATGTCTCTGTGTCTCGC